>NC_090921.1:501381668-501684698 GCF_040938575.1 Ambystoma mexicanum | reverse complement strand
GAAGAGACACAGAACAACTACGTATCTACACAAGAACAAAATAGGAGTGGCCTTATTACAGCAGACGCACATCATCAAAACCAGACAGGACAAGTTAGCACAAAAATGGGGTGGTGTGGTAGTGGGATCCACGTGCTCGGCTTACGCTAGAGGTGTGCTCATTTGGGTAGCCCCTACAGTCCTGCTGAAGATAATATATACTAAGACGGATGACGAAAGCAGGATTGAACTGATTCATGGCACTCTAGAAAACAGGGAAATATGCATTGTAAACACCTATGCACCGAACCATGATGCTGCGAAAATATGAAAATTCTTTAGTTTCCTATATGCAAGATTACGCCCATACAAAAACGGAGTGCCATTGTGGGGAGGGGCCTTTAATTGCACACTCAACCCCAAAAATGGACAGGTCTGATGACAAGTTCAGAAGACCTACACCACCAGCAAAAGTCTTAAATACTCTCCTACAGTCCGTTAGCCTGAAGGACACTGCACACATTACTGAGAGATTACTCTCATCTTTACACGCAACACAAACTTTACACAAGGCTAGATTACCTATTCATGGGAAAGGAACATATGAGAGAATTTGAGGAAGCGGAATATAAAGTCAGAGTATTGTCAGATCATGCCCCATTAGTACTTAAGTGGGTAATAACGGTTCCTAGCCCGGCTATAATAACCTGGAGGCTACGAAGTGAAACTCTATTAGACAGAGTGTTTAAAGAACATATGCGGAAACACATGGCAGCTTTTTTTAAGATTAACAAGGGCATTGTTAGATCAATTGGAACAGTATGGGAGACCTTCAAAGTAGTGAGAAGGGGTGAGATGATAGCCCAAGCAGGAGGGGTGCACAAAGTCATCACTTCTGAGGTGAATAAAATAGAATGGGAAGTAAACACTACATTCTATGAATATTAGAGTGAGCTGTACGACAATGCCAGGAAAGACCGTAACAGCGTACTACAGAAAGGACTAGACATCATAATCTTACCGCAGCTAGAGACAGAGAAAGTGCAGATGTTGGAAGAACCTAAAATGTCAGGGGAGGTGCTGTCCATAATTAGAACTTTTCCCTCAGGTAAAACACCAGGAATGGATGGGCCACCGGGCGAATTCTATAAAGAATACGCAGACAGCCCTGCTGTGAGTATACATGGAGGCGTTTGAAACAGGGACGCTCCCAGGAAGCATGAGAGAAGCTGTTATAATACCCCTCCCTAAACCTAATAAGAAGACAATAGACACTGCCTCCTACAGGCCCTTGTCCCTATTGACCCAGGATAATACAATCCTCACAGCACTACTGGCGAATAGGCTCAGGAGGGTAATAACTGAACTAATACACACTAATCAAAGGAGTTATGTGCCAGGAAGGAATATATCCAAGAATCTATGTAGATTACACCATGTTATTAGCAATACAAAAGATTGGGACGAGTACTGTGCGCTGGCTTCGCTGGATGCAACAAAAGCATTTGATTCAGTACATTGGAATTAGCTCTATGCAACAATGGTGAAATTAGGCTTCAAGTCAAAGTATATGCAGTGGATAAAACTAATTTACACTAAACCTATGGTTCGGGTCAAGGCGAGTATCATCTATTTTGAGACATGGAACTTGTAGAAAGGAACCATACAAGGCTTCCCACTATCCCTGATGCTTTATATCATAGCAATGGAACCAATAGCAACATTCCGGAAGCAAGAATACAAGGATGCGGGAATCAGGATAGATGGTGTGAGGCATATAGTATATATGTATGCGGATGACATGTGCAAAATCCTGAGAATAATCTGCAACACATATCAGAAGTAATGGATAACTTTAGCATGCTGTTAGGAATTAGGATCAACAAGAGCAAATCCTGCCTATTCCCACTGGCCAAGCTCTATACAGGAAGCAGTGTGGAGCTACCAATATTATCTCCCCCTTGGAAGACAGACAACTTCCGATATCTTGGGCTAGATATATATCACACCCCAAAGCAGGAACACACACACAACACTGTAAAATCACTGAAGGCTCTAGTAAATTCGATTACATTTTCGGGGCAGTTGCCATTGTCGGCAATGGGGAGAGCGGCACTATTGAAAATGGTAGCGCTACCTAGAATCCTGCAGTACTTTGAGAACATTCCCTACAGTATACCGAAGCCATTCTTTACTAAACTAGAAATATAAAGCAAGAGTTTGCTATGGCATTGTGGCAGACATAGAGTAACACTGAGCACTCTCCAGAGGCCCTAGGATAAAGGAGGGCTGAGAATCCCAAATTTCAAATTATATTACCTAGCAAGCCAGATGTAGTACATAGTTGACTAGCTAGCGGGATGATCCTACAATGAACACAGCACTCCAACAGCCAGCAATACAACACCTACACTTAAAGGAGGTATTATTGGTGACCCCAACAGAACCACAAGAATACCCACACCTGGTGAAATTGGACATACAGCTGTGGTGCAGAACCTGTAAAAAACCTAAGATTAGGACCGCCACATAAACACCTGGCAGTGGTGATGACAGACAACAGGACTAAGGGCCAATGTGCGACTTCTTTGGGAGTTGTGTGGGATTAAAACAATAGGGGATTTGTGGAGGGAAGGTTCCTTATTAGGTTTTCAGGAATTACAGACATAACAGGTATACACTGAGGACAATACCTTCTACACCGTTCTATTGTGATAACAATTAAGTGGAAATGGCCAACAATATGGGGGGGCACGATTGAATGTGAGGAAGTGGAAACAATAATGAATAACTCAGAATGCGGGCATGCCCTTTCATGGTTGTATGATGTTTTTGTAGAAAATCACTCAAGGAGGGAACTGTGAACCAGGGCGAGATGGGAATCACAACTAGGTAAGGCCTTCACGAACAAAAAATGGCAGACTGTATAAAATTATCACAAGACAGTCTCCAGAAATAGTAGATTTCAGATACAATAGCTGGATTCAAAGGAGCAGGTAGACAAAGCTGCCTAAAATGTAGGAAGGGAAATGCAGGAATGCTACATATGTTTTGGGAATGTGCTGTCATAGCGAAGTTCTAGAGGCGTATTGCACACAAATTATCTAATGGGCACATAGAACTAGACATCCAATCTCCGGAGGCATGCATACTGGGGATATTCCCAATGAGCAAGAAAGGGAAAGCGCTGGGGAAACTAAAAGACTTAGCATACGTACTGGACAAATGCTGTATAGCAATGGAATGGAAATCAGAAAAGGGCCCGCCAGCAGAAAGGTAGTAGAGGGACTTCCAAAAATGGACAATAGAAGAGACGGGGGTGGAAACAGGAGATTAATGGGTAAAATCAAGACCCCAGTGAGGACATGCTACGATGAACAGAGCTTACACCAACCATGTTCAAAACAGAGCAAAAAAGGTTGCACGAGAGTCACATGAAGTAAGTTACCTGAACAGTGTGAGGTATGCGTGACAAGGAACGAAGATGAAACAGGTTACTAGAGTCTGGCTAGTTGGGGAGTGGGAGGTGGGAGGCAGAAGTTCAGGGGTAACAATAGGTGGTACATGGAATGGTAAGGGGTACTGTACAGTGTTCATTACATAATTGTGGAATGTAAACACCTATAAGTTGTTGTTACAAAATGAATACAAATATTTAACCAAAAAAACATGTTAAAACATCTCTTGTGATCAGCATTTCTGCCGTGCTGGCCGTGGTGAGGCCCCTGATCCCAAGGCAAATGCCCTCCATTCTTCACACTGCTGATGTTAGCCGTGACAAACTCATCCTACCTCCCCACGATATGGCACACTTATCAGTACTCCCCATAGAAACACCATTCCAAGCTACCAAGCCCTCCTACACCATAGTATCAGCAAAGTGTGCTCTCTTGACATGGCTCCACCTTGCCTCCTCTTCTTTAACCCTCTTATTGACCTGAGTGAGGTACTGTCTAATATCTGCCCCACACCTCCATCTTCCTTCACCTTTCTGTGCCACTCTATCATTCACCAGTCTCTCCTGGACTGCCACCTCACCATGTGCCACACATATGCCCCTTAATACGCGATATCCAAAGGTAAACACCAGGGACCGAAGGCAGGGTGTTTAATCTCGTACTTTGAAGGCAGAATTCGCCATCTAGCATCTCTCACTACCCGACCACTCTTCACATACATAACATGTTTGACAAATACTGACTATTGTGCCCTCAATGCATGTCCCCCACTTAGCCACACTCGCTCAGCCGTGGCAGCAACTGAGATTCCAATAACAAACTCATGATGCCAGTTATATATACCACCAAACTGTGGACATAACGGAACACAACTCACCGACCGCCTGTGGGCAAAGTTAGCAAAAGACTAACTGCTGGTGACCCTACAAGTAGACCATACAGTCGTGGACATAACTCCCTCCACTTCACAACCTCATGTGGACAAATAATGTCCCACGAACTCCAACAGCCATACAGGCAACCTCCCCACATGCCCGTTGTTGCGCACTGCTCAGGGACACTTAAGCAGACCATTGCTGAAGGCACCAATCTGGAGTGACTGGAGGGCCCTCTGAGTTCTGTTTCTCTCTCTGTTCCCTGGGAATAATGTAGGGGAGGGATTTTGTTTCTCTCTTTGGATATTCTGGCCTTCCTTCATTGGTAGTAGATGTAAGGCAGACTGTACCCTCAGCCAGTGTCCAAGGTTGAGTTCTCCTTTCTTACTTCTTGTGAAGTCTTCAGATGATCTGCCAACTATGGGGCTCAGCTCTCTTTTAAAGCCAAGTGGGCTACTGTGATTGCCATAGTCTGCCTACCTTAATGAACCGATCCTGGGGTCCCAATCAACAATCTCCTGCACCATCTCGATGAGCATTAGTGCTCCTGATCCACACTGCAGCTCATGCACCATTGTTTCTGTTCACGATTTAACACACAGTGCCTATCTCTGTATGGCACAGTCCTTCTGTTAATCAATGGAGAACATGCACCGTTGCTTTTCCTCATCTTTAGACAATGCCCTTCTGTGTGTGCACCAGTACTCCTGTTCATCATCGCCACTTCTTCACCATTATTTCATCATACAATACAGTTCTCTGTGTGTGCTAGTGCACTACAGCTCCCACCACCATTGTTTCTCCATTTATTACACAATACTTTTCTCTGTTCACTAGGGCTCCTGTTTATCACTGTTGCCCCTGCACCATCGCTTCTGGCACCATTCTTTGTGTGTTCCTATTTATCGATGGAGTTCCTGCAACATTGCTTTTGTACAGTATTCATCACACAGTATCCTTCTCTGTGTGCACAAGTGCCACTGTTCATCAGTGGTGCTCCTGTACAAGCTCTTCTGCTCACCATTCATCACAGAATACACTTCTCTGTGTTTTGTGTTCTTGCGCTTTTGTACATCATTGCTTCTGTTCACTATCAAACACAAAATACCCTTCTACATTTGTGACAGGGATCCTGTTCATCACTGCAAGTCGTGCACCTTTGCTTCTGTTAACTAGTCATCACACAATACTCTTCTATGTATGCACCAGTTGTAAGGACATCATGCTGGCAATAAGTGAGACAGACACAAGTGATCACAGTTCAAGGGTGTATATTGAACAAATAATGCAGGGTTGAGAAATGCATAATCTAAACCTAAGTCTAAAATGGGAGCAAGCGTCGAGCATCAAATGAAAATAAGGCGGTCCTAGTGGCATTGTGTCAACCTAAAAATAGGCTATACTAGGAAACCTATTGCCAAAGCTTACAACTAATACTAAAAGGATGTGGGATGGTTTTCAAGAAAAGAAAGAAGTGTTCTGAAATAATATGTCAGGATGTGGTAGCTTGGATCTCCCTTCCCCACGTTTTTCGCAAAGGGTAAAATGGGATCTTGGAGCACAGTACACAGTCAAGCTTCTCCCAGCACAAGTCAACAGTATCACTCGCAGCTTTTAGGACGGTCAATGGCCAAATCTCATTTCCTTGAAAGTCTCTTACCTTTGGGGGCAGGCGTGTTCAAATAACAAAACATAGGTTCCTTCAACAAAATGAAAGTTTGTTCTCTGCTTTTGCTTTGGGTGAGGATTTTTCTTCCGTGGGTCCCCCTCTTTGGGGCTGACCCTTATTCCTTGGTTTCTTGGGTGCCAGTTTTCACCCCTTGGATCTCCCTCACCGGGCTCGGATCCCAAATGACAAGCAGGATAGTATACTTCCTCTTGCTTTACAATGTGTTTGTCTCTTGGTTTCTCCCTCGATTGGGCTCGGACCCCAAATGACAATCGGGATGGTGCAATTCTCCTTGTCTTTCTTTGTCTTTTAAACACAGCTCTTTGTGAACCCCCCCTTCTCGGGTTCGCTTGATCAGTGTGATAATGGCTCACCCTTAGGTCCTCCTCTTCTCGGCGCAGAGCCCTCTCCTCAATTTCCATCCTCTCTCCACCAGGTTCACTGCAGCTTTTCTTGTTTGACATTTTTCAATTTCTTTATAAACAGTGGACATCCCTCGGACGGGTTCATGTTTGTCAACACACTGTTTCTGAAGACATTTAGACTTTGTCCTCTTTTTGGGTCCCCCTCTTCTGGGCGCTGACCTCTCTTGATTCTTTCTATACTGGCGGGATTCACTTCCCTTGCTTTCTCGATGCGGGACTCACTTTCCTCGCTTTCTTTATAGTTCCTACATCAAAGGCTTTCCACTGTACAGGGATTTTGCTTAACATCTTGTATGACCACTTTGACCTAACTTGGCAGCTCTCCGACAGACTTCTGGTTTCTGTAGTTTTCATTCACACAGGGATCGACCAGAGTCTCTCTAGTTAGCACCCACGTGGTGCCAGTTCCCTCTGCAGCTGGTCTCCCCTCAACTCTTTACAGTTCTTTTGAACTTAGTTCATTTTGCCACTTTATGTCTTTCATCCACCACAGCCTGGCTCTTATCAGTTCTCCCCTTGACTCACCGGCTGTGATGGACCACTTGGCCTTCTTCATAACTGGAGTCAAGGCCGGTACCACGGTAGCAGGATTTCCCCTTTCTCCCGCTTAACATCGTTGACATGCTACGTGTACCATTGACAGCAGCACACTTGGCTATTGTTCCTGGTCTTACGATTCCCTATGCAGAGGTTTCGCGGGTCTGTGTAGGAAAGGGCAAGTTTGTATCTCTCCTTGTCAGCCTCTCGATATTTGCTGCCTTTCTCCTCCTACTGAACTGCCAGACCTGGAGAGCTGTCTTGACGTGCGGTCTGCCTTGCGTGTACTGTGCTCTCTTGCTCCACCTTTTATCCCTGTGGGGAAGGGAAAGGGCCATCATGTGTGAGTGATTCTGATCAATTGCCTGACTTTGCCTGACCCTTGTATTGGGACATGTCAGGTATACGGCTCTGGCATTGGTCCATTCTCTGGTGTGTCGTGCAAAAATGTTTGTTTCGGAAAGGAGGGGGCAGTGGTTTTGAATGTCCTATGCTCTAGGATGGGGAAAAGGTGTTGAAAGAAGGGGGATACTGCATCTCACCCATCAGTGTTCCACTCCCATTCCCCGATGACCCCCCATCCTCACTGGTCCGACCCAAGGAACTGGATCCAATAGCGATGGCCGTGTCCTGGCCACCTGGATGACAGATCCCCGGGGACTAGCTAGGGAGACACCTTCAGGTTTCTCGCATGTGCTCCTGTTGATCAATGCAGCATGCCCATAATTGCTTCTGTTCACTATTCATCACATCATACTCTTCTATGCGTGCATGAGTGCTCCTGGGCATCAGTGCAGCTCCTGCACAATTGCCTCTGTTCACCTTTCATCACACAATACCCTTCTCTGTATGCGCCAGTGCTCCTGTTCATCACTGCAGACAGTGCTCCATTACTTCGGTTAACCACTCCCCACATATGGCTCTTCTATGTGTGCTAGTGTTCCTGTTCATGAAGGCAGCCTGTGTACCATTGCGTCTGTTCAACGTTCAACGCAATATACAATGTTCTGTGTGAGCCAGGTCTCTGGTCAATCCTTGCAACTCCTGCACCAATGCTTCAGTTCACCATTCATCACATAGTACTCTTCTCTGTGTGCACTAGTGTACCTGATCATCAGTGCAGCTCCTGCCCCTTCGCTTCTGTTTACATATCATTACACAGTAATTGTGTCTTTATGCACAAGTGCTGCTGTTCTGACTGTAGCCAATGCACCATTGCTTCTGTTCATCATTCATCACACAGTACTTTTCTCTGTGTGAACTAGAGATCTTGGTCCTCAGTGCACCTCGTGCACTATTGCTTCTGTTCACCATTCACAGCACAATACACTTCTATGTGTGTGCTTGTGCTCCTCCTATTTATCACTAAACCCTCTGTACCATTCAAATTACCCTCTGTGTGCTAAAATTCTCCTGTTCATCAGTGCAGCTCCTGCACGGTCTCTTTTATTCATCATTAATCACACTGTGCTCTTTGCTTTGTGTTCAGTGCTCTGCAGCTCACGCACATTGATTCTATTCACTATAAATCAGAGTGTATGCACCAGTGCT
Source organism: Ambystoma mexicanum (assembly GCF_040938575.1). Lineage (NCBI taxonomy): Eukaryota > Metazoa > Chordata > Amphibia > Caudata > Ambystomatidae > Ambystoma > Ambystoma mexicanum. The sequence goes on along the minus strand of NC_090921.1, from coordinate 501,676,204 downwards.
CCTGATTATCATTGAAGCTCCAGCAAAATCACTTCTGTTCAATATTCATCACACAATACCCTTCCCTGTATCTTCTAGTGCTCCATATTCTCAACGCAAATCGTGCACCATTGACACCAATCGTATCACCAGTCATCATGCAGTACCGTTCTTTGTGTGTGTTAGCACTGTTCGTTGCTGAAACTCAAACGCCATCATTTTGGTTTACAATTCACCATACAGCATACATTTTATTTGTGCACCACTGCTTCTGTTAATCAGTGAAACTTGTGCACCATTCCTTCTATTTGCCAGACAGTACTCTTTTGTACTAGTTCTCCTTTTTATCATTGAAAATCCTGTGTCATTGGATCTGTTCACCATTAAGCACATAAATAACCTCCTTCTCTATGCACTGGAACACCTGCAACAGTACTTCTGTTCACCATTCATTACACATAACAATTCTCCACCCCTTTTCAACAGTGCCCCCTTGCACTATTGCTTCTGTTCACTATTCTTCACACAATACCCTTCCCTGTGTATGCCAGTTATCATGTTCATCAGTGCAGCAAAAGCACCATTGATTCTGTTCACCATTCATCACACAGTACTCTTCTCTGTGTGCAATATAATAGTGCTCCTGGTCATCAGTGCATCTCCTGCACCATTAATTCTGCTCACCATTCATCACATAATACCAATCTCAGTATGTACCAGTATTCCGGTTCATTACTGCATCTCCTGTACCATTGATTATGTTCACAATTCATCTCACAATACCCTCCTCCGTGTTGCCCAGTCCTCCTGTTAATCAGTGAGGCCCCTGAATCACTGCTTCTGTTCACCATTCACCATACAGTTCCCATCTCTGTGTGCTGCAATGCTCCTGTTCATCAGTGCAGATCCTGTCCAATCTCGTCTATTCACTATTAATCACACTGTGAGGAAAACGGTCCCAGGATTAATGTCAAGAAAATAAGATAGTGAACCTACCCAATACTGCCAGGAAAAAAAGATCTAAGCATAGATGGTACGTGGGAGATGAAAGAATAGAATGTGTACATTCGATGTCTTACCTGGGAATTTCGATCAATCCAAGTACAATTGAAAAACACTGGAAGGAGGCGGTAATACTCAAGTGTAAAAGATTGACCACAGGTGCACATTTTTCCACAAAAGATATGGGAAATACTCGCTTACATTAAATATTATGAAAATAGAACGAAGATTGACAGGTCTTCAGTGAAACATATAAAAAAAGTAGTTTTAATAAGTTAAGGCATGGATAAAACAAGTATTAAATCATTAGATAATAGTCAAACAAAAACAGTGTAAGTCCTTTACAAGGTACTTGCTGACATCTGGATATAACAACATACAGCCTACAATGGGCTAACATTTGACTGGAGAGTAGAAAGGTGCAACAATGATAAATCACAATTTGCACTGGTTAATACATGAACAGTTGATGCTAGTTTTTTAGACTCTGTTGGTATACAGAGACCTAGAGTCTCGACATGTTTCAGTTCTAAAGTGTCACATATACAGAACTTTCTTCAGGAGGAAGGTGTTCACATCCAATTGACATTCAGCATCCAGCTTATGTACGTGTAAAACAAACAAAGGCAACCTTGAAATGGTTCCTGTGGGAGCGAACAACTCTTCTGATGAATTGTAGGAGGGAAATTCAGTATTCCTATAGCGTGGCTGAGGTGGGAGCTTGCGTTCAAAAATGAGCCATGGAGGTGTATCACCTGTAGCGTGAGGGTGGGGTCCCGGCCAACTTGTAAACTTTTCAGTCCTCAAAAGTAAACAAGGAGAAATCCCCCAACGTGGGTACTGCCGTCACCTGCGGTATGTAGCACGCGGCGTGGCCAGTGTTACTGTGAAACCGAATATATAACGCTAAGTGCCAGTCAGTTCTCGGGCCTCTGTTCACCCTCTTCTGACCCTGGCCCCGACAATTCAGGGAAGTTATATTGACAGAAATGTCCAGGAGTAAACCAAAAGACAAACTGTGTGATGCACAACATATGCATTGTCACTGTTGTTTGACATAGGGTAATACCATAAGTGAGGCTTTTTGGAGTAGCAAACAGTGTGAGCTGAACCACTTGCAGGGACTTCTAATTTGGTAGATAAAAAATAGTGACCTGGAAGAGCACACGTTCGGTTAAGTGGCAAAGCCAGGATTTGAGCCCACTCTGCCACTTACTTGGGCAGTTGTACCCATCTTCCCAGCTGTTGTTGGTAGGAATGTTGCTTTCCGTAGGTTTGGTTTTAAAATACCATGGGCCTCATTACGACCCTGGCGCAGTGGGTTTACGCCAGCGTTATTCGCGGCGGACCCGTCCGCCCTACTACGAGTTTCCGTAGCGCCATGGAGCGTTTTCCGCCTGGTTTTTCCGGGCGGAGAAATCCATGGCGCTACGGGACCTTGTCGTTAATTACGCCACCGTATTTTGAGGTGGCGTAATTAACGCCTTCCCCACTCCCATTATACCCTATGGGGCAAAAATGGGAATGGGGAAGGGTAAAATGGGGGCTGGGGATTTACCGCCCCGCCAAGGTCGGAATGGGGCGGAAAATCCGCCAACCCCCATGGCGCTATCGGCAGCTTTCCGCCGTGCTCCATGGTGCATTTTGCACCGCGATTTCCGCCAGGGTCGTAATGAGGGCCCATGTGACTTTGAATTCAGTGCAATACATTTCTTTATGTTTTGCTAACAGACGTTACCTGCTTTTGTTTCATAATTGCTTTCATTTGTCCGGTGCATATATTTGGCCATATTGTGCAAACTAGCAATATGCTTAGAACAGAGACTCAGTAGGTGAGTATTATTATGCGTGTCAAAACGAAAAGAATCTCAATGGTTTTTTAATCATAAAGTGATCTAGAGATAACTAACAAATGTCTCCTGCTTTGACTGGATGTTCCACAGACGTTGGGGCAGGGATTGGTACTGGCGCAGCCGGTGCAGATTGCCTCCATTGCAGGATTGCCTTAGAATGCAAAGCCACGCGTTTTGAGGTAGTGAGAGTAAGCAATTATACAGAACTTTGAATCTTAACAAAATCAGCATATGATGGTATCTGGGAAACAACCTTTCCAGTCCAGCAACATCTCTTGGCAAATGCCTGTTCCTGGCAAATCATTACCCACTATTCCACTCCTCCTGGCTCATCTGACATCTATGTTTGGCTTTCAACAGTACTCTATTTGACAGCGATGACTTGAAAAGTACACAAATCACAATAAACCACTCGGGCAACTATATCAGTCCTTAGAGAAAAATATGAAGTAAAAAGAGTACAAGTGTAGCGTTATTTCCCTCATCTTGAAGGAAAGACTACAAATAAAAGAATGCAATTCAACATGGGGTAAAAACGTTTTGTGGGTTTGTAAATGTACTTTCAAGGTTTAAAGACTCACACTAAAAGATACCTCATTACGACCCTGGCGGAAGACCATGGTGCTATTAGCACCATGGTCCATTCCGGTAAATTACCGACTCTGCCATGGAGAAAGAGGGAATTACCACCCCATTACAAGGTTGGTGGGGCAGTAATTCCCCCTTCCTCCATGGCCCTTCCCCATTCCCATTTTTGCCCCATAGGGCTCAATGGGAATGGGGAAGGCACTAAGTATGGTGCCGCAAATTGCGGCACCGTAATTAGCACCAAGGTCCCTTTGCGGGTCCCTACTTTAACGGCTGGTCTACACCAGCTGTTAAGGTCGGGTCCCGCAAAGGGACCTCGTCATTAGGCGCTAATAGGTTAACGGCGCCGCAGCCCATTGGGTCTCATTACGACCCAGGCGCTAATGGGTTAACGGCACCGTAAAAGGCTGCGGCGCCGTTAACCTATTTGCGCCTAATGACGAGGTCCCTTTGCGGAGTCGGTAACTTACCGCCATGGACCATGGTGCTAATAGCACCATGGTCTTCCGCCAGCGTCGTAATGAGGTCAATGGGCCTCATCACGACCCAGGCGGTAAGTTACCGCCTGGGCCGTGACTTTACCAGCAAGGCGTAAACTACGTTTACGCCATGGTGGTTGGCGGACTTACCGCCCCATTCCGACCTTGGCGGGGCGGTAAGTCCCCAATCCCTATTTGCCCTTCCCCATTCCCATTTTTGCCCCATAGGGCATAATGGGAGTGGGGAAGGCGTTAATTACGCCACCGTAAATTACGGTGGCGTAATTAACTCCATGGTCCCTTAGCGCCATGGATTTTAACACCTGCTAAAAGCAGGTGTTAAATCCGCCATGGCGCTAAGGGACCTCGTACTCAGGCGGTAAGGGTCGGCGCTGTTTACGGCGCCGTAAACCCCTTACCGCCTGAGTTGTAATGAGGCCCAATATGTGATAAGATAACCTGGTCGTTTTCCATTGTGTGACAAAGGCGTTTATCATACATGGCCCTCATTCCAACCCAGGTGGTAAGTTCCCTACTTTACCACCATGGTGTAAACTCCGTTTACACCATGGTGGATGGTGGATTTACCGCCCCATTCCAAGGTGAGTGGGGCGGTAAATCCCCAATCCCCATTTACCCTTCCCTATTCCCATTTTTGCCCCATAGGGCATAATGGGAGTGGGGAAGGCGCTAATTACGGCACCGTAAATTACGGTGCCGTAATTAGCGCCAAGTACGCTTAGCGCCTTGGTACTTAACGCCTGCTAAAAGCAGGCGTTAAGGTGGAAATCAGGCGTTAAGGGTTAACGGCGCCGACGGCGCCGTTAAACCCTTAACGCCTGGGTTGGAATGAGGGCCATGATGTGATATGCAAAAAATGAATGCTTTTTGGAGCATGAAATAAGAACACATGAACGTGAAGAAGAGAGTTTCCAAGTTTGTGGCTCTCATTACAAGTCAGGCGTTAAGGGTTTAACGGCGCCGTCGGCGCCGTTAACCCTTAACGCCTGATTCACACTTTAACGCTTGCTTTTTGCAGGCGTTAAAGTCCAATGCGCTAAGCGACCTTGGTGCTAATTACGGCACCGTAATTTACGGTGCCGTAATTAGTGCCTTCCCCATCCCCATTATGCCCTATGGGGCAAAAATGGGAATGGGGAAGGGCAAATGGTGAATGGGGAATTACCGCCCCACTCACCTTGGAATGGGGCGGTAATTCCCCCATCCACCATGGCGGAATCCGGCATGGACCATGGTGCTAATAGCATCATGGTCCACCGCCTGACTTTTAATGAGGGCCACATGTGTGTTTGTGTGTGATGTATTTGAATTGCCTTGGAAGAAGGCATTAATGTAAGCATGTAACTGGTGCTGTGCGGCTGCTTTCTGAATAGAAATGCCCCTTTTCCAGTTCTTCTACCTCAGTCCAAAACAACGGTTACTTAGAAGAACAATCACTTATAAATAGCTTCCATTTCAAGAGCTCCACCATTACAGAGGGCCTCATAACACGGAAGGCGGTAATGGTTAACGGCCACCGTTAATGGTAACGGTGACCGTTAACCATTACCGCCTTACTACGAGGTCCCTTAGCGGGTTGGTGCTTTAACGCCTGCTTTTTGCAGGCGTTAAAAACCAACCCGCTAAGGGACCTCGGAGCTAATTACGGCATCGCAAAATTGCGGTGCCGTAATTAGCGCCTTCCCCATTCCCATAGAGCCCTATAGGGCAGAAATGGGAATGGGGAAGGGCAATGGCGGAAGGGGGATTTACCGCCCCCCCAACCTTGGAATGGGGCAGTAAATCCCCTTTCCGCCAAGGCGGTGCCGGTAATTTACCGGCATGGTCCTAGCACCCTGCATTACAGCCTTCCGTGTAATGAGGCCCAGAGAGTTCTAAAAGGTAAACAGGCTCATTACGAGTTAGGCACTAAGTGGTCAAATTGGCAGTAGTTACCACCAATTTTACCACTACACCAAATTATGAGGTTGGGTTTTGAGTGGAAGATTTACCTCCACTCAACACCCAAAAATTCTGTAATTCTGCTGCTGTAATTCCCCAAAAAAGCATCTTTGGCTCCAATGGACCCAAATAAATGGGGAATTACACTGCCACCACCACTTGTAATCAGGCGGGAAATTTTGCCTGACCAAGTGGCGGTAACTGTAATTTCTTAGGGCAATTGTTTGGCGGATTTACAACCAAATTTCTGCCTATCTCATAATGAGGCCCTTAAAGTATTTGAGAGGCCCACCTTGGACCTGCAGTGAAGTGTCTGCTGGACTGCTTGTGAGGTGTGATGTTTCTATCCAGAAGGTCAAAGGGGATTGGGAGGTGAGGCAGCACAATCTCACTGTAGAATGCAATAAAGAAGCCTCGTGCATGGAACAGTGCAGCCCCTTTATAATTAAAACTGCATTACTAGCTATACAGGTGTACACAAGGCAGATGGTGCCTGGAGGGCCCCCACGAGCATGGGGCTCTGGGCGATCGAACAGGCTACCCATACCCAGGGCCGCCCTGACAGAGGAGCTCATGACCAGCAGCATTTTAAAGCAAGCGAAAGTCAGATCAATATTTGGAAGCTGCACAGATCAGAATGTTCTGCCTTGCAATGCATGTAAAATCCTCCTTTGCAATACTTCCAGGCTGACCTTGCATAATAAAGAAAGCTATCCTCCATGTAGGGCCGGCCTGTGGACAAGGCTACCCGGCGAACTCCCGGGGCGCCATTGAATGCTAGCTTGGGGGAGTTTTTCAAGGGCTCCCCTGACCTGGTTTGGTGGGAGAAGGCGCAGCAGGCGCCTATTTGAAATTAAATGCTTCACGCTGTGCTGGTGCCAGGCTTTCCAGTGCAGGAGCGGAGCACATTGAATAACATTTTTGCATCAGCACCCTTTTGAGGTGATTACCTCCCCGGTCCGGTGCGGGAGAGGGCGGTTTTCATTAGAATAGGGTGTTGATGTTTTTGCATCAGCACCCTATTCCAGTGATTAGCTCACTACTCTGGCGCGGGAGTTACAAAAAAGATGTTCTTTCACTACCCGGGCCGCTGCTGCCACTGCCGCCATGCCCAGGTTGACAAGCACCCCATTTAACTGACCAGAATGCCAAGATGGCAGGGGTGGACTGGGAACCAAGAGCGGCCCTGGAAATAATGTTCAAAGTGGCCCCATATTACACATTTTCAGCAAGCCCAACCCTTTTCATATGAGAACATTTAGAAATAACATAGGGTACAACCCAAAAGAGTCCCAGGAAGCAGAGGCCTATCAGGACATCTTCAGAGGTCCCTGTAGGCCATTACACCCCTGCAAGATGGCCAGGGTCAAACAATATTCGCGGGCAAACAAACAAGTGGCCCACATTTAGATATCACAATTGTGTGGTGGTCAGGTGTACTTTTTTGGATGCGAAATGGTGTTTTTTAAATCACATTGGGCCAGTAACAGGTTCAGACTAACCACTTAATAATCATTATAGTGGCCCACATTGGCTCAGAAAACTGTCCCACGTTGGTCGGTCAGGCCAGCCCTACGGGCAATGTTTTATGAGCCAATCAGAGCCTGGAGATAATGAACTGTCTTCCCAAACACACAGGAGACGGTGAGTTGGGAAGAATACGTCTTCATTGTATATACAACAGCAGGGGCCGGTGCTCCGACCTTCTTTCTCCACCCTTTCTTATGAACCGTGCCTCTCGCCATTCCACATTTCCATTCCATGCTTGTGAGTGCCACAAGCCATGTTAAAGATATACCACTTCCACCTTCCCATGAAATATAAAGACTAGCAAAAACAGCAAACAGAACAAATTAAGATATATAGGCACAGAAACACATGTACAATCGCACACACCTAGAGCATGGTCACAGGCCATCAAGTGCCAAGGACGAGTTTTTGCATAGACTTGCATAATAGCCTCGCAGTTAAGGGAGGAATATCTTAAATTTTAACAAAAGTCCTACACAAACATCTTTTAACAATAGTCATACACAAACATCTCCCAGATTTCTAATTTCATCACATAGGGACTCATTGCGTCTGTGGCGATAAGGCAACACCGGCACCAGTAGTGCTACCGGCGTCATTGTTACCATGCCGCCACATAACGAGTTCTGCTCGCGGGTGCTGCTCTGCACGCCTGGTCAGACCAGGCGTGCGGAGCGGCACCCGCGAGCAGAAGAGGATGGTAGCAATGGTACCTTTATGAACGGTACTGCTGCTACCATCCTCCCCATTCCCATTGATCCCTAGGGGGGCTCAAATGGGAAAGGGGACGTACCGGCTCTGCGTCCTGCGCAAGGGAAATTACCAGGCATGCGAAGGTCGGAATGGCCCGGTTAGTCCCCTTTCGCGGAACCCAGTGCCAGACTCGAGTTTGGGGTAGCCCTGCCCTTAATAAGGGTATGGCTACCTCCAAACTTGTAATGAGGCCCATAGTCTTTGAAGCAAACCGATGGTCTACGTATTCTGCTCCTTGCAATGACTCATTTACACTGCTTTCGTCGTGCACCCTGATTTCATTATCTCTACTGGCGTACACCTCCTCAGCCAGATCTTCATCCACCCACATATCATACGTTCTCTTACCACAACCAAAGTCACCCACACTTCCACTACACCAATTCCATCTACTCTATGGGCCTCATTACAACTCAGGCGGTAAGGGTTTTACGACGGCGTAAACAGCGCCGACCCTTACCGCCTGAGTACGAGGTCCCTTAGCGCCATGGCGGACTTAACACCTGCTTTTAGCAGGTGTTAAAATCCATGGCGCTAAGGGACCATGGAGTTAATTACGCCACCGTAATTTACGGTGGCGTAATTAACGCCTTCCCCACTCCCATTATGCCCTATGGGGCAAAAATGGGAATGGGGAAGGGTAAATGGGGATTGGGGACTTACCGCCCCGCCAAGGTCGGAATGGGGCGGTAAGTCCGCCAACCACCATGGCGTAAACATAGTTTACGCCATGGTGGTAAAGTCACGGCCCAGGCGGTAACTTACCGCCTGGGTCGTAATGAGGCCCTATCTGTCCATGTTCCACACAGCCCCATCTTCAACTCTGACCAAACTGGTAAACAGCACCATATTTTCACCAGATCCGAAAACTGTTACGCTCACCTGGTTCCCACAGGAGCGTAGATCGAACCCGGACAGCTGCGGCCTCCACCAGCGTGAAGCGTAGGGCAAAGATGACCGTCTGGACGTACCCCCTCAGTCTTGTAAGCTTGACTCGTAGAAGTATTCTCCTGTAGATGGAGAAAGGTATTTAACCCTGTGGATGTGAATGCAGACCCCCCTCCCTGCTCCCGTTCTTCCCACTTGCCACCTCCGATATTCCAGTCAGTGTCCTCACCTTATGTTTTTGATTGGTGAGCTCTCCATCCTGCGTGGCATGGAGGGGCGCGTAGATACCAGTTACTTCACTGGTTTTAGGTGTTGGGCTTCTGGACGGTTATTGAGTCCGGAGTTTGGCAAGTTTTTAAAGAGTTCAAAATGTCCAAAGTTCACTCTTGCACTCCCCTGTTGATTTGCGGTGGCAAATTCTGTCTGGAGGTTGCTGGCGGCATTCAGGTAAGAGTCTGTATTACCCAAACTATCCTGTAAAGGTGCGTGAGATTAGCTCACTGTGTTTTCCTTTTTTCCTAGATGTGGCGTATTGAAGGATGAAGCCTCCGGTGATAGCCAGGTAAGTCTTGTAATATAAGTGATTGTCTTTTTAGTCTCTTTAGGCTCACCTTGCTTTTTCTTGTCTTTTCCCCAGGTGTTGAAAATCACCGAAAAAGTGACGGAGGCAGCGCCGAGTCAGAGATGCTGTGGACTGGTGAAAATGGAGCGGTGCTGCAGCTGGGATGCGACGCATGCCGGAAGAATGTACCTTCAGGCTTGGAGTGATGCAGGATCCGAAATCAGGTGAGGAATCAGATTAAAGTCTGTAATCTAACCTCTTCTTCTATTTTCCTTTCTCTCCTAGGGGCTCCGTATTCAAGGCGGGCGTGGCAGAAGGCTGGATGCAGGTTTGCAGACAGGGTGAGCGTTACGCTGCCAAATGCAGAATAACGCGAAGCGTGTGTTGAAGATCGGGCGTGGTTTAAATAGCCTTGAAAGTAGACCCAGGTAAGAAGTTCCAAGAACCACACCCGAGTGAAAAGTAGTCCTTATGGAAAAATAGTCCCTCCAGGTTTCACGTTGGCCTGGATGCATGTGCAGCATGGTCTGCCTGAGGTAAGTAATGACTATGGATGTCCTCGGTCTCACTGAGACATGGTTCACGGCCAGCTCTGTCACCAGCTTGGACACACTCCTACCTGACGGTTACAAGATCCTCTCCATGCCCAGGCCCAACCGTGCAGGAGGGGGTGTGGCCCTTATCTTCCCTGAGTGGATTCCTGCCACTGTCACTCCTACGCAGACCTACTCCTCTTTCAAGTGTCTTGTCTGCCGACTCTCTCTCTCCTAGCCAATCCCTTACAGTGGCTACTATCTATCGGCCACCTGGTCAAATTTCCGCCTTCCTCTCTGAGTGGGCTGACCTCTCCTCCTCACTCCTGGCCTCAACCACTCAACACCTCTTCCTTGGTGATTTCAACATCCACCTGGATGCCTCCTGTCCCCCCTCTGGACTCTTTTGCGACCTCTACGACTCTCTCTCACTCTCTATTCTCCCATCTGGGCCTACCCATTCTGCAGGGCACACTCTTGATGCTCTGAACTCTTCTGACCTTCCCCTCTCCGTCCCTCTCTCCACTCCTCTCTTCTGGAGTGATCACTTTCTCCTATCCTCCCACCTCACCCTCCCTACCCCACTGGCAAAGCACCCTCATTACTGCCACCCACCTTCTCGGTCTTCCGACCCATGAAGCGCGTGTCAGTTGAGGCTTTCGCTGCCACCTTCTCGCCCACCCTCTCCCTTCGGCTGACTCCCACCCTGACACAGCCCTCTCCACGTTCCACTCTGCTCTATCTGATACTCTTAATATCCTTGCCCCTGTCATGAGAATCCGCCTGAAGCCCAAAGCCAAATGTAACTCCTGGTATGACTCGGATCTCGTCACCCTAAAACGCTAGTGCAGGGTGGCAGAGAGGAAATGGCGTGCTTCATGTACATCCTCTGACAAACTGGCCTGCCGCCTGCTCCAAAGGCAATACCGTCTCTCCGTTCTCACCAAGAAGAGAGCCCTTATCCAAGCCCGCATCTCTTCTGCATCTAACAACTCAGCCGAACTCTTTAAAATCTGCAAGGAGCTTGCCAACCCTGCTGCAGTCTCTACCTCTCCTATACCCTCCCAGGCCCTCTGCACTGCACTGGCCTCTCAATTCATCTCTAAAACTCAGGACATCCTGTCCAAACTCGCCTCCTATCACCTCCCTCCATCTCTTCCTGGCTCTTCTGGCCCTTCTGCAGCCACCCCTCCTCCCTCCTTCTCTGCCTTTCCCCTTTTTTCTGCTGACGAGGTTTCCAGACAAGTCCGATCTATGAAAGTCTCGTCTAAACAGGTTCACCCCTGCTCCTCCAAAACTATCAAGGACCACATTGACTCCCTGGCCCCTGCCTTGGCTGACTTTTGCAACCAGTCCTTCGCCTCTGGAGTCTTCCCATCCCCCCTTAAGCACTCCCTTGTGCACCCTCTTCTTAAGAAACCCTCTTCCGACCCCTCCTGCCCGGCTAACTATCGCCCAATCTCCATCACTCCCTTCCTGGGCAAGCTCCTGGAGAAACTGGCCATCTCCCAGCTTAACCTCCATGCTGAATCTGTTGGTAGTCTTCATGACCATCAATCTGGCTTCAGAGCTGCCAGGAGCACATAAACTGCTCTCCTGAACATCCGTGAGGACCTTCTCTCGAACCTCAACTCCAACACTCCTTGTGTTCTCATTCTGCTCGATCGCTCTTCTGCAATTGACACTGTCAACCATGCCATCCTGCTCAACCGTCTCCGTGATAACCTGGGTATCACTGGTCAGGCTCTGGCGTGGCTGACCTCTTTCCTTTCCAATCGACCCTCCCAGGTCCAACTGGGGTCCTTCCTCTCTGACATCCTTATCTCTACCTGTGGTGTCCCCCAGGGATCTAAACACTCTCCCTGGCTTTTCAACCAGTATCTGGCACTCCTTGCCCACCGCATCGCCACTCTCTGCCCCAACTTTCAGTGCTATGCGGATGATACCCAGCTCATTTTTAGGCTACTCTTGGCCTCCTCCTCTCCTTCCCTCATCTCCGACTGTCTGTCTGCTATCCAGGAATGGTGTGCCGCCAATGACCTCTGCCTTAATGCCAGTAAGACTGAGATTCTACTCATCGGCACACCCACTCCCTCCTTCCCTGCAGAGCTCTGGCCAGCCTCTCTTGGCCCGCTTCCTGCTCCTACTTGCAAGGCAAAAAACCTCGGCGTCATCTTCGACTCAACACTCTCCTTCTCTCCTCATATATCTGACGTCTCTAAGAAGTCACACTACCAGCTGCACCTCCTCCGAGGTATTCTTCCCTTCCTCTCCTTTCCCCAGAAGCTCACGGTCTCCAGAGCCCTGTTTCTCTCGAAGCTGGACTACTGTAACAGCCTCTATCTTAATCTGCCTGCCTCCACTCTCCGCCCTCTGCAACTCATCCAGAACAGGACTGCAAGACTTGTCCTTGGCCTCAAGCCCAGGGACCATATCTCTCCAGGACTGAAATCTCTACACTGGCTCCCAGTGGCTGCGAGGATTAAGTTCAAAACCCTCTGCATTGTCCACAAGGCCTTCTGGGGCCTGGGGCCTAAATACCTTCAACTCTTTCTTCCTAAATATCTTCCTTCCCGAGCCCTCCGCTCATCTGTCTCCAACTCCCTCAGGGTGAGCCGCTTCTGGAAGCAACGAGCTGGGGGGAGATCTCTCTCTGCGACAGGGGCCTCTCTCTGGAACAGCCTTCCTGCCTCCCTGAAACTTGAGGAGAACCATCTTCGGTTCCGGAAGCACCTCAAAACCTTCCTCCTTGCTTCTGCTTTCTCTCCCCCTCTCACCTGCTAAATTCTTCACTGAAACTGCACTGAACCTGCACCTGGGCCATTCTCACCGACCTCGGTCCTTGGCCCAGCCACTCTCCACTTGCACTGCCTCCCTGGCAACCCCTGCACTGCGGGGCTGTCTCTGCATCCCTACAGCTCCCCCCTCCTAGCACTTGTCTGCACTTACCTTGCACCTGCCACCACCTGCCCCTACTTATTTATTATTTATTTATTTTATTCTACTTACCCTGATCAGCACTTCCCCCCTCCCCTTCCCCTTGCACTTTTTCCCCTCCCCCTACCCTTGGACTTGAGCGATCAGAATGACACCTGGCCTAGTAGGATCATTGTCTTTCTTCCCCTTGTTCCCCCCTCCCTGCCTCGTCGCGCCTTGAAACACTTGTGTATAGGCACGTTACAAATGCCATATCATATCATATCATATCATATCATATGAGCTTGGCGCCTTAGGCGCATTAGGCGCCAGGACTGATTTCTACTATGAGCCCAGATAGGCCCTAGCCGGGGTTTCTGAGGTTTAAACAGATGTCCAGATGCCTGCTTCCGGGGCGGATGGGCTTGGTCCAGCGGCCCGGGGGTAGGCATCATGACAAAATCTTGGTACCTCCTCTGCCAAGAAATGCCCACTATTTTATTCTCACAAACTCATCAGGCTTGAACCTCATCTCATTAACACTCATCATACTCTGCCTTTCTTCATCAACAGACCTCTTCTCCAACTTCCTCCATACATTGACCCATGAAGGGTTGAACACTTTATTTGATTCTCTACCTTTCGTGATCACAAATGGAGACTTACATGAATCTCGAAGCACAGACGTCCTTACTCTCAACAGATTTTCCTCAATAGCAGATCTCCCATCCCAATTGTTCCTAACGACTTGTACCACAGCCTCCACCATGACTCTGTTACACCCTTCCAACTCTCTTATTGGTCTGAGGGTGGTAAAGCACTGAAAACATCCAGTCAATTCCTACACTACAGGCATACTTCATCAGTTCCTCACTCCTAAATTGCACCCAGTATCGCTCACTATCCTCTTGGGGTAGCCTTCTCTCCTGAACACACCTTCAAAAAACATAACCACATTGCACATACTGACACCGCAAACCCATTTGGCTTTGACCCATCCAGAACAATGATCCGCCATTACTATAAGAAATCTCCTCTCTCCTCCCCTGAGTCTATTGTATGGGCCGACAATGTCTATTCCAAACTGCCCCCAGAGCTCTTCCATTACCACTAATTACTTTGAATCTTACAGCTTTTGTCTGCGTTCTGGTATGCCTCCATACCGGGTTCCAGCTCCGGGTTCCTTCAATAAGGAATTACCGGGCCATTCCAACCTTGGAGGACCTGGTAATTCCTCATTGAAAAAACCCATCCCCATTCCCATTTGAGCCCCCGTAGGGCTCAATGGGAATGGGGAGGGAGCTAATAACGGGCCGTTAATGACTGGCCCATTATTAGCTCCATGGTCCCCTTGCGGGACCTGCTAAGGACGTCTGGTCTGACCATACGTTCTGAGCGGGTCCTGCAAGGGGACCTCATAATAGAGCATCCCGTAATGAATGGTCCGGTCCCGTACCGGCACCCTTCATTACAGGAGCGCCAGGGTCGTTATGAGGCCCTATGAGCTGTCACTTAAGGTACTGTGACGAAGAAGAAGGTGCTCGGCAGCATGCAAGTATGAAAAAGAAACCTCATCCATAAGGCTGCATTCCATCTGACGCTTATATGTCCTTCCCTCTAATGTTCAGGAGTCTCTGAGCCTACACACCCTCAGCTTTATGTCCAGTGTTTCAACTTGTAGCCTCATTCCTCGCACCCGTACTGGTCCAGATAACTTTGCCTCCGAGCGCTCCTTTCCTCACGACATACCTGATGGCCTCGAAGGTGCTGCCTCCTCGGCAGTGTCCGACACAGCTCTGCGAGTCTGGGGGAAGAATCCCACCTCTCTGGAGCACTGATACTGGTGGGCTGCCAGCGTCTCAGTGTGGGTCTGCGCGCGCCAAAGTTCTTCCTCTACCCTTTCTCATCAACCGTCTCTCTCGCCATTCCACATTCTCATTCCATGCTCTTGAGTGCCGCGAGCCCTGTTAAAGATAGAATAGATGACCCTTCAAATGGATCGTGCTTTCTAGCCTCATACGCCGTTCTGATTGGCTGTTGTTTAATCAGAGGTGCACCCTCTGCTGTGACGAGCATTCCATGGGCTGGTGGGGGTGAATTGCTCATGCAAGACAAAATAAGGGCAACACGTTTTGGGGAGGACAGGCTTCAGGAGGCAGGGTACATAACTGGCCACACTGAATAAGCAAGGCGGTTCTAAGGACTCACCCATCACCCACCACCATGCTATACTACTAAAACATACATCAGCAAAAGCTCATCCTTTTGATTTTGCTATGGGGAACAACAGCCACCCAGGCCTCCTTGCTTGGAGGTCATAGGCTGAGAGATCGCAAAGTGGCCCTCATGGGCATGGCTCATGGAGCTCCGCCATGAGGAAAGAATGCATGCATTGTATTCTCAATGCCACGCCTCTACCAGGAACCTGGTGCCTTTCAGTATAGCGCCACTTCTAAGCCAAATCTATGTACCCTGACTAGATGGAGCGTAAAGGGCCACATATGGACCAACATTAATGCAGAACAAAAGTGCCACCTGTGAGTCAGAACTAAGTATCCTGAGAGCGCCAAAAACTGTCTCAACCAAAAACTGATGGTAGTTGCCAAAACACCACCTACGGAAAAAGCAATGGTGGTGCTAAAACAACAACGGTGGGGCGCAAGCGGGTAACTTAGACAAAAATAAGCAGCGTGAAGATTTATTTTTTCTTAAATAAAGCTACAATGCCAACACTCTCTCTCTCCACACTGTATGTGAATATTCTTGCTTCACTGTGTGCTGCTGAAGCACTACCTGTAAGCTGTAGCAAAAGATGGTGGATGATTACGGAGTGATATTGCACTTTGGAGGCGGCACAAAGTTTAACAACATTTGACAGGCGGCATGTAAACCCTTTTTTTGGGATAAACACTATACGGAGGCTCAGCAGTGTGTAGCATTTTATTATGCTAGGCTAAATGGAGATGCGTTTTTGTTGGGCTAAATAACATATTGAGCTCGGGTTTAGGATGTGTATATTGAGGCTCACTATTGGCGTATATGCCTTTATTTGGGGACTCACTTTGTAGATCATTTATGTGCCTTTTTTCGTGGCCTTGGAACTGCAGGAAAATTGTTTGTTTAAATAATACCCTAGTAAACACTAATGAACACAGCGGATGATTACTTCTTATTGTGTTTAATCTCCACAGATTGTGTTTGAAGAGTTAGAACTTGACACAGTAGCCGTTTCACGTTAAAGACTGATCATTCTCCTCAAAGGTTTATTCTCTTTTGGGAACACATTTGGCTACCGCATTTTGCAAGGTATGTGCAAGCATGTTCCTTAGGGGGTATTTTGACTTTTTATACTCCGGTATGATTATAGTGTGAAACAGTGTGTCGTTATGTTTTCTACTCTAGTGTGTTCTTACTCAAATCCATTGAAAAGGATTACTAATATAAGCGGCTGATATCCGGCTGGATGTGACTGTATTATTGGTGACATTGGATCCTTGGAATACACAGATCCCAAGGTATATATGTTTACAGCAGACTTTTGGTGCTAAGGGTTCCCGAATGGGGACTAGGTACGGGTGGCTTTATTAATTTAGGTTTCCGTGTTTGTGTAATGTTGACATATGACATTAAAAGTAGGTAAATCTTGGGAAATGTTGGTGCACACACAATTTTTTAATATGGTTGTATGTTTTTATAGATTGCATTAAGGATCAAGTTCAGATCCATGCCCACCAGGACTGGAGGGAACGATCACTGTAGAATTTTAAGAAGAGCTACCCCTGATGAATGTCAGACATCTAAGAGTCAACAGACAGAAACATGTTGGGTTATATATAGATTGCAACAAATGAATTTTTCTCTGATATTTGTATGGTAAATGTTGTTTTTTTAGTTAATGTAGTATGGTTGTTTTTTCTTTTTATTTTTACATTGATGTTGTGTATATAATCGTCCTGTTTTTTGATAACCTGGTTTTAGGGTTGTTCCTTAATCTGTGTATTATTTAACACAGTTTTAATGAGAATTATGTCTTTTTTCTATAATAAAATATTTTTCTTAATGATATAGGGCCTCATTACGACCCAGGCGGTAAGTTACCTCCTGGGCCGTGACTTTACCACCATGGCGTAAACTATGTTTACGCCATGGTGGTTGGCGGACTTACCGCCCCATTCCGACCTTGGCGGGGCGGTAAGTCCCCAATCCCCATTTACCCTTCCCCATTCCCATTTTTGCCCCATAGGGCATAATGGGAGTGGGGAAGGCGTTAATTACGCCACCGTAAATTACGGTGGCGTAATTAACAACATGGTCCCTTAGCGCCATGGATTTTAACACCTGCTAAAAGCAGGTGTTAAGTCCGCCATGGCGCTAAGGGACCTCGTACTCAGGCGGTAAGGGTCGGCGCTGTTTACGGCGCCGTAAAACCCTTACCGCCTGAGTTGTAATGAGGCCCATAGCTTTTGTTGTTACACCTTTCCTTCCCATTAAAATGTGAATTTGAACTGTTTTCTTCTATACTCTAAAAGGATGATTATCCTTCACAGATACCATCACCACTCTTCCTTGATGGATTCACCAAGCCATGGATGGGTGTTATCCGAGGTTGGTGGTAGTCATGGCGCTATTTGCTCTATGACTGCCACCAATAATAGGTCCGGCACCAGTATAGTTCAATGGGGACGTACTGGTGTAGTCCGACCAGGACCGTTAAATACCCATTGAAAATGCCATTCCCCATTCCCATTAAAGCTCCCATAGGGTTCAATGGGAATGGGGAGGGCGCAAATAACGGGCTCGCGAATGGCAAGCCCGTTATTTGTGCCCTGGTCCCTTAACGGGTCCCGTCCACAAGGGCTGGTCAGACCAGCCGTTACTGGTGGGACCCGCTAAGCGACCTTGTAGTAGGGCGGTAAGGGATTATTGGCACCGGTCTCCTTACCGGTGCCCAGTATCCCTTGCCGCCAACCTTGGAATGACCCCCTAGGTCTTTACCACACTAGGCTCTAGGTCTTGGGCATCCTAAACTTGTGCTTCACCTTCCCAAGTTGGAATCAGCACATTCAAGGTTGTTATCCACCACCCTAGAGAAAATGGAGCTGCGGTACTCGCAGTCTGTGGGTCTCTGTCCTTCAATGTTGGGATTACTGCATGCATGGAGTGAAACTTCATCAAAAACAGAACCTCAGACTGAACTTACCAAGTGTGAAAAGCAGGCCTACAAAGGTGATTCACAAGCTTAAAAACAGGGGTTAGTTCTCAGTTGAAATGCGCCCGAGCCTAAGGGGGCCACGAGCAGCTGCTTCCATGTTGGCAGTCTAACTGCGCAGCAGCATATTTGTTTAGTTCATGGAATTAAAGGGATGGTCTAGTAAAAAAATGTATTTAAAAAATAGATAGGCAACATAAAAAAAAAATACTAGCATTCTCTTTTTTAAAACTTCCTATGTAAAATTTTGAGCTATTCAAGCTCAAAATTCGCAAAAGCAAGCACATGGGCGCATCCATTTTGTGAAATGGAGGCCCTCCTGTGCTGGCTTCTGCTTTTGCGGCACTAATGAAGGAAAAGCCAGCCACCTGTAGTAAACAAAAGCTACCGCTGGGTGGCTTTCCCTTCATTAGTGCTGTAGGCGGAGGACGGGGACCGGAGACCAGAGCAGGAAAGCTGCAGCTCAATCTCGGTAAGTGCTATTTATTTTTTATTTTTAAATAAGCACACGCGGTTGTGTTGGAAAACGCTGCGGTTTTTCTTTCCGAGTTTCTCAGGCTCCTCTGAGCCGGAGGAGCCTGAGAAACTTGGAAAGAAAAACCGCAGCGTTTTCCAACACCATAACGTTGTATTTATGTTTGCGGTTGCTTCAAAAGCGACCGCAAACATG
Organism: Ambystoma mexicanum; assembly: GCF_040938575.1. Lineage (NCBI taxonomy): Eukaryota > Metazoa > Chordata > Amphibia > Caudata > Ambystomatidae > Ambystoma > Ambystoma mexicanum. The sequence continues at coordinate 501,657,280 of NC_090921.1, read as the reverse complement.
AATACAACGTTTTTAAAGCTGCGGTTTTATTTCTAAGTTTTCCTGGCTCCTCCAGCCCGGAAAACGTAGAAAAAAAAACGCAGCTAGTGCTTATTTTTAAAAATAAAATAAATAGCACTTACCGAGATTCAGCTGCAGCTTTCCTGCTCTGGTCTCCGGTCCCTGTCCTCCGCGTACAGCACTAATGAAGGGAAAGCCACCCAGCGGTAGCTTTTGTTTACTACAGCTGGCTGGCTTTTCCTTCATTAGTGCCGCAAAAGCAAAAGCAAGCACAGGAGGGCCTCCATTTCACAAAATGGATGCGCCCATGTGCTTGCTTTTGCGAATTTTGAGCTTGAATAGCTCAAAATTTTACATAGGAAGTTTTAAAAAAGAGAATGCTAGTATTTTTTTTTTATGTTGCCTATCTATTTTTTAAATAAAATGTTTTACTAGACCATGCCTTTAAATGTGTGCTTTGTCCGCGCACATTACAGGTTGCATTTACTGGCTGCTGTCAACGTGTGCTTTGAGTGAGCACACAACAGGCTGCCTTTCCTGGTGCCCAGCATCCAGCAACGTTATCACCTCTTTTCCTTTTACTCCAGTTTCTTCTGCATTAGCACCTTGCTGGCAAAGAGCAATTACTAGCTTTTCAGTAGCCATTCATTGTTTCAGCTCCCCGTTGGCTGCCTGGCTCATGACAATCAACAGCCATTATCATCCTTCCTCTGCTCCTTTGTATACATTATTATGTAAGCAGCCCACGTGTGCCACTGACTGTTTTCCCAAACTGTAGGGAAAAAAGGCCCCCAATCATCATATTGAAATGGGCCCACCAGGAGCCCTGACAATGCTTCAGCCCGCCGGGCATCACTTTAATTAAATGCATCCTTTTAGCATAGGAATCATTGTATTTAATAAGGACATTTCATCTGATGGTCATTTCACTTGATAGACATAGATGGAGAGGGCTGATGTTGGGTGCTCCTTACCACATCCTCAGCCCATCACAGGTAGCATTGGGTCGAGATCAGTGGCCTTCAATCTAGGAGGCTGGCCCCCTATGCGGGGGACCAAAGGATGTCCAGGGGGGCCCCAGACACACAAAAAAGGGATTAAGATTACTATTTTTAATATCAGATTTTCTACTGCTTGTATTTTCTTTTAAAATCAGTCACCTTAATTTGTTTTAAAGAGCATGGGCTCCCCTGGACATCAGTTGGGGTGGCCAACGCTTATTTGGGGGCCCCAGAATAAATATTTTACTCAAGGGGGTGGTGGGACTCAGTACGAAAAAGTTTGAACACCACTGCTCTAGATCCATAGACACATTTCCAAAATTAAAAACATTGTGAATACTGAGAGTGGGATTTTTGTGGAGGGGGACACAGGCAGGGGCTAGGGTTATCACAGTTCACTTACTTCGGGGTGAAGGAGACTGCCAAAACAGCTGTAATAGGACGTGCCATTGAGGGGCCTAAAAGGGTACAGATGCTTCAGTTTCCCACCCCGAATAATTACGCCTATAGGAAAAGCGGGTGAATGCTGACAGGCCTGAGTGAGGCACATCCAGGGTAGTAACTGCTGGACCCATATGCACACCCCTTACCTTAGTGCTTTTTGTAACAGTGGTTTGTGGGCTGCTGGAGCCCTTTCCCTCCCCAGAGAAAGGTTAGACCACACGTTTGTCAAGTGTTGGCAATAAAAGGCTGTAGGATTTTATTGTTACAGATATGGTTATGGAAACAATAACAATAATCGCATTTACTAATAATATCATACTTTTGGGCACCGGGTCTGAGGTTAACCCATCTGGTCCGTGCCGCCTTCTTGTCCCACGGCTTGTTGTGGTCACCGTACAGTGTCCTGTATTTCTCTTCCTTGTTCTTCTCCCTTCTTTTCTAGGGTGGGAGGGCTTTCTGGAAAAGAAGAAAGAGAGTGGAGGACGCTGAGTGAACAGCGAACCTCCTGACTGTTTGGGTCCCCGTTCAGGGTCCACAAACAGTTTGTATTTTTCTGTGAGCTGCGCAGCTCTTATATAAGACCCAGGGGTAGCTGGAATGTGAGTGATACATCCCTAACCCCTCTGACCATTCAAAGGCTCGGCACTGTCAGGAAGTCTCAAAATTGCCAGTAGACCAGCCAATCTACAGTATCTTTTCTGCAAAATGCCCCACCCCCCCAGGGCGTCTCCACTGTATACACCAATGGACACTGACTGCTATTTATTTATTTATTTATTTAAATCGCAAAGGTCCCACCATGCAGAACAAGATCCATTTCAGGAACCCTGGCCCACCCTTAGAAGCCTCATCACATACCAGTGGTCTTGAAATGTTTTTATGCTCTGCCCCCTCTTCAGTAAAAATATTATTGTAAACTCCCCCTTTGAGTATGAATTGTGTTTTCCGGGGCCCCCAGATGGCATGTCTGCTTATATTTGCTATTGAAATCTGTCACTTTACCCCCTTTTTTAAAGAGCCCCCCAACCCCATTTGAACACGGCTGTCCTATACCACTCCCGATGCTGCTTAGGCACCGCTGTGAAACAACAGGGCGCTCTGGTTCACTCTCAGAAGCCATGCACACACTTCCCCTGAGTAGTCACCACTGGGTTACCACCGAGGTGCAGTGTGTTCCCTGAGAAGCCAATGCTGCACACTCCCCCCTTGTGGGCACCAATGCAATGAGGTGCTCCATACACTCTTGGACCATATACACACATCCCAAATACCGTCGGGGTGCACTGGTTTACCGCAGGACTATGGGTATTGTGTGAACCTGTACACCGAGATGCCCGTGTTTGCCATGAGAGCCCCCTGTAGACATAGTGTGGAGATTTCTTTTGTCTGGTAACCCATTTTATTTCCAAATGTCATATGAAAAGGGTGGGCCTTGCTCAAAATGTGTACAATGGGGTCACTTTGAAAATCACTTCAGGGGACTACTCCTTTCAGATGCCGATGCAAGCCACTCTGCCCCTCCCCCGTAGTACTGAAATAGCATTGGCATGTGACCAATCGGGGGCCGTTATACCCCGTTGGCACCAAATCCTGCCACCCCCTTCCCACTACCTGTGTGCCCACCGACCGTGGTGCACTGGTGTAGGATGTGAAGCAAGCGCATGCCCCGCCCCTTTAGACAACACCGGGTGAACAGCCGGGGAGGCGTGGGCTGCCAGCCGAAGAGCAACTCCCGTCCTCGGCCGATAATTAGATCTGGGAGGATATGATGAAAAGATATTTGGATGCTTTGAGGCAGGTCCCTTTGAAGCTGTAAATCCTGTGAACAGCTCATCACTTAAGGGCCTACAAAGGGAGATGTTTACTGCAGGTCCCCTCCCCCACCACACACTGGCAGGGACGCCCAGCAAGGGGCGCCAGCCAGGGAACCAGCAGAGACGTGGAGCGGATCTCGGCCCCTGCCCTGGAGCTTCTGATGACCGCCCACTTCCACGCAGGGGCAAGTAAATAACCGGTACTTCTATTATTTCTGTGACAGTCACAGTGTGTCTCCGACGGCAGAATTCGTTTTTTTGGGTTGTGAGGACGAATGTGTTATCAAAGCAAGTAGATTGTAACACAAACGCAATGCGTGTTAGCCACTGTGTGGAGAGATCGTGTGTTTAAAAGAAAAAGCTACGAAACATCCACTTGCATAAAAAAATATATATCTTAAAATGTTGAAATTATTGCATTTGAAGGCGACTGGATTTGGATGGCGGATACAATACCTTTATTTAAGCAGCTTCATTTCTTTAAGGGGCACGGTAGTTGGGTTGTGCAGTGAATGGGAGGTCTTGGCTCTGTACCTGAAGGTGGAAGTGAAGGGCCTACGGGGAGTTGGCATGCACAAGCCAAGTGCCGCAGAGCCATGTATGGATCTCAGCACTAGAATTATGGACCTGCGGTTCATCAGGGACGTCGATTCACCAAAGTGCCAGGGGTAGCAGAAGTAACATCACAGGAAGTGATGTCACGTGTCCTTTGACCCGGATACCATCCGTTCCTCTTTAACTCTGGTGACATCACCGGATGTAGCTTGCCGGCGTAAAATAATTACATAAACATTTTAAAATACCAAATCGGTACTAAAGCAGAAAAGAATATTTTAGATACCGACCACATTTCAAAAAGGGTGCTTCCTTCATATCTCATTGATGGGGTCATGAGAAGATAGGGTTAGACCCAAAGGAATGAACAGAGGCAAAGGCACTGCCATAGTTATGCCACATCATCATTGTAACGCCTATTACTTTCATATTATTTCAGTTAAAGCTGTATTGTCATTATATGATAAGTAGAGCCCCTACATTGCCAGTTGCTGCGATAATACAGCAAGGTTAGAAATTGTGCGGAGCTGGGAGCTAATTCGCTTGTGCCTGTAGTCTAGCAGAGCATGTTAACTTCACATCAACAGCTACCAAGCATTCTTTTTGTCTCCCCAGGCCAACAGTTGCCAAACAAACACACCTATGTGAATTTAGCTCTGTGAATTTGGGCCAATGTATAAATAAACTTTAGGACACATCTGTATGACCCTTAAAGTACAAGGGGTCATAGGTATTGGACAAAATATATGTTTGCATCTTCTATGGAAGTTTGATTTGATTTTGCAGAACTTTATGTACTAGCTCCTCGTTTCCCAGTGGTAGTTCCTGGTCATTGGTTAATACTGGATACCCAGAAACTGCTTTTAGCTCCTGCTTAGCTAATCTTAATTTTGAGCCATGCACAGTATCTGAAAATCCACTAGATGCAAATCACCAACAGTGCACAGGAGCATTAATGCTTTAATTAATGATAATGATTTGTTATGTATATAGTGTTTTCGCCCAAGTGCTACACATATCACATATTTACATACAATTATCATCCCGAATAGAGTTGATACTCATTTATCAAACTCAGAAGAAAGAAAGGCTGAGTTAGTGTTGCCGGGATTCGAACCTGTAACCTGCAGATCACACATAGATCACAGAAGCGAGCATGCAACCTGCTGAGCTATCTTACAACTTTGCTATTAAAAATCCAATGCCACTATAAGAAACCATGTCAGAAATGGCTGCACAATGTAGGCAAGACACATAATAACACGTATCATATTTGCTGTAGCCTTGATGATGCCCAGAAAAAATGTAGTGGCACAGTAAGATATACCTAGATGGGCACCACCAAAATGCCAATCTAATTACGTAATGACAGGTATCATGCCTGCATTCTCATAGATGCCCAGAAAAATATACAATGCCACAGTAAGGAAAGGCTAGACTGGCTACACCGAATGCCAGTCTGGCCAGGGAATTAGACTTATCATGATTGTTTTATAAGAGATGCCCATTACAAAATATTAAACCACAGTAAGAAATGGCTAAACTGGCTGCACCAAAAGGCTAGTTAAGCCACGTAATAACACTTATGATGCTTACTTCATTATATATGACCAGAAAAATATGCCATGACACACCCAAATGCCAGTCTAGACAGGTAATAACACTTACCCTGATTACTTTATTGTAGATGCCCAGTATAAATGTCTTGCCACATTAAGAAATGACTAGACTGGCTGTACCAAAATTCCAGTCTAGCCACTAATACATATCATGCCTGCTTTATCATTGATGACAATTATGTATTAGCGTACTCCTCTCCTGACCCACCCTTCCCACTAGTTCCCTCTACAACCCCAAATGCATTTCCTTGGTCCAGCATTACCTCCATGTCCCTCTTCCTCATCCCAGTACTTATGTATGAGGCAAGGTGCTTCACAGGCGACCACTGGAACAGGAAAGAGGTGGAGTCTAGGAGTATGACGATTACCAGTAAGTAATCATTGCAGTTAACACAAGATCACACCATTCACTTGCTCATTTACATGTGCACCCATTCACCATCCACTCAAATACGCACACCTAGCCACCTACACATCATGCACCCACTCACTCATTTATGCACATTACATGATATATACTACATAATATATAGACAAACGAACATTACAAATATACACACACACATACACACTTTTACAGTTAAAAAATACATTTCCTTGCCTTCCTGATTCGGTTGCTCTCCTCTGCAGGCAGGCCTCTGACTCCTATGCTCCAGCACGCACACCAGGAACCAGCTCTGGTTCCTGTGACATGCAGCAGAGCAGAGGAGCCAGAGGCCTCCATGTCCAGTAGGGGATAGGGGGTTGCATTTCAGAATGAAATAATTTCTTTTTGAAGTCACTTATAAAATAAATTATTTCGGTTTGAAATCTGAGCCTTCCCCCATAACCAGGGGTCACAGAGGCAGTGCTAAGGGTTGAATGGGGCTTGCCAGGGGTCGCAGTTATGACCCCTGGCAACTCCCAAATGACGTCCATGTTCATAATGAACCATCCTTCATGATGTCTACAGCGTGAGATTCAGGTTGACCGTACAGAGGTTCCAGGTGATGAAGCTCAAGACACTGCAATGTTTGTTTTATTAAAAGAAAGGCCTGGGAGGAAGCTTTTCCAGTAGTCCAACTTCCTGAAAACTAGAGCCTTAATCAGGGCTTTGGCATAGGGGAATGGTAGGCATGGGCAGATTTTGTGGGTGATAAAATTATAGAGATTCATTTCACTGTAAAAAATAGTCCAGTAGCTAAGAGTACCGAACATGAAGTTGGGTAAGATAAATAAGTGATAGGGGATGAAAAGATTTTGGTTGAGGCTTCTGAAGGGAAGTACGTGCTTTCCATTTTGACTATATTAAGGATCAGGCAGCGAGCATTGTCTTGTATTGTATAGTAGAGAGCTAAACAAAAGAGGTGATAGCTGGAAGATTTATATTTAATCTTAATCACTGGCATTTCTCTGAGCAATCCACTAGACCATTGTTTTTTGCCTGCCAAACCATAACATAAGGAGATGGGGATGGGATGGGAACCCTGTCGGGGCTTCCTGGCACTGCTGCTGGACTTGGGGACTGTCAACCCTTTTTCTTTTCCACCCAGGTAAGTGCACCGATACATGTGAGTAGGGATGTAACGGTATTACGGTATACCGTTAAAGATACCATGAACCACTTAATTGAACAATAATAACCGTTGCATTGTTTATACCGGTATACCGTTCATACCATTAAGTGTGCTTTTCAATCTGATTTGGAAAGGCTGCAGTAAGCAAGTGCTGCGCAGTCTTGGTCTTGCACTGTTGGATGTGCCATCTGCCAAGTAGTTTCAGTTGGAGCAGTTTCTAATGCCATTCCATAAACCACACGTGACTGACGCAAAATCAATATGTTAGCAATAGGAAAAATAAATACAGTGCCAAGAAGGAAAAGGGTTTACTTTGGGTTGGCGGCTTTGGGGTTTATATATTTATAATGGATAATGTTTTCTAAACATATGACAATGGGGGATTTCCCTGGTTCTATCATTGAATTTACATATAATAAGTCACACTGCGAAATTTACTAATCTCTGTGGGTATTCCCTGCTGCCATACCAAAGGGTAACATGTCTGTGATTACTGAACACCTTTTGGCCCGCAAGTAAACTTAAGGCTGTAACGTAAAGAGAGAGAAAGTGCGTGTTTGAGTATGCGCACAAGCGCATACTACCATCAGCCTCCATTGATCTGTGGCATGCAGATTATCAAGATGACAACATGTTCATCTTCACCAGTAGCCAGTGGGGGAGCTAAAAGGCTAAATGACCACTTAAGAAAAGCTATTAAGTTTGCTTTGCCAGTCGCAGCAGGGCTTCCTCTGCCCCCTCCTCCGCTCCATACGTGTGTTTTTGTGTTGTTTGGTGGAAGCAAGGGGTGGCATTTCAGTGGAAAGTATGTTGAAACACCCAATTCTGGCCCTGGGTGCCTGGTTTTGTTTGTGATGATAAATCTGACAATGTACGACCTTTTAAGAAAATATTTGTTAAGATTAGTTAACTCAACCTGCTATACCGCGATAACCATGATATACCGTCATTTGGCAAGAAGGTTATCGTACCGTCATAAAACTAATACCGTGACACCCCTACATGTGAGGTACCGTTTTTGTTGGAAAACCTTTGGGAATGTAGAATGGTAGGACATGTGTTGTTGCCGGCATGTTTCGGTGTTTGTCGATTGGCAAATATCTGAAAATTGTGTTATTTTCCCTTCCTTTTGGATTTTGATGGGCCTTTTGGGTAATAAATTCGAAGGCGATTCATGCAAATCAGGCCTGTTTGGATTCCCATGGACGTCTTCTTTTCAGAAATGCATGGGGTTCCCTGTTTTCCTTGGTGGTTGCAACACCCCATGCCCAAATCTGTGTGCTGTCCACAAAGCCAAATCCATTGTTCCCCATGGTGTTTGATGTGCCAGTGGTTTAGCCTTTGCCCTAGGTCAGTGCACCCACACATGAACCGTTTCTGTCAGGACAACTGAACATGGGAAGGTAGAAAATGTGTTGTTGCTGGTGTGTTTCAGTGGTTTCTTAGTGGCAAGTGTCTGAAAAGTTTGTATTTTTCCCTACATTTGGGACTTCGCCAGGCCTAGTGGGTGATACAATCTAGGGCGATTTGCGCAAGTCAGACCTCTTTGCATTCCCATGGGTGTTGTCTTTTAAAAAATGGATGGGGTTACCTGTTTTCCTTGGTAGCTGCGACACCCGAGGCCCAAAACTGTAGGTTGTCCACAAGACCGAAATCCTAAAAATGTCCTCTTCCCAAACCTTTTGGGATACCAGTGGTTTAGCCTTTTCCATTTGTGTCCAGGTAGGGGAACCCACACACGTGAGGTACCGCTTTTGTTGGGACACATGTGGAAAGGTAGGACATGTGTTGTTGCTGTCGTGTTTCGGTGGATTCCTGGTGGCAAAAGTCTGAAAATTCTGGGGTTTTCCCTACATTTTGGACTACATTTGGCCTACATTCGGGATACCTGTGGGAATGTGGGAAGGTAGGACCTGTGTTGTTGTCGGCATGTTTCAGTGGATTCCTGGCAGCAAATGTCTGAAAATTGTGTTCCCCAACTAAATTCTGGACTTTACAAGGCATTGTGGGAAATACATTCTAGGGCGATTCGCACAAGTCAGACTTCTGTGGATTCCCATGGCTGTCTTCTTTTCAGAAATTTATGTGTTTACCCATTTTCTTTGGTGGTTGCAACACCCCAAGCCCAAATCTGTTGATTGTCCACAAAGTCAAATTCAGTCTTCCCCAGGGCATTTGATGTACCAGTGGTTTAGCCTTCTCCATTTGCACCCAGGTAGGTGCACCTACACATGTGAGGTACCGTGTTTGTCGGGATACCTGTGTGAATGTGGGAAGGTAAGACATTTGTTGTTTTCTCTTGGCTTTGATAATTTGTTCATACATTTGCTACTGCACTTTGTTAAACAACCCTTTCCTTTCCCAAATGTAACCTTCATTTAGTCGCTGCTTTAGGTATTTATTTTATTTATTTATTTTAATTCTTATAAAGCGCCAACATGCCCGAAGGCCTCAGGGCGCACATAGAAACTTAACAGGACAGACAAACATATAGAGCAGAGAAAGAGAAAGGTCAAGGAGTTATTCCATATTGAACAAATGGGTTTTTACGGCGTGTTTGAAGACGGAGTAGTTCTGAATCTGCCGCATCTGGGCTGGAAGTTTGTTCCAGAGCAGGGGTCCCTGTGCATCAAGAGTTGTGCCACCAAATTTAGCTGTCCTAACTTTGGGCTGTTTGAGAATGGTGGCCAAGGATGACCGAAGGTTCCTGATGTTTGGCTTAATGCTTATACGGTCTGACAGGTAGGTGGGACTGCTGAGACTAAGGCATTTATGAGTCGTGGTTAATATCTTATGGGTTATCCGGTGTTTAATGGGGAGCCAATGAAGTTTTTTCCTAAAGGTGGAAATGTGTGTGCGACGGGACTGAGTGAAGATATTGCGCACAGCATTATTCTGAGCCACTTGTAGTGATTGGATGTTGAGAGCTGTGGTGCCCGCTGGAAGGCTATTGCAGTAATCCAATCTAGAATTAATTAGTGCGGTGGAAATAAGAGCGCAGTTCTCTTGTGATATGAATGGGCGAATGTATCCTATTCTCTTATTTATAAGACCACAGCTTGATTTGATGCTGGAGACATGAAATTTCATTGAGAGATCTTCGTCAAGAACAACTCCCAATGTCTTAACCTTCTTCTGAACGAGAATGGTGTTATCAGCAATATGGAAACTAGCATAGTCGGGATCAAGTTTCGCCCTGGTGTTTTTAGATGCCACAATGAGAATTTCAGTTTTTTTACCATTGAGGGCAAGAGAATTGCAGGCCATCCAGTCTTGTATAGCTTTGTATATTTTATTGATGGTTGCAGAATCGCTGCTATAAAGGCCACTCAGCTGTATAACCACTTGAGTATCATCGGCGTAGTTTGTGTATTGCACGCCTAGTTTATTTAAAAGGTCAAGAAGAGGACGAATGTATAGATTGAAAAGCAAGGGCGATAGACAGGTACCCTGCGGAACTCCGCATGTCTGAGAAATAGGGGCAGATTGGCTATCGCCCACGCAAACCCTTACCATTCTGGGACCCAGAAAGGAGGCAATCCATCTGGATGCATTTGCGGAGCACCTGGCGACCTCTCCGAGCCTTGACACCAGTAAGCTGTGATCAACTAGGTCGAAGGCTGCGGAGAGGTCAAGTAACATGAGCAAGGCAGCTTGATTATTATCAGCTATGCTAGCTAGGGTAGATTTGAGATCTAGCATAGCTGTCTCAGTCCCATGACGTGCCCTATAGCCCGACCGACGGGTGCCCAGGATATTGTATTTTTTGACATGGGCCTGTAGCTGTAAGTAGGCCAATTTATCAATTATTTTGAGAACATAAGGCACGTTGGTAATAGGCCTGTAGTTGTCTTTATTCGCTGGATCGAGGTTCTCCTTTTTCAGTAAGGGTGTGATCCATGCCGACTTTAACAGTTCCGGCACCAGACCCTCATCAAAAGAGAGATTTACCAATTTAGTGATCCATGGGACCAGAGTTTCTAAAGACTCTTTAAGAGTACTTGTAGGACAGTCGTCGGCAGGACAGGATGTGCCTTTGAGGTTTTTATGATTTTAGATACTTCATCTTCAGTGTAGTGCATAAAGGAGAATTGAGGAATATCGTTTTCGCAGTTGCTGGGCGAAGTGGTGTCTGTGAGGTTTTGCGTCAATGTTACATTACCTAGGGCTTTTTTTATTTTTTCCTTGTGAGAATCAATCTTGAGTGAAAAAGCATCATGAATGCTCATGAAGGTACTGTACGCTTTTTTAACCTGTGCAAGTCATTTATCCTTCAAAAGGTCTGGCTGTGCTCTTTCAAAAAATGTATGCTTGCCATTTCTCACTACATTTGTGTTCCAATTTTCACATGCTTATTATGTCTGTTTAGGCCCTCAGCATAAAAATCCTGAGTACCATGGCTCAGTTTCTGGCTTGGGGTATTGCTAAGTTTGTGAAACATTATGAAAAATGTGTGATTTCCTAACTAGAAGAGTCAGGGGAATGTATTTGTGCATTGATTCTCTCAATATTCACAGACACCATTAACTTACAGGTCCAAAAATGTCCAGCAGATTCCCTTTGTTTCTGTAATTTTCCAATTTTCTCCCAAACTATGGGAATTTTACCTACATAGTTGTTTCCTGACCTGCACAAGTAACTCCTTACTAAACTTGGAATTTTGTCTACTTTTCAGAAATGTATTCCTATCTGTTTTCACATTCAGCTTTCATACCCTCCTCTTCCATTCTGTCCACGCATGTCCTATTGGAAAAAAAAGAGAAAAACCGTCTATCTCTCACAAAACTGATGCTAACCTTATATAAATATGTTTTTCTGTTTCCACTCAACCTGTTCTTGAAAGCCTGAAAAATGGCAAATTCAGAACAGCAAATCATCTATTGCTACCTCTTACAGGGAAAAAACCTCAGGCTTCTTTGTACATCATTGTATTGGCATTTTCTGAAAAAACACAAAATGTGCTCTCTTATTTGTTATTGACTCTCACCCCGACACATCAAACTAGGATTCCTTGGTGGTGTTATGACTGCCTACATGTGGGAAGAGAATGAGCCAAATTTGGCCGAGATATCTCATATAACAAATACGTTACAAGGGATTGATTGGTGACATACTTAAATCGCCAAAAAAGGGCTTAGCAATTTGAGGGAAAACCCTCAGCAGCCATGTAGTTAAAAGAATGCAACTACAGGACACAGTAATATGGCAATTAAATGTATGGGTTAAGTGGGGAGTAGATGAGGAATATGACTATGATCAGTATAAAGGTGTGATTTTTGACACAATGGGGGTCATTACGAGTTTGGAGATAGCCATGCCGCTATTTGCGGCATGGCTGCCTCCAAACTCAGGTCTGTGTTCCTTGAATGAGGAATTACCGGGCCATTCCAACCTTGGAGGACCTGTTAATTCCTCATTCAATTTATCCATCCCCATTCCCATTTGAGCCCCGATAGGGCTCAATGGGAATGGGGAGGGAGCTAACAACGGGCCTGTTAATAACGGGCCCGTAATTAGCTCCCTGGTCCTTTAGTGGCTCCCACTAAGGGCGCCTGGTAAAACCCACGGGACCCGGTAAAGGACCTCGTAATGCGGCGGTAAGAGGTTAACGGCACCGGCACCCTTACCGGCGCTGTTAACCCCTTACCGCCAACCTCGGAATGAGGCCCAATGTCTGATGTGCACCATCCAGAATTTTGTAATATGTGGTACAGTTAAATGAGCTCAGTAGCAAAATAGAGTTATAACGGGAGTTTTTATGTCTGCTCCCTCTTCCCCACATATCAGGAGAACCCAAAATGTTAGTGCCCCAGGAAATGTCACCCGTGGAAGCCCAGTGTCTGGTTCATTTAGTGCTGTGCCTGATCTGCATTTTGTTTCCAGGGGCTCAAAGTGCAAGTTGGACTAATGGACAGACATGGAGAGAAATGTGCCAAAGAAGATAGTACACCTCAATGCAAGTCACGGCCCATGTTAAAATTGGAGGGAGTGTTGTTTGTGTTGAACAGAAGGGAGAAAGTGGTGGTGAACTGTGCGGCAGTGGGGTTGGCAAGATTTGGAGAAGAAGCAATATGGAACATCAATAAGAACGGTTTCACTGTGGACTGCATACATATCAAAATTGACATGGATTGAAGCATGAGAAACTCAAGTAAACGTTCAACCAGCCGAAGAATATCAGTTCTGTTTTCAAGGGCATGGGACTGTTCCTGTGGGCACTAATACGAACTGCAATTAGACAATGTTCATTCCAGACCTTGCAAAAGGAACAACAGCTTTGATGGATCTTTACTGGGTGTGCGGTCAGCATCTCCCTCCTTCCTCATGTGTAACATGTGCATTAACAACATTGGACTTATCTATCCTTGTTTTGTCTGAAGCTCATTTGACCGTAGCATCTAAGCATGGTGCATAGCAATACATCCCAGCTTCGATCCAATCCCCCGAGATGAGGAAGAAGATGTGATCATTGAATGTGTGGAGGAAGAGGTAGAATTACCTGTCAGATTATTCATCTAATCTGCTAAAAGCAATTCTAGATAGCTACTGGCTGCCCACCAAAAGAGAGGTGCTTTTTGCATCTCTACTGATTTCACGGGTCCAGGCTGCAGCAGATGCAAAATGGCTGCAGATCATTGGGTTGGAGGTGATCCAGTTGCAAATGATACTGAACAAGGACTACATTCTATCAAGAGTCAGTGGAGCATGATCCAGTTGATGACACTCCAAAACCAATACCTTCTAGACCTTCTGAAGGCGATGGAAGGGGGTGTGTGCAAAATGATGTGATTGTCCTGTTGCACTTATGCACTCCCAAATGATGCAGAACATGGGTCCCAGACACATATCTTAGGGGCCTTTCACAAGTTAAATAAAGGCATGGAAGGTGAAGGGGAGTACAGGCTGTAGATTGGTTTGACACATTGTATTCATGCATGGAATCCTGGCTTGCACAGTGGTGAAGATATTGGTTCTGATTTTGGTGCTCCTGTTGGTGTTATGCACATGCCAGATGATGCTTCGATGCTATGTAAAGACCATTCTGAACAACTCAATCATGATGGTCATCATTGGGGCAGGAATGGCTCTTCCAGGTACAAAGGATGAGCAGGCTCAAACCGATTACCCAAATAAGCTACAAATTGTCAGAATTGAAAGGTCCATATAGCCCCCGGAGGCCGTGTTGGAAACACAGAAGAATGAGGCCCCGTCTCTTGCTTGATTATTACATTCCAGTCCCCAGGCACAGCAGGGAACATGCATGTATACACACATACAAATGTATCTAGCTACTTCTTTGTACACATAGGCAGGAATGCGAGCAGCCAAATGGGAATAGGGCTGCGACCCAGTACAAAGGCCACACTCATGAGAGCCAGGGCAGAGGTCCTGAGCTACCAAAACAGGAGCTCAGATTTAGAACACCAGCTCCCCCAAGAATAATGGTCATTCCATTTGAACTACCAGATGCTCAGTAATAAGACTCCTAAATCCTTCATGAATTGGATGGATTAATGGGATATGCAGGGATTTTCAGCTAAGCCCTTGGGAGGAGTAGCTGATAAAGAGGGGAGCAGAGGGAGCGCTAGATCAGTGATTTGTACCAGGGAGAGCAAAGGATGATGCCAATGTATATACAATTTCAGTGGGGAGGCATGATGGGGCGCCTGCGTGTCTGGAATGAGAAAAGAGTTGCTTTGTGGGCAAGGACCAGGCTGACCTCAAAGTTATATTCTAAGCTCATATCGAAGGCAAGGTGCACCTTACATGATTATGTTTCAAGACAGGATGGTGCATTTTATAGTCTAACCAATCATTTTACAGTAACCCGAGGTGAAGAGGCCGTTGCCCGCGTGTGAGGAAGATGGCGGAGAAGATAATACGGCCAATGGGAGAGGGGTCTATATGTGAATATTAGCATGTAAATAGGCAGTAGCCAATGAGGGTGGGGGATGAACACTGTATTTCGAATGTGTCACAGGTGATGATTTCTACATTTATAATATGATGTTTGCCTTGATGAAGACAGAGAGCACTGTGGCAGTGAATTTATAATATCCTGTTGTCACCAAGGGTGCACCAAACTTTTTTGCTAGTGGCTAGTTTTTTCTGTCTCTGGTTGTTGTGAGGTTATTGTAAACCACATGAAATAGGCTACCTCTGGGAAAGGAGTGATGACATCATCAAAGTCATCACACAACCTATACAAATTCACTGTTTGATAAGCCATTTTGGAAGACTAATCCAATCCACTGAAAACGTAACCAACTGAATTAATCCAGCATTAAAGGGATCCAGAGTCCACTGTATGCACCAGCAAGCCTACACCTTCCTGGAAGCCTTATCATCCTTGATTGTACTAGGAGCGCAGGACTGTTTAATGATAGAAGACGCTCTCTCTGAAATACCCTCAGAAAGCCAACATTCCCCGAAACCAACCACACCATTAACTGAAACGAGCTGTCATAGAGCAAAGGATGATGTAGCTGCAGTGGGTCCAATAACAGGTCTCTGAAAGCTGGACGTATAATCAGGGCTGCCTTGGCTATTCTCAAGGCTAATGGACACCAAGGCTGCACCACCCAGAATGGCTTCACCAGCACCAATGATGTGTCCTGCAAACAGGCCTGAAAAAGCATATGCACTATCATGGCGAATGCTTAATGTGTTCCTACACCCCACACCTGGAAGAAGGCATCCATTGTTCTGGTGTCCTGCTGCCAGCTGAAGAAGGTCAGGAGATTCAGACCTCATGCAACAGTATCCATCTGAAATGGAGCTGAAACATCCTGCACCCTGAGAAACAAATCCTGATGGAGCCTACAGTTGCTGGAATCCCTCAACTGACAAGAGCATCTATCAGACACCACATTGAGTGATCCCAGAAGTCCGAAACATTTTGATGTTTGAATAAAACTGGGTTTTGACGTGCACCTCAGTCCTCCATAATTGAGTATTATATTGACAAATTGTGAGATCCTGGGCGTACTTTCACAATTCCCTTAAAACAATGACTAAAATTGCAATGTTATACAAAACATCATAAATAGCAGTGCAAACCAAGACAGTTCCTAATAAAAGTTAAAATATTGTATAATCCATTTCACCTCTTCCCGCTTCCTTCATTCATCTTTGCACTCTCCAAGATGCTATTATATAGGACACAATAGTTTTCCGTCCACTAATGCTGTCAGAAAATAAACTCTTTTGGTGTCAAAAGCGGCTGACCAATCACAATCAGTGCGGCTTGATGCTTGACGCTGGTGGATGCTGTTTGGCCCTTTGCTCTAGCATTGGGACCATTGGACAGGATCAGACCAGAGATTACACTGGGGAACTCGGATCCTTTTAGTTTTCTTTTGCTGTTTATCGCTGTAGGATGGTGTTTGGGAGACGTTGCAGCGGTTCTTGCCATTCAGAATGTGCAAGTGCAATGCGTTAGAGGTACAACATAGAATCAAATACAGAACGGATTAAAACAACTTAACATAATTATTGTACGTGCCTAAGAGTCGTTTTAAAAAGCTCTTGCATTGTTGAAACGACCGTCAGGCATGTACAATAATTATGTTCATTTGTTGTAATCAGTTCTGTATTTGGTTCTATGTTGTACCTCTAACGCATTGCACTTGCACATTCTGAATGTCCCAATGCCTATTATGAATGTTATTTACTCTCCCTTCCCTGCATTGGAGCGCTTTGAGAGGCTTTGTTCTAAGTGTATTTCGGTCCTTGAAACACTTGTGTATAGGCGCGTTAAGAAATGCCATATCATATCATATCATATCATATCTTGGTGTCCTTTGGTGAGGGTGATAGCAGGCCCGCGTGGATGGCTCCCTGAACCCGTGTGTGTGGTAAGTCCTGTGGTGCCAATACCGCTCGTGCATGCTGTTATACTCGCCTCACCACTATTTGCAGTATCTGCAATTTTAGCTTTATTTGATATTTGCTAGCTGTTATTTTCTAAACTCTCTGAATATTTGCACCACAGCACTGTTTGTAGAACGTGGTAGAAAGCTTTTGAAAAGAACTGTTTTGCAGTGGATATATTCTGAAGGCGATGTCCCAGAGTTGTAACCTTGAGAGCACAAAAACATAAGATCTACCTCCAAGCTATTTTTAATGTCGAAAGTCAGCAAGAGTGCCTATAATTTATGCAAGCACAAGATGGCTGCTGCGGCCAAAAATGCCCTAGGTGCTGATAAACAGGTGCCTCTAGGTTTGGAAGAGCTAGCCGCTCAAAAGAAAGGAGAGTGCACAAAAAAGCAAGATAAGATTAAAATAACAACGCATTCTAAAGGCCCCATGGATGGAGCTTATAAGGTGCTCCTAGGTAGCAACACAGTGGATAAAAATGTATCGGGGTTCGCCTTGTGTGACTCATCCAAAAATTACAAAAGTAGTGAAAAAAGGAGTGTACACCGGTGCAAGAAGTAACACAGTTTTGTTCAGGACCCCAGATGCAGCTGGAACAGCAAATACAAACAGAGGGCTGAACAGAACTGCCTGAAAAGGCAATGTCAAAGAAACACCCCTAGAATAATTACATTTATATAAAGCAAAATAATTAGCATTTGCGATCGTGCAGCATGAAAAAATCTCCCCACACAGAAATGATTGAACTTTGCACTGTGGACCATTATAGAAAAACATACATTGCAATCAACTATTGGGTCCATGAACATTATCACACCACCCTCAATTATACCCTGTGATGTCACAATCCACCCCCCCAGTCCCACAACACAAAGTTAAGTCATTGAAACATTTGAGATGACCAGTAGAAATGTATTCAAATGGCTTGGTCGCATCATCCTGATTTCCATGAGAATGGCCCTTCACTATGACACCATCAGAGCCTTGATCACGGGCATACTACTGTACAAATATTGCATATTGGGGACACTCCAAACCTTTTCCCAGGGAAAACGTTCTATGGGACAATTTGAAACTGCTGTGGTTCTTGTCGGCTCCATTAGAAAATCTCATTTTGTAAATGATTTTGAATTATAAAATGGTAATGTATTCATTATTTGCTGGTGTAACCTGTGAAGTCTAATCTGTTGATCTCGAAAAATAACAACCACTGGGTGCTTCTCTTAACGCTGGCCTGTAATCACAGACACTGCACTAATTCACCAGCTGCACACATCTAAAGCAGAAGCAAGCTTTTAGGGCCTATTTACTGCATTTCTAGCTACCACTATGCCTGATTATACTAACCTGTGCCCCAGGATTTATGGATTTGTTTTATTAAGCTTTCAATTTCAAAGATATATGAAAGAGACCCCTCCCCTTTTACAGAGCTACTCTCGCAGCTGATAAGTGCCTTCCTTCATACCACACCGAACTTGCCTTATTATTCCATTATTCCCCCTTTTATTAATCTATTAATAACTAAATCTTTTTGGGCCGTGCAATCCTTTTTTGCAACTTCATCTTTATGTATCCATCTTTTCTCCAACAGTGTTCTCTTTCCCCCAATCTCCTCCCAAACTTTTAAATCTTCCCCAACCCATACACTGCATGTCCCATCCTTTAGACATTGAATCCAGAATGCTTTATAATTCTTGACATCAGCTGCTTGTGTAAATACCCATCCATCAGGATCCTCCACCTCACTTTCCCCAATGATTTCTTCCTGTTCCTCATTTCAAAACTATTTTTGTCACTGCTCAATGGTAACATCAAATGTCCTTTTTGCTTGTTAAAATATACTTTAAAAATAAATGTTCTTAACAATGCAGAAGGTGATGAGAATCAGTACTAACATGGGGAAAGTCACTCAAAACAATCGGAAAGCCAGGTGAATACTCTGTCCAGACAGTCTTTTGCTTGCACTCCATTAATCTTGCTTGTCATTTTTCCCTGGTGTGTCTGTATCTCTTGCATAGATGCACTTAGAGTTCCATTGGAGGCATCACTGTGAGGTTCTGAGGTGCAGCAGCTTGTCCTGAATTTTGCACAGACATCTCCTTCCTTGGCTGTCAGGAGGAGCAAACTAAATCTATTTTGAAGCACCCCCAAGCGCAAAGCCCTCATCTCTTCCTTGATTGCATTCAACACCTTTGCTGTTGAATTAGCCAGCTGCAATAGCTCGTAATGTGTTAGGTGCAGCCACTTTGAATTAGCTTCAGTCTGTACTCCTGGAAGCAACAAAGATATGAAAAAGGTGTCAGTCATGGAGAATACTCAACCTGAATAGCATCCAGGTTCTCGGTGCTCTACCTTGAGAAATAATTGTGTTTACGCTTTCTTCTTCTCATGCTATTTTGGGGCACCACAAGTGCAGGGCTGTGCAAAGTGGCAAGAGCTCCCACTCCTCTCCAGTCAGGCAGAAGCCGGGCACATGCCTTGGATCCACAAGCCCACCAAATATCCATTACTGCTGCTGTTCTCCACGTCAGCACTACATTCTTCATCATCTTGGTGCATCCCGAATTAGTCCCCAGGACAATGGACCCACTTGACCTGAAACACAAATGAAATTGTGTAAAGCTCCTTATGTCAACTGGTTGATGTTTTTCATGTAACCAGGTTAAAGCATGAACATACTTTCCCCAAGTTGCTTGCCAATTGTCAGTAACTTTGGCTACCACATTTTGCTTGAAGTCAACCAATCCTTCAGCACGACACTGCATTATTCCCTACTCACATTAGTCTCCATTCCAAACTGCTGCATCTATTCACATCAGTGGCCTCGTGTGACACCAGTGGACACTTTGCCCTTCTCTAGTTGTTCATTGAAACCTGTTATGGTCTCTTATTTGTAATTCCCCCTCGTTAGGATATTCAGTGACATACTCCATTACCTTATGCCTTGTTTCCTGATTTTGAAGCATTCACATTAATTTTACACAGTTGTCTTCATATGCATTTTCCCCTTCATCCACCCAGTGAACTGCAACTTTTTTCCCCTGGAATAAACTTTAAGTTCTACAGAGAGACAGGTGCATTAGGCATCCTGCCTCCTCATTGGACACAACTTAGGGCAGGAAAAGCCTGGATACTGCCATTATGTGTGTAATGAGAGAGCACACAAATCATGTATTAACTCTCTCTCTTCCCACACGCATTGTTTAAGCATAGCAAATATTTCCTGTCAATGAGTTATGCTCTTCCTCATTGCCATGGTGGAAGCCTTCCCCATTCAGCACATTCGTTTTTCCCGTTTTTCTTTTTGCGTTGAATTGTGTTTTACCTTTTCCTTTAAAAAATAAATAAAACAAAAACAGTAAAACTATATTATAACATTCCAAAAACCTGACATTGTCTTTTTCTCTGCCACACATTTTGCATTATAAACTTTGCTGGCTTTTTGTAAAGTCTAAGGGCAATAGGAAAGTGAAAACAAAACTCCATAGTACTTCCCATTATGTTGTGCTTTGGGAGATGGTAGTCTTCTCTTTGAGAACGTCGGCTATGTGGACCCATCCGTGTCGTCCCTCTATTTTTACTGCAGTTGGTGTTGAATAGATGACGATGTGTTGACCAGTGAAGCGTTCCTCTTTCCACATCTGTATGTGGTTGTGCAAAAGGATGTGGTCACCCGGATAAAGAGGTGCTGCAGGTGGGAAATGTCAGTTTGGATCACCTTATTGTCCAGGGGAGATATATTTAAGGGACTTGGTAAGTTCTTGTTAAGTTCATGGAGGTACAGATCAAATTCCCCCCAGAATAGCAGAAGTAGAGTGAGCATCAGAGATTGTACGCAATGGCGGAATTGGCGCATGCATTCTCTGTCCCGTAACAATCTTATGAGGAGTCTGGTGATGATCTCCTTCAGGTCTGTTTCTTAGCGCAAACCAAGCAAGCGGCAAGTAGTGCACCCATGATTTTTCGAGTGTTTGCATAAGCTTAGCCAATCATATTTTTAGAGTCCATTCATCTTCTTTACCAAACTGTTGGCTTGCAGATGGTAAACCATGCATAGTTTATGCTTTATATCCAGGAGTGTTGTGATTTCTTTTGTTAAATCATTGGCAAAGTGTTGCCCATTATCAGAACAAATTTCATCTGGAATCCCCCACCTCAGGAACACCTCCCTCACCGGAATTGTGGCCGCAGATTGGAACTTCATTGTGAGCACATGGACGTGCCTCAAGCCAATGTGAGAATGGACACACAACCACAAGCATGTACTTGTAAGAAGAACATCTCTCTTGCATATCAACGTAATCAATATGCAAGAGCCGAAAGGGGCCTTCTGGTCATGGCAATGCTCCCTGTACAACTCTCAATGTGTGACCTGGCAGAAGCTTTTGACAGATCATACAGTTGCTTACATATTCAGAAACACACTCTCTCCTCATCCAAGACATACACAGCCAAACTTATCGCCCTAAGCAGACCCCTTCTCACACCACAGAATTGTACCACCCTAGCCAGAGCACTCATACTAGCAAAAATCGACTACTGCAACATTCTGCTACTAGGGACCTAAAAGAAAAACGTAAATGAAATGCAACTTATCCAGAACAAAGCCCTCTGCGCAGCACTAGGTATAAAAAAGAGGGAGCATAGCTCCCACCATAGGAGAGAAACCCATTGGCTGCCCATACAAGCCAGGATCTTACACAAAACCCTAACTATAGTGCAAAAATGTGTTACAGGCATAGCACCAAGATATCTCAACCAATGCATATCTCACAAAACCACAACCAGATCACTCAGATCCAACTCAGACACCATCCTCTACACCCTCCGCTTCAAGAATGTGAGAACAGGCAATTCCAGCTTCCCAGTAGCAGCCCCTAGAATTACCTACCACCATCTCCAATGAGCTATCCTTCCCCAAATTCAAGAAAGCCCTAAAAACTTGGCTTTTCAACAAATATCAATGAACCCTAAGCTTATAGAATTACAACTTCCACCAATGCATTACATTACAATGTTAATTCGGTAACCTTATGTATTTAAATTGTATATCCACGATTTAAGTAATGTTGAAAAATGTCATGATTATCAACCTGCCAAATATGTACTAAGTTATCCAATTTCATTGAAGCATCAAATATTCTTGTAACCTACACCGTGATACCTGAGGGTTTGGGCGTAAAACCAAATGTAATAAATAAATAAATAAATAAATAAATAAATAAATAAATAAATAAATACAGATTTGACACAAACCAGTCTTCATGTATCCCTGCAGCCACATGCTCTTTCGATATGTGGGAGGATAGTGAAGCTGTCCCAATGTCAATTGTCAATTGTGTAACAATTTCTTCGGCATCACAACCTTTCCTCTGCTATCGTGTCACCAAACCAAATCAGTTGGGGATAGAGAACATCCTCTCTTTTTTCCACAGCTCCTTTTCACCATCTTATGCTTCTCCCTGCAACTCAATTACCTGCAACATTAGGATTGTATTGAAACTTTCTTTTGGTAATGCATCTTTCTTTTTTCTCACATTAAGGGTATTTTTTCTTCCTCCCCAGGGTACAGCACATGTAATCCCTGTGGCATATATACTACTTCTCTTGCCGCTTTGTCTGTTTTTTTCATTTCCTAGTGAGATATAATCTTGTCCTCCTGTATGGGTTTAGCATGTTATTAATTCTAATTCTACTGGGAGCAGTAACATCTCTAGTGCTTCACTCAGTAATGCTGCATGCTGAACAGGAGTCCCATCACTTCTTTTGAACCCTCTCCTTTCCAACCTTGTTAGCCCTGTGAACTCTAGAGGTGACATAGGCCGAATCATATTAGATGTTCACTTCTTGGCCTTCAGACATGTTTAGTGCTTCAATAAAGGCCCCTAGTCCTGTCACTTGTACAGAGTAATCAGAGTAATGGTTTGGCAGTCGTGTCTGTGAATACACTATCAACTCCTCCCCTTTGTGTACTCCTCATCCATACCCCACCACTGCGCACCCTGAGTGCCTTTGCTCCGTGGTTTGATCAATGCTAGAACTTCCTTTAATGAAAATCATGTCCTTCCCTTCGATCACTTCTTTCTTAACCAGGGGGTTACCTCCGCTCCTGTCAATGCATGCTACACAGTCATACACGTAATCCTCTTCTTCTACTTTTTCTTAAATGAACTCTGCTGGGTTTATTTTTCTGCACTTCATCACTTCCATTGCTGGGTTGGTTAGTATTACCTCGTACCCTGAAGAACTCTGAGTTGTCAGTGTTTATTTTGTTTTCTCCAGTACGGCAAACAATGCATGGTCCACGTACAAAACAAACGGGACACCCCATGGTTACTGTGAAAGCCTTCTCAATGACAAATGTAGCAGCTGCAACTGCCTGCTCACATGGGAAATGTCCCAGCATTACCGTATCCAGTGACCCACTGTAGTATGTAAGCGGCTTGTGTCCCTGTCCCTTTTTCTGTGTCAGTACTGCTGTCATTACGTTTCCATCTGAATGTGAAAACAGGTGAAACGTGATTCGGAGTAGCTAAAAAGGGTGCATGCGCTAGCTTATGTTTTAGCTCATCAAAGCTTTCCCCCATCTCAGCTGTTCATTTGATGTATCTTTTGTTTTTCTGTGCTACCATTAGTTCTTGTAACAATGGCGTGGTGTATGTATAGTAATTAAAGACCCATGCTCTGCAATAGTATAGTATATACAAGCCCAAATAATTACTGCATCTCTCTCACTGTTTTTGGTTGTGGGGACTTGTGTATGGCTTCCACTCTTTCTGGTGTATTTTTCTCCTGTCTGCTGACACAATCTGACCCGAGTTCACCACCGCTGTTTGACAGTATTGCAATTTCTCCCTGTCCACCTTGTATCCTTTGTCTGCTATCAGTGTCAGTAGTGTCCCGGAGTCCTTTCTACACTCCTCTACTGTCGTGCTGCAAACCAATAATTTATCAACATACTATATCACTGTGCTATCAACCTGCACATTGCTCAAGTACATTTGTTTTACGCTATTGTAGATGCTAGACCCTTCGCAGTACCGCTGAGGCATTCTTACATGTGCGAACTGCACCCCGTGATAGATAAAGGCGGAGAGATACCTGCAGTCTGGGTGTAGTGCAATGGAGAAAAAGGCTTTCTTTAAATGAACCACTGTGAAATAGTGAGCCACAGCGGGAAGATTACAAAAAATTGTTGCAGGGTTGGGAACCAACGGATACTCTGCCTCAATAATGTCATTCAGAGGGCGTACATTCTGAATAAAATGCCACGCCGCTCCCTTGCCTTCTTAATCGGATAGATAGTGCTGTTGCTAGGTGATACACTCACCTGTATTATGCCTTGCTGCTATAGAGCATGCAGTGTCTTGTATATATTCCGTCATCTGCTTCTCGTGAAAGTGGGTACTGCTTTACTCGTGGCATTAGTTCTCCTTCTTTCAATTTGATGTGTATTCCCCAGCCCCTTTCAGTATTCCTACATCATGGGTACAGTTGTCCACAAATTTGTGGGTACCTTTTCAAAATCTTCCTCTAAATATTGTGCTTTCTTTTTGGTTATCTGGGTCACTGCCCTTTCTGTTGTGTGTACTGGGCAAGAATGGCTCAGTTTGAACACTACCTCTCCTTCTTCATTGTCTTTTGTTGCAAATAACTCTGTGTCACTTACTCCTGTCAATGTCAGTGTGGGGTCGATACATAATATTGAGTGCCATTCCATGTTGTTCTTATCAGTGACAACTAGAATAATCATGTCTTTCCGTACCACTACTTCCTCCAAATACAGTAGAGTCTGTGTTCCTGGGCTAACTGAGGAGGGCTGAGGAGGGGCACTGAGGCCTGAATAAATACTTTTTGGACAGCCACAATTCCTTCCCTTCAATCCCTGGCAACCATCCCAACAACATGTGTCCCCCATACACAAGCACCTCTATGTGTTTGGGTATCCCTCCATTGTGCTCTGTCCATAGTCTGCCTGAATCAGTACTGCCACCCGAGCTGGATACATCCCCAGTGTGGTGCACACCATCCCTTTCTCAGAAAATAAAATTGTGGCAATCAGTTTGATCAGTAGGACCCTCCCTAGAATGTTGATAGGAGTGTCTTTTGAATACAGCAAAGGTGCTGCAATGGGCTGCATCCCTATTGTCAAGGGTAAATCCTTTGTCAGAGGAACTTTCAAAATTGTCCCTGAAAAGCCTTATGTGTCCAAACCTGTATTAGATAATGGAAATCCTTCTTCCATAATGTATGATCTAGTTGATCCAGTATCAATAAGAAAGGAAAATCACCTCTGTCCTATATCAACTGCTACCTCAGCTTCCTCTTCTTACTTTTAAGTTACTGTTAGAATGGAACACATATGCACTCCCCAGGGGCACAAAACGTTTTTGCAGATTACACAAATGGGTTACTGCCCACCAGTGTCACTGCCGTTTATTGGGGTATGGTATTCTGTTCCAGTATTGTTACCACTCCTGGTATCTGTGTCTGTGCGGGTGCATAAAGTATGCTCACTGTACTTTGAGATAATGTCATTTCCTAATTTTATACCTGCACTTGTCCCTCGGTTGTAATGGCAAGTATTTGTGCGGGCTGTATCTGTAAATGCTGTTGCTGCAGCATTACCTGCACCTACTGTGGAGTCTGCTGCATGTATATCTGTTGTTGCTGTGGCATAACCTGTTGAGGAGTCTGCTGCACGTAAGTCTGCTGTGGCTGTTTTGCCTGTGCAATGAGCGGGCAGGTTCACGCAAAAAGTCAAAATTTCACACATGCGTAGCACTGTACTCCAAAACGCGGAGTCATTCCCCTCTATCCCATTCTCCTACCACATATATAGCATTCTCTCCCTTTCTGATACTGTCCCATGTACGCACTTCTTTCGCCTGCTTGCATGACCCCTGGCTGCTGCACGTTTACGAATGCGGGTTGCTGCTGCATCTGTACTGTTCCCCACTGCTGGTTGGGTAGCACCTGAGTGTAACCTCCTGTCTGCATTACTGTTGCCACTGGAAGCCCCGCTGGGTGACCTTGTGGAACGACAACTGGCCCTGTGAGTACTGCTCCCTCAATGTGTATTTTCACCAGTTTTTTATTAAGCAATTTGTTTTCTGCCTTAGTAGCATAATCAACTGTCTCCTTATCCTTCTCCTGCTTTGTTTTGCAATAGTATACAATTGTTGGCTGTATCTGAGGCCACCCCTTTGCCTCTATTTCCACTATTTTTTCTAAAGAGACCTTGCATCCACATTTCCTGGATGGACCATATGTATTCCATAGGATCCTCATCAGGCTTCATTTTGTGAGCCAAAATGGACCCATGTCTGACGTGTCTGGGTACAGCTCCTTTAGACCCTTCCAAATATCCACCACTTACTACTTCTTCCAAACATGTGCTCGATAGTTGTTAAAGGGTGCTCCATTGTGTACATTAGAGCTTAACTTTATCCCCTCGTATCCAGCCTGTTGCCATATTTTGTCACTTCTCTCCACGACCAATATTGCCAATACACTTTGTATGTCTCCTATGGCCAATGGGGTTACTGCTGTTTCTTTTTCAAAAACATAAATCCACTTGTTTGCCCCCACCATCAACAAAGGTAAATCATAAAATAAATTGTCCCTATCCATTGTCTGCCATGGTATGTACTGAAGCTCGCCCCTCGCTTTCTGTAAAAGGGGCATTTGCATGCATGCTCTACATTTATTGCCATGCTGTTGCCTTTTTGCTACTGCTATTCTGGTTTTCCTGCTTCAGAGCCTGTTTCCCCAGTCACCCAGTGATTCTTCTCTTTCCTCTTCTTCTCTCTCCTTTTTCATGTCATTAAAATAATTCCTCCTCCTTTTCTCGTCTTTGCGGCCGGTTATAACAATGGGTATATCATATAGGGAGGAGGCAGGGTGCTTCCCTGCTCATTCTCCTCTTTCCCTTTAGCTGTGTTTTCTCCTTTTCTTCATACAGTTTCCAAAGCCCTAGGATATCCTATCTCATTTTAAGTTTTGCCCCTTTGTGTGTAATTGCTAAGTACGAGTACATACTTTCTATAATATCTTTATTGCACGTTCCCTCTCTGGGCCACTATTTATAACACTTCCCTACTGTGTTGCATACTCACTCAAAATGGTACTTTGATATTTTATCATGATAGTGGGTTAATTCCCTACACATGTGGTTAAACGGACCATCCATCCAGTAGGACGTCATTGTCTCCGCCTTATCCCTTTGTATTAAAATATTCTTCTCCCCTTACTTCTTCCTTCCCTTTATTAATTCAAACCTTTTAAAATGTCACTCTCTCTTCAGACAATTCCACTCACTCAGTGTTTATACTCACCACTTCGATTGATCACCTTAATTATTGTATTTGTACAGAAATGGCCTTCTCCACAGGCCCACCACCGTAACAACAAGGCTCTATATTGGTATGTTAGAAAAAGCAGTTACTCCTCTCCTTGCTCACTGTATCATCAACTCGTGCTACTCTGCTATGCGTTATTTAGAAGTTAATTTGGCACTGGCTCTTCCATTTTTTCCACAGCTACATAGAACGAACACTACGATCACTTTCCATAACACTGAAAAATTAACTGTTGCTACTCACAAACACGAGCAACCATATACCCCAAATTAACTCTTCCCCAAAGAAAAGAAAATGATGCAACTATACCAATTGCCTGAACTGCACGCAACTCTTGTCTAACAAGGCCCACCACTTACTACGCAACCCTCTGCTCTCGCGCATATGTACCACCATCCACCTGCTCCCTATCGGAATGGCAGACCTTACATCTACTACTACTACGGTCAATTGCTCTCTTCAACCACTAATTATGGTGTGTCCGTTACATCATAAAAAGTGTCCCTCCCACCCCTAGCGCTTTCCATGCACGGGCATACTACAATGTCCTTTTAGGAGACCCTTCACTTCCTTCGACATCTGAGTCTCCCTTTAAAGACCTGCACTTTCGCTCTGAATGAAAGAAGCGCCGGATCAGCTACCCCTTTGGTAAGTGGCGTCCACGGATCTCTCTTGCCTCAAATTCTTTGTACTGGCCAATGGACTGCTGTCCCTCACTCCTAGACGAGCATGGCTGGAATTCTCATGCCTCGGTCGAACGGCTGAGATATCTCGCTGGGGCCTCCAAAAATGTATTGGGGGTTTGCCTCGTCTGACTCACCAAATAATTACAAAAGTAGTCAAAAAGGAGTGTACACGGGTGCAAGAAGTAAAGTAGTTTTAGTCAGGACCCCAGATGCAGGTGGGACTGTAAATTCTAACAGATCGCGGAAACAGAACTGCATGAAAAGGCGCTGTCAAAGAAACGCCCCTAAAATAAAGACTTTTATACAAAGAAAAATATTTAGCATTTGCGATCGTGCGACACGAAAAAATCTTCTCACACAGAAGTTATTGGACTTCACACTTTGGACCTTTATAAAAAAACATACATTGTGATCAACTATTGCGTCCATGAACATTCCCACACCGGCCTCATTTATGCCCTGTGACATCACAGTCAACCCCAAATTCCCACAACACAAATTTGAGTCATTGAAACGTTTGAGATGACGATTGGAAATTTAATTAACTGCCTTGGTTGCCTCATCCTGATTCTCATACAAATGGCCCTTCATCATGACACCATCAGAGCCTTGAAACACAGACATACTACTACACAAATGTTGAATATCGGTGACACTCTAACCCTTTTCTGAGGGAAATCGTTGTACGGGGTGATTTGAAACTGTCATGGTTCTTGCCGGCTCCATTAGAAAATTGCATTTCATAAATGATTTTGAACTATAAAATAGTTATGTATTCATTATTTGCTGGTGTAACCTGTGAGCTCTAATATGTTGACCTCGAAAAATAACAACCACTGTGTGCTTCTCTTAATGCTGGCCTGTAATCACAGACACTGCACTAATTCACCAGCTGCAGAGGCCTTTGCCGCAAACAAAATGCTTGCACATGTTTAAAGCAGAAGCAAGCTTTTAGGGCCTATTTACCATATTTCATTCTACCACTATGCCTGATTATACTTACATGTGCCCCAGGATTTATGGATAAGTTTAATTAAGCTTTTCATTCCACAGATATCAGAAAGAGCCCCCTGCCCTTTTACTGTGCTACTGTAGCTGATAAGCGATGAACTTGCATTTTTATTACAATAATTTGGGGACATCGGTAGAATTATATAACAACACACTCCTCAATCTTTGTTATTCTCTGCAAGCTGAGGTACAGGATCCAGTAATACCATGCAATGTGATTATCCCACCCTTGCATGATCCAACTTTGTTAGACATTCAGCTTCCCCTGCTACCTGAAACGCAAATTGTCAAGTTCCCCATGATTGACGGGGTTAAACCAAGAAGACAACTCTATGGCAGGGTTTAACCCAAGATACCATAAAAATCATGCTAAATGTGCTTTTTATTGCGCATTCGGCTTGATACAAATGACCAAATCCCAAAATGCTGAACTGGGTGAGCGTGGGTTGTGGGGGTGGTGTCCTCCACTCCACTAGTTCAGCATTATGGGCATCAGGGGTTGCAGGTTTGTCAACCACATACATTAAAGAGAAAGCGGGGGACAAACAACCAAAATACGAAAAGCTTGAGTCACCAAATCCAAACTAGTGGTCTTTGCAATATTTTAACTCAAGCTTTTTGTATTTGGTATTGTAACATAGATCCCTATGGCAAGTTGCAAGGTCACCGTTACTGGCGAATCGGGGATACACAGTGAAGCTGTTCATTTTGCTTTAGAAAATACTGTTAAAATGATGCCATCTATACAATGTGAAGTGCTAAGGCACTCTGCTATTCTTGAAGTCCTGGGAAACGAGATGGCTGTTTGTTCCAGGGATAAGGCCCAAGCTTGTCACGGGACATTAGATAAGCTTATCATAAGCCCCGATGGAAGAAACTTTAAGTCAACTATCATATTTCGGAAGTCAAATTGTCAAGTGTGCGAGTACCTATGGAGACTTGTGAAGAACCACTATATGACACTTTACTGTCTGGAAAGGAGCGTTGAAAACTAAAGAAATAGAGGAAGATTAAGGGTAGTAGTAATCTTTCCTCACCACCTCAGACAGAGGAGATGACTTGTGATGTTGCCACGAAGAGGCATTACAACACTATAAAGGAAACAAGGAAATCAGGCAAAAATGCAGAAAGATGTCTGAAGAGGGCAAAAAGCTAAAACTCAGATCCCTACTAATTGGTTATTAAAAACTGACAGGGTGACGAAACATCCTGCAATTCGAGAATACAGCCCACATACGGTCTGGGAATCATCTTAGTCCTCAGTGGGCTTGCTCAGAGTAGAGGAGGTCGGAGAGGAGGAAGAGGCTAATCATGACCCTCCTTTGATGATCAATTAAACATTGAAGAGAAATAGAAAATGAATGATGGTATCGAAGACAGGCTGGTGCCTTGTACCCTGTTGCCTGCAACTTCCTTTATTCACTCAAGTCTATTCGCCAAGGAGAAATCTCCATTAAATAGGAAAAGGGTGTTTTTACTTCTGAGCCACTAACCAGCGGTAAGGTTGAGAAGTTCCAACTTTGAATGCATAGAACAAATCGAGGATCACCCCCCACCAATATCAAGGATACTTTGTCCCTCTTCAGAGGTGGTTGCGTTAGTAAGAACAAATGCTATGTCCATATTAATGTGGGGTTATGATATAGATCTACCGATCCAACAATTGACTGTCCCAAAGTTAAAATCAACCTCAGATGGCCTTTGACAAGTTGTAGCCCTGAGAACTCTGGATCATGCGATCTCAAACGTCGATGTAGATCTGATTGCTAATTCTCACAGGGATTTTGTTTTTGTTTTTACCCCAAGCCCAAAATAAAGCATGATCTGTGACAATTATGTCCTGGAGCACCAGGGGCCACTCATACCTCTTTACTAGTACTGAAACATCCTTAGACTTATTAAGTACAGCAGACAACGGGCCTCATTATGAGGTTGGAGGTAGTCATGGCGCTATTAGCGCCATGACTACCTCCAATACCGGTACGGAGTCCGCCCTCGTTCAGTGGAAACTTACCGGTCTATTCCGACCTTTGCGGGACCGGTAAGTCCCCATTGAAAAAGCTATTCCCCATTCCCATTTCAGCCCCCATAGGGCTCAATGGGAATGTGCTAATAACGGTACTGCAATTTGCGGTACCTTATTAGCTCTGAAGTCCCTTAACGGGCCCCGTCCATAACGCCTTGTAAAACCAGGCATTAAGGAAGGGACCCGCTAAGGGACCTGGGAATAGGGCGCAAAGGGATTACCGGCACCAATGTCCTTAACGGTTCCCGGTATCCCTTTGTGCCCACCTCGTAATGAGGCCCTATGTGTTGTTGCAGGAGACTTGGTAAATGGGAAACTCTTCCTTTGATGGGTTTACAAGTAATCAGAGGTATGCAAGGAAAGGGAAACTAAGCCGTCCTTATGGAGGACTATTGTGCAATCGTTTTGAATCCCATGAAGTGACTAGTGATGTAGTTAATGACCAGGTTTTTCCAGTAATTATCAAAGCAAATGTGTAAACGCTTATGTCAACTTTTAATATATATGATCCACCTGGATGGGAGTGTACTGAGTCCTCTCAGTTATTCATTTATGACATACTTATAGCACAGCAGAACAAGTGTAATAAAGTTTGGATTTTGGCTGAGAGGGATTTGAATGCAAAATGTAATAATTACGGGGTCAAGTCTGGTGATGCAGTGTTAATGGCCCCTGCGCTAAGAAAGGGTGAGAGGGACAGATTTGCTACACGGTTATGGGTGGAGTTCTTTAGTGATATAAAACTGTATAAATTGAATGAGCAAGTCGAGGGGGACAGGCCAGTGGCAGCTAGCTGGAGATGAGAGTGATAAGGGAGGAAGTCCCTTATCAATTATCTATACGTTAACTCCAAATTTTGTAGTACACAGATAGTTATGTAGGTATTATTTACGGATTATAGTGACAATGCCATCCTGACTATGACAGTGGTAACCAACTTGCCCATAACCAAAAATATGGATTGTGTAGGTGAAATTTAGACTAACACTGGTAAAAGCAGGATGGGAAGGACAGATTGGAAAGTGAGAGAAATCACTGTATAATATGGGCTTAGTTAACATCTATGGGTGTCCCTGACGGTTTATTGCACCCGTGCAAGCTACTTCACCAAGAAAACAAAACTAGAATCTGCCTTAATGCCACAGGAGAACCTTCTAGCCCAGTGGATATAGGAACGGCGGTCAGACAGGACTGTGTGCTGGCCTCCCTCCTTTTTAATATCTATGTATCTGATGTACTCATGAAGGTTAGAACTTTTCTGCCTCGGCTGGACCATTCATAGATTGGATGGCTCACTTACACGGACAATGTGGTATTCTGGACAATACCTTAGTGGGCATTAGCAGGAGTGCTCAGGCAGTTTTGGGCTATGCTAAGAACAATGCAATGTTTATGTAGAGGAGCAGGTGGACACATTATCCCTAACTCCAGGCCCCTCACCGCCATCATACTGCAATTGTAGGAGAAGAGCCCTATACGGGACTCCATGCATTATTTCTATAATGCATCAAATGTACGAAAGACGGTATGCACTCAGACAACCGTATTGAATGAGTGCTCGCAATGAGAGAATGGAAGAATGTTGTGTGGAAGGATGTCAGCATGCACCATTGGACATCGTGTAATGGCAAAGTGAAATTTGACGAGGGCAGAGGGATATGATGAAGACGATATACAAGGACATACAGAAAATATATGAAAATACTTAAGAGTGATGATGTAACTGAAGTGACAAGAGAAACATGTAGGTAATGATAAAGAGATCATATATACAAAGAAGAAAGAAATAACCTGCTGATCAATAAGTGTAAATACGCAGCAACGCAAGGTAGAGGAGTCATATAGAAGCTTGCTATAGAGAAAAATATAATGTGGAAAGGACGGCCATGATAGGAAAATGGATACCGGCTCGTGCAAAGATTCAATCCAGCTACCTCAGGAACAGACCACGGCTGCAGAGACAGGAGACATTAGAGAACTAGCTTTATGTGGAAAAGGAAGAGGAGTTTATGTTGGCCTGGGATCAAGGATGCTATTTCAAGACATAGATACAAAGCACAAAGGGAGAAAGACGGATAAGTCATGGATAAAGCTCCTACAAGATGGAGTGAGCAAGTCTCTGTAGGCCAAAGGAGCAATGGCACCCAGCATAATTGAATTAAAAAGCAGTAAATAAGAGGTGGAAATGGACAAATTTGCGGTCTTCTCACACATGATTCAGAAGTCAAAAACAAGGGTTGTGGATGAAGATAGTGATGTGCTTACTGTCAGAAATGCCCTGTCAAAGTTGTCCATGTAGTGTAGATGACAAATTCTACCCTACAATGTAACCCTGTGTATGGATATGAAAAACCAATACCACGGGTCAATTGTTTGGAAGAATGGACCCAAACGCGTAGCAGGAGACTCACTAAAACTGGAAAGGAAAAGGTGAATTAGCAACAACCTTTTTGCTATACCAGAAGAATAAATGCGGACAGAAATACAACTACCTTCTTGTTGGTGCTTAATATCTCAATGTAACATAACACTGGCTATGAACAACATCAACATCAAAGGAAGGCCTGGAATATCTGTGATGATAGAGAACAATATAAAGAATCTTTAGTAAAGAAAACCCTACGAGGATAGACAAAATCATCAAAAGCAATGGAAAGACAGTTTTTACCATGAGCTGATCGTGTTTTCTGCAGAAATGACAAGTGCTACAGGTAAGACCGCAAGCCAATGTGGATGAACAGGGCTATTCCTGACGGCACGCAAATACCTAGGGCTTAGGAAGTCCAAATAGGAATACCTGATGGAACGATGACGCTCCCTACTGAGCCCCACTTATGGTACACAGGCAGTCTCTAGTCCGTACCGGGGTGATGCAGGGATGGTAGTGCCGGAGGTCTTACTGGATAGCACTTGTAGCTTGGGGAGTTCGGGTAATGAAGGCAATCCTTAGACTTCCGAGTTTGTAGCAGTGGTTCAGCAATAACAGTCAACGAAAGGCAAAAGGCAGTCCTTAGCGGGATCCGGGTCGGCAGCAGGCGTTTCTTGAACAATGACAAACATGAGGCAAAAGGCAGTCCTTAGCAGGATCTGGGTCGGCAGCAGGCATTTCTTGAACAGTGGTACACATGAGGCAAAAAGGCAGTCCTTAGCGGCGTCTGTGTTGGCAGCAGGCAGTCAGTTTACACGTGGGTTGGGTAGAAAACAAAGTTAACTGAGTTGGTAAGGGCGGGCAAGATCCGAGAAGTAGTTAATGGAATGGAAACAAGAAATGCCAGGTACAAAGATTGTTCCAAAGTCAAAGGACAGAAAAACAGGAAACTTGAGCATAACAACGTAGCGCACTTCATGCAATCAGAAGCAATGAACACTAATCAGGAAAGAACTTAAGAACCTGCGATCACATGACCATAGCGTGTGTATGACGTGGAAGGAATTAATGTCTCCGCCCCAATTTCCATGGCAACCGCCACTGCAAAGTAGAGGAAGGATATCTTTTAACGGATGTGGTGCTGGATGGTAAAAGAGTGAGTGCATGAATCGCGTGCTTTTGTAAGCCCACGTTGTGAGAAACGAGACGGGAAAGATGAAACTCCAACTCGATTCATGACAGTACCCCACCTCAAAGAACGCCTCCCTCGACGGGAGGACCAGAAATCCTGCAAACAAGCAGGGGCGTGGATATGGTCCAAGGCTCCCAAGTCTGATCCTCAGTCCACAAGGAAAAGACGCACCCCATGCCGGACCTTAGTGTCCAGGATTTGCTGTACCTCATATTCATCTGACCCCACCACAGGTAGGGGATGCATGGGAATGATGAATCGAGTACACCCTGCATGGGTTTCAGAAGAGAAACATGAAAAACAGAGTGAATTTTCCAAGATGCTGGAAGTTGCAAACCGAGGGCTACTGGATTAATCACTTCTGATACAGTAAAAGGACCAGAGAAATGTGGTAACAAAGAACTACGACCAGGCAAGCGTAGATTTTTAATGGACAACCACACCTTCATCCCTTTATTCAGACGGCGGGCATCAGCATGTCTCTAGGTGCGACGCTGTGCCTCCAAAAGATGCTGTCTGACCTGGGAATGCAAAGTAGTAAGAGATTGAACACAAGAATTAGCCGCAGGGTTACTAGACCCGATAAGAGAGGCAAGGGCAGAGTACGAGGGTGATGTCCATAAAGAGCAAATAATGGTGTAGTACCAGTAGCCGTATGCAAGGAATTATTATAAGCAAATTCCGCCATGGCTACCAAAGATAACCAAGATCCCTGATGGTGAAGCAGGAGACAACAAAGATATTGCTCAAGGGTAGCATTAACCCTCTCAGTCTACCCATCTGTTTGGGGATGACATGCACTGGAATATCTGTCTTCAATGCCTAATGCTATGCTAATCGCCCTCCAAAAGCATGAGGTGAATTGCGATCCTCTATCTGTAATGATGATATTAGGTAGACCGAATCGCCTGAAGACATGGGTAACAAATAGGTCAGCCAAAGCAGGAGTGGATGGTAACCCACGATATGGAATGAACAAAATTGACTTGGTTAAATAGTGCACAAGGACCCAGATGGTATCAAAGCCCTGAATCGGTGGCAAGTCCACAATGAAATCCATAGATATCATAGTCCATGGCATCTTGGGAACGGGTAATGGTTGTAACAATCCCATAGGTTTTGCATGCAAGGCTTTACCTTGAGCACAAACGGTACAAGTCTTACTATACCGACTAGTATCCACAGTCATGGTTGGCAACCAACTCCATCTACTTAGAAGTTCCAATGTTTATCTGGTACCCGGGTGTGCAGAAAACTTGGAGTCATGCCATCACTGCAGGGCCAAGGAACGAGTAGGATCGTTGAGAAGAAAAAGCCTCTCGTGAACATAGGGTAACGACGGCACAACCTTGATTCCCTCATCTTTGACAGTCTGGGGATTCTGCTCAACCCATGTGACAAGAAAGGACCTTAAAGAAGAATCCATGGTACAACCACATACAACCACATACCACTTGGTGTGGAAGCAAGACAGAGGTATGAGTGAGAGAGCGTCTGCCTTAGTGTTACAAGACCCAGGATGATACGTTATCGTGAAATCAAAAGCAGAAAAAAACTCATGCCAACAAGTTAGCCTGGCTGTGGTACATTTCACAGATTGAAGGGCTACAAGATTACGGTGATCTGTATACACCTGGACAGGAACTCTAGCGCCAAGCAAGTGATGTCTCCAGACCATAAAGCCATCTCGAAAAGCTAAGAGTTCCCTTTCAGTGATAGTGTAATTCCGTTCATGAAGGGTGAGTTTCCTTGAGTGATATGCTACAGGATGCAAGGCATGTGAATCATGACAAGGTTGGGATAACACATCCCCCATTGCGGTGTCTGAAGCATCCACCTCGACCACAAAAGGTAGAGTTGGTTTTGGGTGTTGAAGAACTGGGGCCGTAGTGAACGCTAGCTTGAGTGATTCGAAAGCGTTGTTAGCCGGAGGATCCCACAAGAAGGACTTCTTACTACTGGTACGTGCCGTTAGGGGGGCCGCTATCTCAGAGAAAGAGCGTACAAAACGCCTGTAAAAATTGGCAAATCCCAAGAATGACTGTAATGATTTTAGGTTCTTTGGGGCTGGCCTGTCAAGAACCACCTTGACTTTTACAGAACTCATCTGTATTCCCTGATTTATTTTTTCATAACCAAGAAACTCAACAGAAGTAACGTGGAAGATACATTTTTCCAATTTAGCATACAAAGCATGTTCCCTTAATTGTTACAGAACTAAACAGACATGTTGTACGTGGCTTTCATAAGATTCAGAATAGATCAAAATGTCATTGTGATAGATAATGAGGAAGCTATCCATCATGTCCCTAAAAATGGCATTAAAGAAGTGTTGAAAAGTAGCAGGAGCATTACATAAACTGAAGGGCATTATGCAATATTCAAAAAGAACATACTTGGTTTTAAACGCCGTCTTCCACTCGTCCCCCTCCCTGATTCTCACCAGATTATAGGCCCCACGTAAATCCAATTTGGTAAAGATTTCTGAAGAACAAAGTTGGTCAAGGAGAACAGATATCAGAGGAATCGGATACTGGTTTCGAATGGTATTTAAGGCACGATAGTCGATATAAGGCCTTAGATCTGCTTCTTTCTTTGGTACAAAAAACATAGGAGAAGCAGCAGGAGAGCGTGAATGACAGATAAAACCAGACTTCAATGATTTATCTATGTAATCTTTAAGCATCATGTCCTCCTTCTGCATAGGCGAGTAAATGCAACCTACAGGTAGCTTGGCTCCAGAGACCAAATCTATATGAAGCGCTATAAATGCCATATCATATCATATCACATGAAATAGGACAATCATATGGTCTGTGAGGCGAAGGGTTTCTGCTCATTTGACATCAAACACATCACAAAAAGACGCATATTCCTTTGGTAGTGTGTTAGTGGTAACTGCTCCAATTGAGGAGGTAACTTGTAACAATGGTCGGCAAGGTGTACATGGTTCTGAAGCAGAGGGAAAACATGAAGCCTCACAATGGGGAGACACCAACTCCAGTTCCCCAGAATTCCAATCTACCACCGGATTTTGGCATCTCAACCAAGGTAGTCCCAGGATCAAGCGATACGGTGGAGCTGCTATGAAATCAAAACTAATGATTTCAACATGACCGTGATTCTTGGTTAATGACAGATCGACCGTCTGTTCCGTGACCAAACCGGAAAGCAATGTGGAACCATCTACAGCATTGACCAGTTCCGATTGAGACTTTGAGATTACCGGTATACCCAATTTCTTGGCAAAGGCATTGTCAATGTAGTTTCCCGTGGCTCCAGAATCAAGCACTGCGTCAAAAAAACATTTCTGATCTGGTGGATAGGACACCGGATAGGGATGCTAAAAAGTTTCAAAATCAGGGAATCAGAAGTTCTGAGCTCGACAGGTTGACCCTTCTACTGCCGAGCTTTGGCATTTCCCTGACGTTTCGGCTTCTTGTTACAAGCCTTCTATAAGTGTTCTGATGAACCAAACGAGAAACATAAAGTGTTCCTCTTTCTTAATTCCCTTTCCTCCGTGGTAAATGGACCCCACACTGCACTATCTGCATGGTTTCAGGGCCTCCAATAACGGGAGTCGGAGTTAACATGGCCAAGGGTGCAGAAGATCTTTTCTCTCCTTTCCTTTCTGCTCTTTGTGCGTCTATTTGAAGCACCATATCTAAGAGCTCTGGATAAGTGGTGGGCACAATAGGAACCATGGACAAAGTTTCTTTAAGGGAATCAGATAACCCGTGGTAAAACATAGAAGCTTTCTTATCTTCAGGCCATCCGGTTTCAGCCATGAGTTGATTGAACCTAGCTAAGTATGCCAACAAAGGGAAGTCACCTTGATGTAAACCCAATAATTCAAGATCCGTGGCTTGGGTCTTATAACGGTTATCAAATACCCTACTCATAGCTTCAATCAGGGCATCACAGTCAAACAATAAAGGACTGCCCTGTTTGAGTAAAGGGTTAGCCCATGAGGCTGCTGTACCGCCAAGATGAGACAACAGAAATGCAGCCTTAGTCTTAGAATCTGGAAAAGAAGACGGTCTGCATAAAAAAATGCAAACGGCATTGATTCAAGAAAGTGCAAGAAGTTTGTGGGTCACCGTAGAACTGTTCTGGCTGGGCCAGAGGAAAA
Source organism: Ambystoma mexicanum (assembly GCF_040938575.1). Classification (NCBI taxonomy): domain Eukaryota; kingdom Metazoa; phylum Chordata; class Amphibia; order Caudata; family Ambystomatidae; genus Ambystoma; species Ambystoma mexicanum. The sequence continues at coordinate 501,618,636 of NC_090921.1, read as the reverse complement.
TGAGCTGTCATATAGATAGGCCCTTAATCCTGTCCTGACATGGCCATCCAAGAACCTGAAGGTAAAGCTGGGTTAAGTAGAGGAGGTGTCACAGGTTGCATCCCAGCTTGTATTTCATTAATACGTTGTTGGGTAGCAGCATGAGCGGCGGACATGTCCACCCGTAAATCAGTGACCATTTGCATGATCTGGGTTAAGGCGTCGTTTGGGTCCATGAGTAGGCTTCTGATTATGTCAGAAATGTCCTGTCAAAGTTGTCCAAGTAGTGTAGATGACGAATTCTACCCTACAATGTAACCCTGTGTATGGATATGAAAAACCAATACCAGGGGTAAATTTTTCGGAAGAATGGACCGAAACGCGTAGCAGGAGACTCCCTAAAACCGGAAAGGAAAAGGTGAATTAGCAACATCCTTTTTGCTATACCAGAAGAATAAATGCAGACAAAAATACAACTACCTTCTTGTTGGTGCTCAATATCTCACTGTAACACTGGCCATGAGCACCATCAACATCAAAGGAAGGCCTGGAATATCTGTTATAATAGAGGACAATATAAAGAATCTTTAGTAAAGAAAATCCTACGAGGATAGACAAAATCATCAAAAGGAATGGACAGACACTTCTTACCATGATCTGATCGTGTTGTCTGCAGAAATGACAAGTGCTACAGGTAAGACCGCAAGGCACTGTGGATGAACAGGGCTATTCCAGACAGCACGCAAATGCCTAGGATTTAGGAAGTCCAAATAGGAATACCCGACGGAACGAGGACGCTCCCTACTCACCCCCACATATGGTACACAGGCAGTCTCTAGTCCATACCGGGGTGATGCAGGGATGGTAGTGTCGGAGGTCTTACTGGATAGCACTTGTAGCGTGGAGAGTTTGGGTAATGAAGGCAATCCTTAGAATTCCGAGTTGGTAGCAGTGGTTCAGCAATAACAGTCAACGAAAGGCAAAAGGTAGTCCTTAGCGGGATCCGAGTCGGCAGTGGGCGTTTCTTGAACAATGACAAACGTGAGGCAAAAGGCAGTCCTCAGCGGGATCCGGGTTGGCAGCGGGCGTTTCTTGAACAGTGACAAACGTGAGGCAAAAAGGCAGTCCTTAGCGGAGACCGGATTGGCAGCAGTCAGTTTACACGTGGGTTGTGTACAAAACAAAGTTAACAGAGGTGGTAAGGGCGGGCAAGATCTGAGAAGTAGTTAATGGAATGGAAACAAGAAAGGCCAGGTCTGAAGATTGTTCCAAAGTCAAAGGACAGAAAAACAGGAAACTTGAGCATAACAATGTAGGGCACTTCATGCAATCAGAAGCAAGGAACACTAATCAGGAAAGAGCTTAAGAACCTGTGATCACATGACCATAGCGTACGCATGACGTGGAAGGAATTAATGTCTCTGCCCCAATTTCCATGGCAACCGCCACTGCAAAGTAAAGTAAGGATATCTTTTAACGGACGTGGTGCGGGATGGTAACAGAACTTCCTTAGATTGTTTGCCACAAGATGGTGAGCGTGAGTGAGTGCATGAATCGTGTGCTTTTGTAAGCCCACGTTGTGAGAAATGAGACGGGAAAGATGAAACCCCAACTCGATTCCTGACACTTAGACTCCCTTAAATGTCCCAGAACAGAGAGTGAGCTACAAGGCCAACTAAAGACAGGACATTTTGGCTTATGGTCAGACTGATGAGAGATGATGGACCTATTGGGAAAGTTGGTAGTAATCTGACGTGACTCAAGCACCTGGGTTTTATTTTGCTTACGTACTGCTAACCGAGCTGAACGTCTATGGTTGGGTGGGAATGCCAACCAATCAGTGGGCATATGGGACCACTCGCTATCCAATGTTGCATAGACCAATCCGCTGCCATTATGTCCACTGTAATCAGTATTATACGTATCTAGAGGAGGTTCGAGGCGTGTTTCACAGATAAGAGACAGCCAATGAAGTACTAACCTTTATGTATTCTATAAGTAGACATGTTCCCCTAAACAATCCCTCCCATTGATAGGTTTTACAATGAGCCGCATAAGATGATGTCATAGATGACGCATATTGGGATATAAAAGCTCTGTGTAATCCAGTTTGTGTGTGAGTGTGCAAGCATCAGTCGGTGTCTGCCAGTTGACCCTGCTTTATTAAATTGAGAATAAAGTAGTATTTTGCCATATTCTTTGAGTCTGTCCGGTTATTTGGTCTGAGATCTTTATTGGTAATCCCATCTTTTTTTTTTTTCTTTGTCTTCGGTTTATTTAAGAATAAAACCTTTACAGTTATTTCTTTCAGATACAAAAAAATGCATTATAAAATTAATTAATGAGAGAAAAAAAAGAAATTAAAGGAAACAAAAAGGATACGATAGAAACAACATAAAATAGTGGAACATTTACATTCACATATATATATTATAAATATTACACAGTATAAATTTAGTACTTGATGCAAGATCTTACTGGTGGACCAAACAATTTCAAGACTTTCTTTTGTAGATTCAGTTCGCATAATGATTACAAGATAGAGGAAACACAATGTATGTGATCATTGGCACGACTATCTAGGCTCACTTTCAAAGGAATGTAATATCCAAAAAAAAAGAAACAAATTGTACAGAGTAATATTCACTAGAAAATTAATGGAAATCATCATTAGCCAATACATAGGTTCTAGACGGTTCCCGGTACTCATTCACTCAGTTGTCAATACCTCTGCCAATTTAGCCTCAATAATTACAAGCAAGTTTATCAATTTAAGAGTCAGACTTCGACTATATCCTTCCATGCAACGTCTCCAGAGAGATTCCCTTGAAATGACTGAGCAAGAGAAGGAACACTCAAACATTTGGATGCGCCGTACCTCAAAGTAAGAACAATAAATCACCAGATGTTTTAACGTTTCGGGTGTATCAGCATTTCCACAAAAGCGGCAATATGTCGCATCAGGACTCATTAAACTAGCAGCCCAATTTTTTGTCCGTTGACGTGTAAGAAATTGATTGAGTCTGAAACGCATGTAAATTTTCCTTGCGAATGCAGAAGGAAACTGAATCAAGTATTTCAATCTGCTTTCCCATTTGCCTCGAAATTGATTGTATTCCTCATACGATGGATAGGTCCCCATGTCATCCATCATAGTACTCCAAAAAAAACTTTGATATTTTTTTTTTGACTCGGCAGCCACATAATAATAGAATCAGGAGTTTCGTGAATCTGTGCGAGAATGGCAGTAATTTTCATAGTTAGAAGATGTAAGGATCTTATATGCGACTCACCCAGTATTTTGTTCAATGAGCTCATTTTGGTAGCAGAGGATGGTTCAGGTCTAATCGACCTAGGCCCAGATCCAGACCTTCGGACACTGGACTTCTCCCACCATTAGACAGAAGACCGCTGAGCTTCCTGTGGAGAACAACAAAACACATGTAAGAAGATATGGATGACAGGTCCCCCTTCCGGTTCGGTCCCCGCAGGTGCCCGGTGGATGGAAGGTGAACTGGTTGGTTGAGGTAGAGTCGATGCCGAGGGAGTCGAGCTGAGCCACGGACGAAAGAGAGCATTGAGAGTGGCAAAAATATGGGGATGGACTTTGCTGTATATAATATATTAATATACATAAAAGTAACAGGGTTTTGGGGAATTATAAAGAAGAGAAGTAGATACCTCTAATGGGATGGAAGGCTACTCACTAAAAAGACTCCAAATATGGATGTTAAGGATTCCTGAGGCACGGCCAACAAGAAGAGTGCATATCAAGCTCCAAGATGGACTAAAAATGTGATGAGATACCTTTACTAAAGATAGTAAAGGAAGACGTATGCAGAAAATGTTTAAAAGGTCACATGATGGGGTTATGAATATGTCGGTATAAAGCTTTTCTTGTGTTTAATGTAATAGATATAAAACAAAAGGTAAAAAATTAATGTGATTATTACATTTTTTAATCAAGAGATTGACGTCAATCAGGAGCATAAAAATCAAAGGAAACTAATAAATAAATAAATAAAGAAGAGGCTAAAATATGAATGATAAAATTAGTTGCAAAAATATTGATAGAAAGCACAAACGAAGGAACAAAAAATACATTGTTACGTAGATTTAAAAGTGGTTAAAAAAAACTCATATACATAGTTGCATTTTCAGATAAATAAGTGGCAATTGGTGGTGCCCGCCCAAATGTTTCAGTTTGGTATACTTTATAAAATAAAGAGAAGAATAAAAGGGCAGGTAAGTATGGACAGTCGAGATTGACTTACCACCATGGGTGACACACCTCTGTTACTCTTATGCAGAACATTCCCAAAATACACTGCAAAGATAAGGAAGTATCATGCAGAGTGGGTATGAGGCATGACCAATAAGACACTTATGCCATGGCCTCAGGAGGGTTCATTGTCAAAAACAGTATTATGACATATGATGACATTTTTGTATGCAACATATAAGGGAAGGATGTTACAGGTAAGGTTGGCTATTTTAGAGTTATGATAAATGTACGAGAGCGAGAAAGAAGATCCAGCTGAGAAGAAGTGCATGCTTATTCAGAAATAAAAGACAAAGCAAAGGGAATAATAATACTACAGAATGAAGGGAAGGGATGAGAGGACAAATATTACTTAAGCTGGACGATGAGGGCATTGATGGGGTTTGAGAAAGAGAAGAACAGGAACAGAAAGACAAGGAAGAAGGGAGAACATTCAAAGAAGAGCAAGAAAGAGAATGCAAGTGAAAAGAAGAACAAAGAAGGTATGAAGCGAAGAATGAAAATGAGATGTTAGAATGGAAGAGATGAGAGGAGGTAGAAGCGCAAAGAATGAAAGTACGTAGGTTGCGAATAAGGCAATAGGAAGATGAATTAAGGGAGATGACGAGAAGGGAAGAAGAAATGAACAGAAGTAGGAGACTGAAAGATGATGAGAGAGAGTATTTATGCCACTTAAGGATAGTGCTGATCGAGGCACAAGAACGAGTTTAGGAAGAGAGAGAGAGTTGCAGCAGCTCCATAGGGAGCTGCAAGGGATACCGAGAATACCAACATGGGCTGATGTGCGAGATACAAAAGGCGTAGAGAAAAGACTTGGGGATTTATAAAGGCAAATGAGGGATAAAGAAGGGTATAAAACCCAAGAGATCATAGAAGTATCTCTATCGAGGGAACCTAGAGAAACGCTAGATGATGTCATAACAGACAAGCACAGAACATTGTCTTTAAGTAGACTAGATCTTGATGACACAGAAAAGGATAATAGTCATACAAGTTGGGACATTATGATGTCAGAAGAAGAAAGGGGAGAAAATGAGAGATAGTGAAGGGAGGGTGCATGCAGATTTTCAAAAGAACCAAGTGTAGAAAAAGGGGTAAACTTGTCAAATTTAGAGGACCCCAAAGAGAGAAGGCCAGAATCGACACTATATGTTGATCGATCACAAGCATGATTGCGCCGTGCAGGGGACCTATCCCTGCCTTATGTAAGCAGATAATGGGCAGTACCAGGACGGAGACAAACAGGCGAATCTAGCCACGCCTGGAAAACAAGGAGTGTGGACAGGTATGATTGTGGTTCAGGATATTCACATTTTCCATTATTAGTGAAAGGGGGAGGATGAACACAATATATACAGTGGCCACAGATGGATAAAGACCAGCTGAGATTTAAATTACTGAGTTTAACTTCTGGTGCGGGAAAATGTCTTCATGAATTAGAGAGAAAGACATCAGGAATGACATTACCTATAGGTGACATAAAAGGCTGTTATAGGGGAGAGAGTTGGTGACATTTGGAAGCAAGCAGGATATGCAGGTGTGACTGCACAAAACACAACACAGGATGGAGTGAATGTAATAATTACAGAGAAGATGCATGGTGGGCGCTCAGAGCACAATATTCCAAAACATTAGATATGGGTGTGATCATGACTAGGAAAATGGGGGAGGTTGAAGAACCTGTCGCTTATATTCAAGATATTCAAGAAAGATGGCGCCTTGAGATGTGTGAACCTTGGGATAAAACAGTGGAATCATTTGAGATTATTTTGTGTCAGGGACAGCCCGAGCATGTGCATTGGAAGATGAAGAAACAGGTGGGAATGGAAGTGAAACCATGGCCAGAAATACAATTGATGATTGTGCACCATTGCCCATTGATGCAGGAGAAGAATAAGTAGAAAGCTGAGAGTTGAAACAGGAGGAAGCGAAGTTATTTCAGAAAACATTGTCAAAAATAGCCACAGAGGGAGCGATATTGATGAGTAATGAAGGTGGTGTGGAGCTGTAATAAGTTCAGCAAAACAACATAGCGTATCCCACAGATCAGAGTGGGTACAATTTCTGGCCAAGGGGAAGAGGAAATAGACCTAGAGGCGGAGGACGAGGTGGATTTCAAAACCCTCAGGGAAGAGAAGGATTTAATGGCAGACGGTCTCAACAATACAGGAATTGTGGAAGAGTAGGACACATAGACAGGACATGTAGAAGCAGAGGAGGCATGCAGCAAAATTGGCAAGCACCATGGGAGTCTGGGGGGTGAACTATGTTATGCAATATAATCCAGAACCACAGTGGTATTATGCCCAAGATCGCACGCAGAATCAAACATATGCACTGCAACCACAGCAGATGAAACAATCGCCATTACAAATACAATTGAGACAAGGGCAATCACACATACAAACACAGCAGGTACAAGCTCAGCAAGGGCAGACACAGCAGGCCATAGTACCAAAATGGAATACGACTACAGGATCCCAGAAAGTGCATCCACCCAAATTGGGGAGTGTAGTCATGGTAGGAGGAAATCCTTTTACAGGTACAGGGATGAATTTATATCCACAACAGGACAGCCCACAGAGCGACCTGATGTGTTCAGTACTATCTGTGACACCAGACCCCCAAGAGGAGCCAAGGGTCAAGGTAGCGATCGGAGGCAAGACATTTTCATTTATTGTGGACACTTGAGCAACTCGTTCCTGTGACAGTGAGGGGAGTGATCCAATGTCAGGTACTGCAATGAATGTGTAGGGATTCCCTGGGGCGATGAGTTTAGTTCCTTTTACAGACAAATTACAAATCTCCATAGGAGAACATGACATGGTAATGCCATTATTATATTTTAGGCAGATGCCAGTTTACATATTAGGGCGTGATTTAATGACAATGGGCCTGATCACGACTTCGGCGGTAACCCTTAAATCCGGCGGTAGCGCTAATACCGCTGGATTTAAGGGTCCGCCAAATCAGGACTTCGGCGGATTTCGCCCCAGCTCTGAGCTGGGGGGAAATCCACTGAAAATGTGCGCTCATACCGCCGGCGGGAAATCCGCCAGCGGTATTAGGGCAAAATTTCACCATTGAGTCCCAATGGGGAATGGGGCATTCAAGAATGGGCACAATGGGGAATGGGGATTAACATTACCGCCAAACTCGTGATCCGGCGCTATTAGCGCCGGGGAGTTCGGCGGTAGGGCAGATAGCGCCGCGTTACCGCCCAAGTTGTGATGAGGCCCAATATCTTTTACTGATGATGGAATAGTGTGTTCCACTACAGGGATATACTATATGAATGTGAGAGAGTTTATACTAGCCTTTAAGGCCAGAAGGCATTCCTAGGAGTTCCCTTAGATACAGAAGTATTTTTGTATGGAGCTGTATTATCCAGTAGCATAACACAACATTTTTGGGGGCCCCTGCGAGCCAGGTGGAGGCCCCCCCCAGTTTGGCAACAAATCATGGGTCGCGCCACACACTGGGCCGATCTAGATTACCATGATTGCGCAATATGCACGAGCGTGCTGCTTCAAGGGTACACTGCATACTGTACTTGGAGCAGCATATATATCTATATATTTGAAAGTCCCTGTACAAAGGTGCAGGGAAGGTGGAGGGCACTCCCGGAAGCAGTTTGCGTTTGATAGTCTTCGCAAAACACTGAGGCAGGAAACCATAGATTGTCAGTCAAAAATATACTTTAATGGGTAAAAGGTGCATGACAGAAAAAATGACACGAAAACAACGACGCGTTTCGCGGTAGCAAACGCTTGCTCACGTTAAGGATGGGGAACACAGAAGAAGGACTATTTATGCTAACATTATCTCTATGGTTGTAGTATAGAGGGTCATGCAAACATCCATATGGTCTACTACTGGTGTCCACCATCTTGGATTGGGTTTTACAACTGGGTTTGTCACCGTGGTAAAACAAAACATGCTTGTAAATCAGGCATAGCAACAAGATAATCTTGAGTCTATTTGCCATGTTTAAACCGTATGTAATGAGTCTCTTTAAAATATGTTAGTTAGACAAACTGAGCCATTAACACATAATTGTTCTATACATGGTAGGCGTTTAGAAATGTTCCAGAATGAGACTCACTTTGTGTTAAGTATTTGTTAATATTAACAAAACAATGCAGTATTTATTTATTCAGTGCGCAGTGCACATAATCTTTGTGCTCTAAGATTCATATGTATTAAGGTTACCTTTTCAAGTACAGATGCTTATCTCTACTGACTGTGCAAACATGCAATGTACTACAAAATTTTGATTAAGTGCTATGTGCAATTAGCAGCCATAAAATACAACTCACAGTTGATAAAGTGCTACATGCAATTAGCAGCCTCGCAGTGTTATTCCCTATATTGGAATAAATAAAGTGCTTAGTGCATAGAAATTCCGTACTTTGAAGATACACATTAATCACTGATTACTGCATGAGTTATAGGTACTTAACATCAATAAAAAACAGTTATCTGTACATCATGAAGCCTGAATTACAAAAGAGACCACTGGATAATATCGTCAACCGGAAAATGATATACAACCAAAGATGGAGAGAGACCAGGGAAGAGTGTGCATGCAACTACATGTTTTTCTGTGTTCATTAATGTTTCAACAAAAAATATGTTGCTCACCCTGAGAAGAGAAAAAAGTGAATAATAATAAAAAAGGGCAAAAGGAATGAAAATAGTCTAAAATGCATTCAATTCTCTATTCAGAGGTAAACTATTGAATTAATAGACCTTCTAACCTTAATGCGTGTGAAAGACGTATTTCCTGAAAACGCTGCCAGCAAACTACCATATACAACAAAAGCATTTGCATATACATTGACTCGAGGCTGGTAGTACAATTGTAATAATAAAAGTTTTAAAAACACATGTTAATGAGAGAACAGGGTCTAGAAATTCATGCTGGGATCTTCTTTAAAAGTCCATACATAAAAATGGCTTAAGGTGCTTCTTGGACAGCTTGGGTGCCTAGAAAGGTGTATAGTTCTTCATCTAGTTTATGGCCCTGAGGTTTTTTGGTCTCAAAGTCTAGGATGTATCTAGTTTCCGTTTGTCTGAGGAGGAGTTCCCGATTGCCACCCCTTGCTGTTTTTGGGATGGTATGTATGCCAAAGTACCTAAATCCTTCAAGTTTGCCTCCGTGCTTCTCTTGGAAATGTAGGGCCATAGGATATGTAGTATCGACATTTTTGATAGCTCTTACGTGCTGTAATATCCTAAGTTTCAACTTGCCGATCGTACTCCAGACATACCGTTTCACATGTAATCCTAGATTTGATAATCACATTGTTATTTAGTACAGGATGTTGGTCGTTTTTAATATTTGTTGCAAACTTGCATGCCTTTTGTGCATTTGTGAAAGCCTTCTGAGTTTACACTTAGCCAGCTTGGACCTGCTAACGAGGTTCTGGGACTCATATAACTTGATACCAGGCTATCTTTCAGAGAAGTGGAACGCCTATAGGTAATATTAATATTGGAACCCAAAGTGCTCCCCAGATGCTCATCTTGCTTAAGTACATGCCAATGTTTGTGTATTATGTGGCGAATGTGCTTAGAAGCTTTACTGAATGTCAAGATGAGTCGTGTATCTGTGTCAAGTTGGGAAGCACGAGAGGGCTGCGTACCTGGTTTCTTGGTCTTTGATCTTGCCGAGGTCGCCAGTCTGGAACCAGTCGAAAGACGAGCTTGTGGCACGAGAGACCAGCCTCTCCGCCACCCAAAACTGATACTGGGTGGAGGATGGGCCGATTCCCAATGTCACGGAAAGCACTCTCCAGATTAACGTGACGAAGGGACTGTGCAAGCACAGACAGGAGAGGCTACAGTCTTGTTGCCGATCACGGGCAAGAATGGAGTCCGATGGAATCAAGTCCAAAAGCACGTGAACTGAAGCGGAGGTCAATGATTCCGGCGTGGCAGATATATTCTTGGTCCACAGGAACGGATGTAGAGGGTAAGGCCGGACAGGAATGGAAGGAACCAGGTTGGAACAGGTGACCAAACTGAAGGGGACCGAAAGGTAACCCTAGGGCAGCAATCACAGGGGACCCCGGTAAGTGTATGCTGGCAGGCCCAGGGAGATCCAGGTAAAAGTATGTCGGCAGGCCCTGAGTTGAGTCTGGTAAGTTGCTGGCAGAGCCAGGGGAACCCAGGTAGAGTATGCTGGCAGGCCCAGGGAGAACCCAGGTAAAGTATGCTGGCAGGCCCAGGGAGAACCCAGGTAAGGTATGCTGGCAGGCCCAGGGAGAACCCAGGTAAGGTATGCTGGCAGGCCCAGGGAGATCCCAGGTAAGGTATGCTGGCAGGCTCACTGAGATCCCAGGTAAGGTATGCTGGCAGGCTCACTGAGATCCCAGGTAAGGTATGCTGGCAGGCCCAGGGAGATCCCAGGTAAGGTATGCTGGCAGGCCCAGGGAGATCCCGGGTAAGGTAAGCTGGCAGGCCCAGGGAGAACCCAGGTAAGGTATGCTGGCAGGCCCAGGGAGATCCCAGGTAAGGTATGCTGGCAGGCTCACTGAGATCCCAGGTAAGGTATGCTGGCAGGCCCAGGGAGATCCCAGGTAAGGTATGCTGGCAGGCCCAGGGAGATCCCGGGTAAGGTAAGCTGGCAGGCCCAGGGAGGAACTCAGATGAGTAGCAGGCAGCCCAGAGTGGACTCAGGTAAGTTGCAGGCAGCCCAGGGTGGGCTCAGGTAAGTAGCAGGCAGCCCAGGTAGGAATGCTCACAGAACGAAGCAAATCGCGTTGAGACGCGGCTTGCCTTGATCTGCGGCTCCTTTTATGGGTCTCCGGCGCCCGTAAGGCTTGAAACGCAAGCCGCTTCACCTCCGGGCGCCGGCGTACTCAAAGCGAGTCCTGGAAGGCAAGCCCTTCCTAGGACTCGAGCCCAGTCCACGGCGCATGCGCGGAACCAAGACAGAGGTCTCCCGCGCATGCGCCGTGCCCTCCGGCCCCGACACCCAACGCTCTCCCTCTGGCGAGCCCCCAGGTGCGGAAGCGTGGGTAGACTCGCCAGGAGGTGACGGGGAGAGCGGGTGCGGCGGACCCCAATCTCCAACGTGGCGTGACACTATGCCCCCTCCCAGGAAGGCCCTGGGCCCCGGGTTTCCAAGGAAACTGCCTATAGAACTCACGCACCAAGCGGGGAGCATGCACATGCCGGTGTGGTTCCCAAGTACGATCACAAGCCGGGTACCCTTTCTAATCCACCAAATAGTGGAGCACCCCCCTGCGATAACAAGCATCACAGATCTCCTGAACCTCAAATTCCGGGACGCCGTGCACTATGACTGAGGTTGGTCGAGGGCAGGTGCGACCGTAGGTATCGACAACATAGGGCTTCAACAAGGAGACATGGAAAACTGGGTGTACATGCCAAGAAGGGAGTAACTGGAGACGGAACGCTACTGAGGACAGCCGCTTGGTAATAGTGAATGGACCAAAATAATGGGGAGCCAGTTTGACAGGCAAATTGCGAAGCGGCAGGTTCCTAGAGGATAACCAAACCTTGTCCCCGACTTGAAAATCTGGTTCCACACTCCTCTTCCTGTCCGCCTGAGCCTTCATCCGATCCTTGGTTTCTCTCAGGATCTTGCATGCCAATTCCTGTTGCTGTTGGATGCTTGAGACCAGGGCATCAGCGGATGGAACAGTACTGGCGGGTACGGGATGGAAGGGCATCAATTTGGGATGTTGGCCAGTTGAGCAGAAGAACGGACTGACCCCAATGGAGGCATGAACAGTATTATTGTAGGATACCTCAGCAAGGTCTAACCCAGCCTTCCAGTTGGACTGAGTAGCGTTAGCAAAACAGCGGAGGTACTCCTCCAACGTCTGATTAGTCCTTTCGGTGAGCCCATTGGTCTGTGGGTGATAACCCGAGCTTAGAGCTCTACGAATTCCTAGATGGCCGCACACCTTGCTCCAAAAAGAAGAGATGAACTGGGAACCGCGATCTGAAATGATCTTTTCCGGAAGGCCATGCAACGGATAGATTTCATGTAAAAACGCTGAAGCCATTTGGGTAGCCGTAGGAATCTTGTTAAATGGAATGAAATGAGCTAGTTTGGTGAAACCATCCACAACAACCATTATGCAGGTAAACCCTTCGGAGGGAGGCAGATCCACAATGAAGCCCGTGGTGATGGTATGCCATGGGTAAGGTGCCACTTCAGTAGGTACCAGCAATCCCAACGGCCGTCTTCTTGGAATTTTGCACTGGGCACAAACAGGACAGCTTTCGACGTACTTCTGAACTTCGGTAGCCCATCCAGGCCACCAAAACTGTCGGGATATCAATTCTCGTGTAGCTCTCATTCCTCGATGACCTCTGATAGGTGAATCGTGAAATCCATGCAATATGCTATCTCGGATTGTTCCCTTAGGAATGTACAACCTTTTCCGGAAAAACAAAAGCCCATCAAGTTCGTACACTGACCGATGCCTAAGAAGGGCCGACCTTTCAGGATCCGTCCGGGTGGCGTCAGCGATTGACTCAAGGTGAGGTGACAAAGTCAGTAAGAAATGCTGAGGGGAAATCAGTGGCTGATCCGGACATGCCGTCTCTACCTCTTTCTCCAGGGATCGGGAGAGAGCATCTGCTTTCAGGTTGGAGGTTCCCGGAACGTAAGTGACATGAAACACAAACGGAGAGAAGAAGAAGGCCCACCTGGCTTGACGAGGCATTCGACATTGCAAGGAGCGTAGGTACTGCAAGTTGCGATGATCAGTCCGAACTACCACAGAAAAGCGAGCTCCGAGTAGATGATGTCTCCATTCCTCAAAAGCGGTCTTAATAGCCAACAGTTTCTTTTCAATAACCGCGTAATTTCTCTCGCTGGGATTCAATTTACGAGAGAAATAGGCTACTGGATGTTCTACTGACGTCGCTGGATCTTTCTATAGGAGAACAGCTCCGACAGCAAAGTTGGAAGCGTCGGCCTCCACAATGTAGGGTAGATCATCCTGTGGATGGCGCAGAATCGGGACGGCCATAAAAACTGACTTCAAGGTGTCAAAAGCCTGAGATGCAAAGGAATCCCACTTGAAAACCACTTTACTGCTGGTCAGCCTGGTGAGGGGCGCTGAGATCTGAGAAAACTGTGGAATAAAGCACCTGTAGAAATTGGCAAATCCCAGAAAGCAAAGAAGAGATTTCACGTCGTGGGGTGGTTTCCACTCTTGTATGGCTTGCACCTTCTTAGGATCCATCTCTATCCCATCTTGGTTAATCACAAATCCCAAAAACTCAATACTAGGCTGATGAAAGCAGCATTTCTCCACCTTTGCGAATAGATGATTACAGGACAAACGGCGAAGGACCTCCCGAACGTGTTCCACATGCTCTTCAAAGGATTTGGAAAAAACCAGGATATCATCCAAATACACCCAGACTGACAAACCAATTAGATCACCAAAGATGTTATCCATAAACCGTTGGAAGATAGCGGGGGCATTGCATAGAGCGAATGGCATGACTCTATATTCATAATGCCCAAAAGGTGTCTTGAAAGCTGTTTTCCATTCATCTCCACTCTTGATACGGACCAAGTGGTAGGCCCCGCGTAAGTCCAGTTTGGTGAAGATCCGAGCTGTGTGTAAAATTTCTAGGATACTGCGAATCAATGGTAATGGATAACGGTCCTTTGCAGTTATGTCATTTAGTTGCCGGTAATCTACACAGGGTCTCAAGGTGCTTTCCTTCTTCTTCACAAAAAACATGGGAAATCCTGCGGGTGACTTGGACGGAACGATGTATCCTTTCTGCAAGCAATCTGACAAGTAATCCTGAAGTACTTGTCTTTCGTCCCGGGTTAAAACATACAGTTTCCCATGGGGAATGACACAGTCCGGCAACAACTCGATGGAGCAGTCGAATGAACGATGTGGCGGAAGAGGTATGTCGCCTGGTTCAGAGAATACCTGTTCAAAGCCGGCGTACTCCTGCGGGATCAGAGAAGTGGAACAAAGACGGACCCCACTGCCATATGTTTCCAGGGCGGTTGAGAAAACCTGGTTAGGAGCTGATAATTTGCACTTCTGGGCGCAAACTGCGGAGGAAAAGGTCAAGGTCTGTGTTCTCCAATCTATAACCGGGTTATGGTGTTGTAGCCAAGGTAACCCCAGGACCACCTTGTAGGTAGGAGACTTGATAACATCCAAGGCGAGTTCCTCAGAATGACCAGCGATCTGGAGAGTTAGACCCACTGTAAACTGTCGGACGGGCCCGGAGGACAAAGGAGTCCCGTCAATGACCTCTACGGGTAGGGCGGTGTTTCTAGACAAGAGCGGAATCTTGTGACTGGAGGCAAAAGCCTCGTCGATGTAATTGCCGGAAGCTCCGCTGTCCAACAGCCCAAACACTTCCAGATTCTTGTCAGGCAACTTGATTCGGATCTTCAAGGTCTGTAATACCGCAGGTTGCATGGGAAGAAGTATAGAACAAAATGTGGAAAGGTCTGAAGATGGAATAGGACCTGTCACTGCCCTTCCAATACACGACAGGTCTTTTAGTTTCCCGCCTTCTTCTTCAGTGGACGTAAAGGACAAGTACCCAGATAATGCCCGGCAGCTCCACAATAAAGACATAGGCGTAATGTTCTTCTCTGTTTCTTTTCTTCCTCAGACAATGGACCTCTCATGGCTCCCAACTGCATTCGCTCTGATCCTGATTCAGTAGGACCGAACGATCCGGCGGGTAAACTGGTCATTCTGGGATTGCTTCTTTCGAGCCGACGTCTTTCTGCCTTCCGCTCGGCTAGCCTCTGGTCAATGCGGAGCACCTGATCAATCATGTGTTGGAGACTCTCTGGTTCGGGGATATGGAGTAACTCGTCATTTTACTCCTCTCTCAAGCCTCGGCGAAACAGAGTCTTCTGCGTGATATCAGGCCACTTAGAATCGGTTGCTAATAGTCAGAAGCGGCTGATATAGGTTATGATGTCGGCGCTTCCCTGTTTGATATCCATCAGTTGATTCTGTGCAGCAGAGGCCAGATTTGGCGTTTGGAACACCTCCAGGAATGCCTTTTCAAAGGCTGCAAAGTCATTCAAAATAGGACTGTTTGAAACCACAAAAGGAGTTGCCCAGGCTAAAGCATTCCCAGTTAAGTTCTCCAAGATGTACCCGATCTTGGCCTTATCATTGTTGAAATGAGTCGATCTGAAAAGAAAATGGATTCGGCAGTGGTTACAAAACTCCGCCACCCGTCTAGGGTCTCCATCAAACTTGATTGGTGTTGTATGAGCCAAAGAATCCTCCACCTGTGAAGTACTCATTGCTCCTTGGGTTATCATTTGACGTAACGTCTGATTCTCCTGACGCAAGGCGGCCATCTCAGCCCTGAGTGCTTGTAACTCGTTCCGCAGGTCTTGCGAATCCTCCATCTCCATGTCTGAAGGCAGGCGTCTCAATCTGTCAAGTTGGGAAGCATGAGAGGGCTGTGTACCTGGTTTCTTGGTCTTTGATCTTGCCAAGGTCGCCAGTCTGGAACCAGTCGAAAGACGAGCTTGTGGCACGAGAGACCAGCCTCTTCGCCACCCAAAACTGATACTGGGTGGAGGATGGGCCGATTCCCAATGTCACGGAAAGCACTCCCCAGATTAACGTGACGAAGGGACTGTGCAAGCACAGACAGGAGAGGCTACAGTCTTGTTGCCGATCACGGGCAAGGATGGAGTCCGATGGAATCAAGTCCAAAAGCATGTGAACTGAAGCGGAGGTCAATGATTCCGGCGTGGCAGATATATTCTTAGTCCACAGGAACGGATGTAGAGGGTAAGGCCGGACAGGAATCGAAGGAACCAGGCTGGAACAGGTGACCAAACTGAAAGGGACCGAAAGGTAACCCTAGGGCAGCAATCACAGGGGACCCCGGTAAGTGTATGCTGGCAGGCCCAGGGAGATCCAGGTAAAAGTATGTCGGCAGGCCCTGAGTTGAGTCTGGTAAGTTGCTGGCCGAGCCAGGGGAACCCAGGTAGAGTATGCTGGCAGGCCCAGGGAGAACCCAGGTAAAGTATGCTGGCAGGCCCAGGGAGAACCCAGGTAAGGTATGCTGGCAGGCCCAGGGAGAACCCAGGTAAGGTATGCTGGCAGGCCCAGGGAGATCCCAGGTAAGGTATGCTGGCAGGCTCAGGGAGATCCCAGGTAAGGTATGCTGGCAGGCCCAGGGAGATCCCAAGTAAGGTATGCTGGCAGGCCCAGGGAGATCCCAGGTAAGGTAAGCTGGCAGGCCCAGGGAGGAACTCAGATGAGTAGCAGGCAGCCCAGAGTGGACTCAGGTAAGTTGCAGGCAGCCCAGGGTGGGCTCAGGTAAGTAGCAGGCAGCCCAGGTAGGAATGCTCACAGAACGAAGCAAACCGCGTTGAGACGCGGCTTGCCTTGATCTGCGGCTCCTTTTATGGGTCGCCGGCGCCCGTGAGGCTTGAAACGCAAGCCGCTTCACCTCCGGGCGCCGGCGTACTCAAAGCTAGTCCTGGAAGGCAAGCCCTTCCTAGGACTCGAGCCCAGTCCACGGCGCATGCGCGGAACCGAGACAGAGGTCTCCCGCGCATGCGCCGTGGCCCTCCGGCCCCGACACCCAACGCTCTCCCTCTGGCGAACCCCCAGGCACGGAAGCGCGGGTAGACTCGCCAGGAGGTGACGGGGAGAGCGGGCGCGGCGGACCCCGGTCTCCAACGTGGCGTGACAATCTGTTTCTTCCATCTCCGTTTCAATTTGGACCGTGGGCATCAATAGGATAGAGCGATCCTTTTGTCGTGCTTTAAGATACGCTCTCTCCAACACTTTTTTGGATAGCCTCTTTGTTGAAACCTCAGGGCCATAATTCTACATTCCTTGTCATAGGTTTCCAGTTGGGAACAGTTCCGTCTAATGCGGATAAATTCACTGTAGGGGATGCTCTACTTTAAAGCTGTGGGGTGGTTGCTTTTGGCATGCAGTGGTGTGTTGGATCTAGTAGGTTTACGATACAGTTCAGTCACTAGACCATCCTGTGCCACAGTTACAAGTATATGTAAATAGACAATGGTGGTCTTACTGTGGCACTCAGTGAACTGAAGATTGTATTTGTTTATGTTAAGTGACTTAACAAACTCCAACCATTCGTCTGTTGGTCTGTCCCAAATTACAAAAAGATTGTCTATGTAACGTAGCCACAGGATCACTTTGTCCGTTTGGTGACTTTTTAATGGGACCCACACTGCAAACTTCTCCCACCATCCCATCGTTAGATTTGCGTATATGGGAGCAAACGTTGTCCCCATGGCTGTTCCTTGCAACTGGGTATAAAAGTTGTTGTCAAATAAAAAACTGTTATTCGTTAAGCAAAGGTTGATCATCTCTAAAATCATCTTACCATGTTCCAAGTAATTCAATGATCTGGTTTTTAAGAAATACTCACAAGACTTCAGTCCATCTCCGTGTTTAGTTGAAGTGTATAGAGAGACCACATCTAATGTTGGTAGTAGGTACGTTTTTTTCCAGGGTATGCCATCAATTTTATTAAGGAAATCCTTTGTGTCTTGTAAATATGACGGTAAGCTGGTAACAAATGTTATCAATGTTTCATCTACTAGTTTTGACACATTTTCAAGCAGTGCCCCACATAAAGTCACTATGGGTCTCCCTGGTGGTCGTGTTTTATTTTTGTGGACTTTTGGCAAGAAGTAAATTGTGGGCATCATTGGAAACTTGGGGTGCAGATAGTTACACATGTCTTCTTCCAATAGGCCTTTCTCCTTCCATTTCATCAAGCTCAAAGAGTTTATCGTGCATTTCTACGGTTGGGTCCATATACAGCAACCTATAGCATTTGGGATCCTTCAGTTGTCTATTAGCTTCAATAATGTAATCTGACCGATTCATTATGACAATGTTAGTACCTTTATCAGAAGGTTTAATGATGTAATCTTCCAATGTTCTCATGCTGGATAGAATCTCCTGCTCTCGACGAGTTAAGTTATTAGAAATGTCAATTTTAGTTTTTCTAAACTTCTTGAGGTCATTTTATAACCAGATCTTGGAAGGCCTCAATGTTTCCACCATGTGTGTGTTTTAATGCATTATACAGCACACTTTCTGAGAAAATATTTTGGTAGGGTAACACCAGTCCAAACATCCAATACATGCAAGTCACCAACAGTGCACAGGAACATTAATGCTTTCATTCATTGAAGGCTTTGCTATTAAAAATGCCATGCCACAATGAAAACATGTTCAACTGGCTGTACAATGTAGGCCAGTCTAGATATGTAATAACATATTACAGTAAAGCATGCCAGGCCACATTTAGACATACCTAAACTGGTTGCCTCAAAGTGGCAGTCAAAGCAATAACACTTATCAAGGTTGTTTTATCACTGATGCCCAGAAAAATATATAATGCCACAGTAAGAAATTGCAAGATTGGCAGGAACCAAATGCCAGTCTAGCCAGGTAATTACACAGAACTGCTTTATCAGAGATGCCCAGTTAAAGAAAGTGAAGCCAAACTAAATGACTAGACTGGCTGCACCAAAATGCCTCTCTAGCCAGTAATACCACATATCATGCCTGCTTAGCCTGGAGATGGATTGCCTTTATGATTTATCCCACAATCCCTGCCCCCCACGCATTCCCTTTCCAACCCCCAAACTCAGCACATCGGCCCAGAATTACCTCCACGTCCCTCTTTTTCCTGTCCCAGTGCTGATGTATGAGGCACCTTCCCTCATAGGTAAGTAAAAGGACAAGGAAGAGTGGGCCTGAAAGTAATGAAGATTACAGGTAACTAAGCGCCCATTACCTCCATGTCCCACTACCTCATCCCAGTACTTGTGTATGAGGCAAAGTGCCGCATACACAAGTACTGGGATGAGGAAAAATGGGAATACAAGTAATGAGATTACCAATAAATAATCATGGCATTAAACACAAGCAGTGGCACAGCACAATTGATCTGACTGGGATTCAGTCTCATATTGACTCGACCTGGCTGACCTACAAACCATGGAACAAGACCTTCAACTCCCTGCAGGAGCCAGGAATGCTTGTTCCCGTCATCTGCAGAGGATCGGGAGGCCCCCCGTGTCATGGGGTGGAGGGGAGTCCCATTACTTCAAAATTAAATGGCGTCTTTTTGAAGTCACTCTAACTTCATAAAGAAATTATTTCTGTTAAAGGCCCAAATCAGAACAGAGAGACTTCAAACTGAAACAATGGGCCTCATTATGAGTTGCCAGCACCCTTGTTTCCGAATCGCCACACACAGAATCTGCCTGCTGGGGCTGCTGCACCTGACAGGTCTTACCCTGGCAGGCGCAAAGGCCTCAGTAGGCAGACTCATCACAGAAGCACCGGCACCGTTAGCGACGGGCTTCAGTGAACCCATGGGGACTAACATTTTCTGGCTCCTAGCTTCCTGGTCCGTTGGGACTTGTACTGTCCTGGTAGCACGGGGAAGCTCAGTGTCGGAAATGGTGTTACGAGGTCAGTGCCAACCCACCGGTCACACCAGCGGGTTACCGCCAACCTCGTAATGAGGCCCTTTTTCCTTTTTGAAGTCATAGGGCTCCCCACCTCATGTCTTCGAGGCCACTAGCCTTTAGTCTTCCACAAAATGAGGTGGCAGAGCCCTCGGACTTCATAAAGAAATAGAATCTTTTTTTTTATCACTCTGCCTTCATAAAGAAATTATTTCTGTAAAAAGAATCTTTATGAAGGCAGGGTACTCCGAAAAGAAACTTTTCTTCTGTTTAAAAAAAAAAAGAATTTGTAAAAAATAACAAAAATGTTTAATGTGAGGTGCCCCTCCCAGGACATGGATGGGGCCCCCACACCGCAGAGTCTGTGGGGGCCCCAGTTACGCTAGTGGTATTATCTTGGTTACCCAGATTGATAGGAAGACTGTTAAGAATACCTGATGGTTTTTTGCTTAGACCAGAAATCCCTATGGATGATGAAGAAGGACAGATTATCTCCTTGGAGTTAGAAGCAGCATTGGCCAGAGAAGAAAGGGTGGTTCTTCATTGGACAGATGATGAGGAAGAGGATGGAGAACAGTAATAGCCCTCAGTGAAGGATACAGGCTGACAGATTTGACATACACAGAGTTGTTTAAGGATGAGTACTCAGATGATGAATTTGTATTGTTCATAAATATCACTTATTGGATTAAAGTACAGAATAGAGGAATACCACAGAGGATGGCACTGGTAAAAAAGAAACCATATTTTTTCAGGAAGATTTGGAGAGCATACCAAATATTTTATGGACCACAAGTACATATGGCATAGGTCTATTGAAAGGAGTAGGAGCAGCGAAAATCAAACTTTAACCAGGGCCATCTTTGCGACATGCAAAGCAATACCCCATGTCCACAGAGGCGATGAAGGTTTATTTGAGACCATCTCCACTTTGATGAAGCAAGGAATATTAGTACTATCCAATTCTCCAGGTAACACGGCTGTGTACACAGTGAGAAAATATACAGGGAGGGGTCATGCATATTTATACGGGATCTTTGCCCCTAAAATATATATCTATGAGAAAAACAAGTGAAGGGGATGGTAACCCTATCTCTTCCAGCCACACTCAGGTAAATAATATGCCTTTTGTAGGAAGACAAAAGCTGTTGCAACACTTATTTATGGGTGTATGGGTGTCATAATGACACTCAATACTGTGCCAATGGAGAAACATATAACAAAAAGCACCTAAAAAAACAACCACTAGATAGTAAAGAAAATAATTTTATTTGTCTTCATGATAAAGCTAATCTAAAAATTCCACTTAGAAAAATGGAGAACATTATTCACAATACATCTAAACGTGATTACAGCAAATGCTGAAATATTTACAAAGCTAAACAAAATGTGTGGGGTTAGTACGTGACACGTAGTACTATATGGGCACTAGGGGTTCAACATCAAACATTTTAAGAGTAGAGTGCTGTTTGATTTAACAAGCTCTAATGAAAGAAAAACCTATTAGATGTCTTAGGTTTCTATTTGTGAAAGTCGACATATGTTTCGGCTAAAAGCATCCAAAAAATCAGGCAATGCACAAAACAGTTGTCAGTTGATGCGGGTGTAGCAAGGTGATAGAACATCTTGATGGTGTTGAGTACTTCTTAGTAAATGTATTTATTTGACAAAAAAAAAATACTGTAAAGTAAACAAACAGGCAAAAAAATGAATACAAAGTGGTTGAAAGGATACATTTAAAAAAACATTAGATATGTTGCAGGAGCGGAGTCTTCCATACCCGTGCACATCATCATTATCAACACTAAAATATATAGTCAAATCTGAGTTTCCCTGGGTTCCAAAGCCTTCAACAATATTGGGGCACATCCCATTTAAGGCTAAATAACAGTCATAGATTTTAAAAACGTGTTCTTTTCAATTGCCCTTCACAAAGACTCACAGGATTTGACTTCCTATTCATATAGAAATATTCACATGAAACATATTTGTTTGACCCAGGGATACTGTGAGTCATTTCAATCTTTAATAGAGTCCTTCCGATGGATTTAGGTCATGTCTAGCTCGGAGTGCAATAGTCCAATACGTGGATGACATTTTGGTGTGTAGCGAGACAAGCAAAAGATGCAGAGAAGATTCAGTTAAGCTCATGACTATACTCTCAGAGTAAGGATGTAACGTGGACAAAGAGAACCTACAATACTGTCAGGAAGAGGTCTTGTATATAGGACAGTTGATCTCTCATGAAAGAAGGAAATTGACACCTGAGTGAGCAGAAGCAGTTATAAAACCTTAGAACCTAAAACAGTGAGGGAAATGCAACAATGTGTAGGCCTATGTAACTATTGTGGGGCCTGGGTTTTTGATTAAAGTACATATATTCAACCACTTTTAGAATGGCTTACAGACTCACAGGTGGGAAAGAGCAAAATTATATGGACAGATGAGTTGACTGAAGGCCCCTGTGTTGGGAATTCCAGATTATCATGAAGAATGTTTCTTATTTTCCCATTGAAATGGAGAAGTCATGATAGCAGTCCTCGCACCGAAAAATGACATTAGACATGGACACAAACCATTGGCCTACTATAGTGGGATTTTATATCCAGTTATGA
Organism: Ambystoma mexicanum; assembly: GCF_040938575.1. Taxonomy (NCBI): domain Eukaryota; kingdom Metazoa; phylum Chordata; class Amphibia; order Caudata; family Ambystomatidae; genus Ambystoma; species Ambystoma mexicanum. The sequence goes on along the minus strand of NC_090921.1, from coordinate 501,596,276 downwards.
AAGGGCATTATACCAGGGAGCAGTCTTTAGCTGCTGCTGCATTCGTGATCAAAAAAGCTTCAAGTATAACAATGGGGTGTTCAGTAACACTATTTGTAGAGCATGAATTATTTGCGATTTTAGAAAAACCTAAAAGTACATTGGCCATACAAAGAGCTAGAGGATACAAGGAAATTATATTGAATCCTGCAATTAAAATTGGCAGGTACAAGACAGTGAATCCTACAACGTTCATAGCTAAACCAGTAGGGGAGGATGATTATGTACATGATAGCACAACATACACTGAACATTATGATGATATTCCCCAAGCTAGAGTAAATGCTCTTGGGAGGGGGAAGTTCTCTTTATTAATGGTTGTTCAAAAATTGACCATACGACTGGTGAACGGCATACTGGATCAGCGGTAGTAAAGCTGAACCAAGATCGTCAACTGGAGGCAGTAACAAGCGTGAGATTGCCTTTGCATTACTCAGCACAAGTTTCAGCATTAGTTGCGCTTATCGCCACACTTCAGAGTTTTGAAGATAAGGAAGTGACGGTGTACTCTGACTCCACCGACATGATGTCAACTGTTCACCCAGGTTTATCATGCTTGAAAAGGAGGGGCTTCCTCCGTGCAGACGGAGTGCAACACGTGGCCATGTAGGATAAACATTTTGAGGTATTAAGACTCCCATTGACTCTAGCAGTCGTACAATGTTCAACGAATACTAAAAGAGAAGACATTATTCCTCATGTAAACAAAGCCACAGACTTAAAAGACAAAAAGGCTGCCTATTTCCCAACCATTATTAAGTTTGAAATAAAAAGTCTAAAACAGATGACAGGACGATGCATGTTGATAAAGGAAGGATTTAATATGCTGTCAATTTTCCGGTTAATTGAAATACAAGGTTAAGCACCGCATGAAGAGAATGATTTATGGAAAAAGTGGGGCTGTTTTGTATCCCCCAATGAGGCAATTTGGAGACAGGGTAGCACTGGAAATCCAGTTATGCCTCTACCATATTGAGGGTAGCACTGGAGTAGCTCCACTACCCTGTGCATGTGTCTTAAGAGAGTGTAGCTGTTACAATTGGAATAGAGTAGCTCCACTACCTTCTGCATGTGTCTTAAGAGAGTGTAGCTGTTACAATTGCAGTAGAGTGGTTCTCTACAAACCTGTTAGAACATTTGGCACAGTTTATCGAAATTGCATTGTGTGCCAGAAATGTACTGCAGGTCACACTTTGCAAACAGTGAGAGGAGCAATTCCTAGATCCAATGTCCAATGTCAGCATCTACATATAGATTATTTGGACATGTTTCAGACATGCAACGGCTACAGATATATGCAGGTCATGGTATGTCTTTTTTCTAGATGGATCGCGGCAGGTCCATGAACAAACCCTGATGCTACATGCGGTGCCAAGTTCCTTGTACGTGAAGTGTGCCCTAGATGGGGTGTGTGCAAGGATTTGTGATCTGACAATGGACTGCATTTTGTAAAATAACGATTCAAACACATTGTTCTTCTATTAGGCATTAATCATAGGTTTTCTTCCATGTATCACCCACAGGCGAATGGCGTCTGTGAATGATTAAATGGATTATTGAAGGAGAGGAATACGAAAGTAAAGATGACTTTAAAAAAGGGATGTCTACACTGCCTACCCATTGCCTTATATTCCTGAAGAAACCAGCCTGGCTCAGATCACCCTCTAAACCCTCATGAGTTGGTGACTGGATGCCGGTTGAGAACACCCCTTGCTCTTCCAACTAGGTTAAAGACTGAAGCTCATAGTGTAGTGAAGGTGCTAGGTGAGTAGATGCATGATTATCTAACAACAATGACTGCAAGTGTTTCTTTGATGTCTCAACAGGTCAAGAACCAAAGGGAGGGGTCAAAGAGAAGTGACAAAGACGATCAACCTATCAAAGCAGAAGATGTGTTAAAACAACCCAGCCTATAACCAGAGTACCAGGTACTGGTACAAATGTTTGTATGCACTTGGAGCACATCCCACTTTGAAGGACCATATGAGATGGAAGAAATTACCCCTACAGCTGCCAAGTTAAAAGGAAGAAGAGCTTGGCCACATTTACACAACTTCAAACAATATAAAGGAGAATCCCCGACCCCCTCCAGCAACTACCGACAGTGAAGCAAGAGAAGAAGTTCCACGCATGCAGACTCGTTCAGTTACCAAGATTAAAGACAAGGAAAATGAAGAGCACAGTAGCACTTTAGACCAGAGGCCAATATCATTCACCATTTGACAAGGAATAAACAGACTTGCAGTTATCCTGGAACTTTTTTTAGATAGGCTAAAGGAACAATGAATTGAACTGTCAGAGCTGAAATAAGAGAAGCACATGACAACTTTATGTCATCCATTACAATACCAATACACACATTCTTGTAGGCTGTTTTTACTTACATATTACAGTCTTATCCTGCTTTAGTAAGAAGATACGTAAATATAGTAACGTTTTTTGGAAATCCTAAAAACAATTATATCATTTTCAGAATAATTATAGCAATCATCTTGCAGTTCTTGATCTAAAAGTGTGACCCATAAAGAATTATAGAGTCATATATGCATTTAGAATTGAAACAAGATGGGGAGGTGACAAAGGTCAATGAGCTTTCATGGAGTAATAAATGTGATATAATTCTGTGTTATGATTTGTATTTTCCTCCTGCTCTTTATTGCTCTTTATTTCAATTTAAAAGGGATATTGGGGAATATCATGAAGATATAAATGTATATGATAATTCGGCTCATTTTAAAAATAACCTATGGTATCAGCACATGAAGAAGGTGAGAAAGAAAATGTTAGATGAAAGCTGCTGTGTGTGTTCCCTAATCCTGTTTGCAATGAACGCAGCGAAGACATGATTGCCTGCAGCAGCATGTACAACCAGAGGGTGATTTGAAGGAAAATGGGCTACTTTATGATGGCAATCAAGAAGAACATTTCCATATGAAGATACTTATATGGAGACAAAAAAAATGGAAGGTGGGATGGGGTGGACAAGCAAAAAACATATGTATACATCCCAGATTGGAGAATGAATAGAAATTGTAGAGATGAAGAGGATGGATAGTTTAGATATAACTGCAAGGTCATGAGAGCCAGGATGCTTGGAAAGGCCTCAGCTATTGGTGTATGGGTAGGTTGCCACCAGTACCGGATGGGAAGCTGGACAATTATCTTGCCCTGCACATTTATTGAAGAAAAAACCAGTAGCCATAGTGCAAATAGTGAATGACAGATGCCTAGAATCATGGGCCAAGTATTCCAAGTTACTAACATGGGTCGACAACCAAGCAGGACAAGGATCTATAATACCATGAATGGAAGCTAGGTTCTAGTCGGAGAGAACAAAGGATTTGGACAGATACTTGAGGTACTGGGAATGAATCAAAGCGATCTCAATATCGGTGAATTTCCAAAGATGAATGAACACCAGAGAAAGAAGAGATTGCTTGTTCTTCGTTGGCTGAAAAGAGAGAACTATTTTTCATCAAAATCAATAAAGCCCTATGAAGACATTCCAGATGAGCACAAACTGTTCTGCATGATAGCAATGATAATAATATCTATATTGATGGCAGGACAACAGACGGCAGTGAATGCCAAGTGGCTGCAAATCAACAGATGGGAGCTGTGACAGACGATTAATGCAACAATAAACAGATTCAATGCACCTAGAGAAGATTTAAGAGCCATCAGGCTGATGACTCTCCAGAACAGGTATGTCCAGGACTTAATAACAGCAACGGAAGATGGCTTGTATGGCAAGGTCGAGCTTTCTTGCTATACATTCCCACCATCCCACGATGGAGAAAATGGAACCCTATAGAAGCAATAACTATGCTGACAACCCTGCATATAAACATGGTAGATGAAGCTGATGAGACAGCAGGCAATTACTGATTCTCTAGCCTATTGTCATAGATTCCAACATGGCTGGCCAATGAAATTCTTTCAAAATACTGTGAGCATTGCTCGTGTTGGTATTGTTCCGATTCTAGCTACCTCACAAACAGATCAGGGCTGGAAAGTCAGGAGACGTTGAAGAATTAGCTTTGTGTGCAAAACGAAGAGGAGTCTATGTTGGCCTGGGATCATGGATGCTATTTCACGGAATAGATACAAAGCACAAAGGGAGGCAGGTGGATAAGTCATGGACGTGAAACATATTTGTTTTAGGTTAAAGAAGAAGAAAACATTTGCAAGAGATAAGTATTGGACAATTAACAATGAATAAGGCTCCTACAAGATTGAGTGAGCAAGTCTCTGGAGGCCAAAAGGAGCAATGACACATAGCATAATTGAATTAAATAGCTGTAAATAAGAGGTGGAAATTGACACATTTACATTCTCCTCACACGTGATTCAGAAGTCGAAAACAAGGGCTATTCATTAAGCTGTGGACGAAGATAGTGATGTGCTTACACTCCCTTAAATGTCCTAGAACAGAGAGCGAGCTACAAGGTAAACTATGGACGGGAAACATTGGCTTATGGTCATACTGATGAGAGATGGTGGACTAATTGGGAATGTGGGGAGTAATCTGACGTGACTCAAGCACCTGAGTTTCGTTTTGCTTATGTGCTGCTAGCCGAGACGAAAGTCCAAAGTTGGGTGGTAATGTCAACCAATCAGTGGGTCTATGGGACAACCTGCTATACAATGTTGCATAGACCAATCCGCTGCCATTTTGTCTGCTGTAATCAGTATTATACCTATTTAGAGGAGGTTTGAGGTGTTTCTCACAGTTAAGAGACATCCAATGAAGTACAAACCTATATGTATTATATAAGTAGGTCTGTTCCCCAAACCAATCCCTCCTGTCGTTAGGTTTGCCACATAGAAGAACATCATAGCTGATGCATATTGGGGCATAAAATGTCTATTTAATCAAGTGTGTGTGTAAGTGTGCAAGCATCAGTCTGATGTCTGCCAGTTGACCCTGCTTTATTTAATAGAGAATAAAGTAGTATTTTGGAATATTCTTTGAGTCTGTCCTGGCATTTGGTTTGAGGTCTTTATTGGTAATCCCATCTAGCACAATAGACGCTTCAAGCTGATAGAGCACATCTCTAAACATGCAAAAAGCTAGGTTCTTGTGTTTTGGCATGTCTAAAAAAGCCAATAGTACGATTTATACTGAGGACAGATTAATTATGAATTGAAAGGGTCAGCAGCTACCTGTTTTAAGCTTATGAGACAGAGGAAAGGAAAGAGAAATCACTCTTATGCGAAAATTGAGAATTAGGTCATGGTCTACGATGCTTATGATAAAACAGTATGTTCAATATTCTGCTGGGTAGAACCTTGTTGGTGTTATTAATATCAATGGGCAGAAGCTGATGACAAGTATATTACTCATCCTACACAAATCTTGATGAATGGACACAAATATTGGAGGGTCATCTATGGCGTAAACTCCTGGATCTGTCTTACGGTACCCCAATATAAGCAATATGGATTGAATTAGGCCTTACATCTCTCGCAGTCCTTGGAAAAATCTGAAGAGGCAATCTTTACATAAAAAATACAATGGCTGATGATAACACTTTTAGCCATATTCATAAAGGCTCTGCTGGATGACTGCTGTTGTTTCCTACTAGAATTCAAGACGGGCAATGATAATTTTTTTTCTAACAAATTGCTCGGAGCCCAATGTGGGAAGATGGCACCGGGTTATTGATGACTTCCCTAAAATAAATGCAGAAAATTGGACTGTAGCAAAATCACGATAGGGTTGTGCTATTGACATCATTGAGTACATTTGCCAGAATGTTTCCCTTTTTAAAAAAAAGGCAACCGTGTATCTATCAGTTTCCCTCGCCAAAACTCTGTAGGGCTCAGTAGTGCTTTCACTTGTAGGCTATGTTGGGATTCTGAACTGATAGAGATGACACCAATTAACTGCCTTCCAAGCATTTACAAATATTGACGTCTTGTATTGCGGCCCACATGAAGGAGATTAAGAGTGAGGCCATTTGGTTGTGATGTGTATCCGGCTTCAGTGTATCTATGACACTGTGAATAACAAGAGTGTATTTAGTGGTAGAAGCAAAGTTAACTAAGCTACCATAAGTACACGCTCTCTATACCACATCAGGATCCAATTAGTCAGCTTCAGGCGCACTTATGCTTGCTATTTGTACTTGTGAGGATCCTTGTATGATTTTAATGCTCGAACTTTGCATGGAATTTTATCTTGTACATTTTGTTAATAATTGATGATTTTACAGTCATGAGTTATTTCACATAAAGGCATAGAAGAAAGAAAGGTCATTGCACCATTCTTTCAAAACAGAAGAATTAATAATCACCTTTGAAAATTATAATTTTTTAAATTATTTTTTTTATATAGTTTGTTACAAACTTTAAAAAAAAAAGAAACAAATGATTGAATCATGGTCAATTAAAAAAGATGAAAAGGATACATTTCATCACACAATCAAGAAAAAGACAACCTTAAACAGTCTAAAAGGGTAATAGGCCTTCACCATTTTTTTACTTTTTCTTCCAGGTCACCACTTTTTCATCTCAGTGTCGCAAATATCCTTGGGTTCTAAAATGTGATAAGGTTCAATACTAATAATTTATCATCTTTCCTTCAGTTGTTTCAAGTAAGCTACTAGTGCAAAGATCAGCTTTTCATCATTTCAATCGGACATCAAGCTCCACCAATCATCTCCGCTTAGATGTGGTCTTCTTGCTATCTCCTTTCCTAAATAGTTCATTCTCAAAGCTCTTAGATTGCTACAATATAGCACAAGATGTTTCAATGATTCATCTTTTTTTCACAGAACCTGCAGCTGTTGTTCCCTTTTCTTTTTTTGCTTTGCAGGTTTACTATCTCCTTCATTTTCAATAAGTTTAAGCGAAACTTCTGAAAGGTTTTTCTTTTCCTCATACACAGGAATTTCTGGAGATGTGCAGGTAGGGTGTTCATTGCCCTCACCTCCGGGGCTGCATATTTCATACATCTATGCAGAGAACTTTGTTCAGCTGTTTGCCACCAATCCTCGTCCCATAGCTTTTATTTTTAGATTTTGAATCAAGATCTGCATATTCGTGTTTAATTGGCTCAAACAAAGTTCACACGATTCTTTCCATCTGTCGAGTATTGTATTCGAGCTTTCGCTTTTTGAGGTATTCAAGAACTTAAATTATGGGATCTCCTCAACGCACATCACTATCCAAAAAGAGAACTCTGGAGCTCATCGACAGATCAATCCTAGCTAGTATCTGGTACATGCAATCAGCGTTCTTCTCGGTAGTTGGAGAATTTTTGACCAGCAGCTGTTCTCGCACCATGACCATATGGAATGGTGGCATCCTAACATTGCTTCGCTTCCAAAAGTCAAACTCGGGATGACTTTAACCTTATAAAACTCCATTGCCGGTTTCAGGGTGAATTTTTCATATTTGTTATTTATAGTCATGCCTTGTGCAGTCAACATATTGCATTTTCCTCTGCTTTTATGCATCATGGGGTAATCAGTTATTTGTGATTTCAAGAGTACTCCTAAGTATTGGGCCTGCTTTGTACATTTTATTTTTTCTTTGCCAATAGTCCATACAAATGGTTTCTTCTTTTTACAATTGGCTCCTATTAGGTTTTGCATAACTAGGATTTCCGTTTTTGGAGTATTTATCGATAGCCCATTTCTTTCGGTATAGAGTTTCAATGCCGTCAGTTTATGCTGTAATCCGATTGGTGGCATGCATAACAGGACAATGTTGTCAGCTTTACTCTATAGCTCACCCTGTTTCCATTTATCTTTGGAGGGAACCATCAAACTGGCTCTATATCTTCCCCTATATCCGCGATAAAGTGGTTGAACAGTGTTGCACCCAATGGGCAGCCTTGTTTTATGCCTCTTGCAGTTCTTATTGGCGTTGATAGGGTTCCTTTTTGGTCAAGCTTGACTTTGATTTCTGTGTTCGAATAAAGCTCTTGCATAGCACTTAATAGGCTTCTCAGGCATGTGCGTGTTGCTAATTTTTGCCATTAAATGCTCACGATCCACGCTATCGAAGGGATGCACCATGTCCACAAAAGCTAAATATAGCTTTGTTCTGTTCTTAATGGCCTCCATTTTCAGGAGGTTAATCAGGAATATGTTAAATCCACAGCCAACTCCTTTCACGAAGCCTGTTTGCCTTACATCGGCCATTCCAGTGTTGTCGATCCATTTTACTAATTGATTTAGCAGCTGTGTCGCAAAGATCTTCCCTATTATGTCCAAGAGCACTATTGGCCTATAATCACCTTTGAAAAGTATTATATAAGTGATAGATAAGAAGGAAATTGAGTAATGTTTCCCTATTCAATCCATCACAGGGGCATACCTCACTTATTAATCAATTACGTTGTTCAGTAATTTCCCCCAAATGGCGATAACCTAGGTGACATTTCCTATAAAGACTCTCTGCTTCAGATTCAATATCCCTTGCCAAATGGTTCTCCATGCCCCACCAGACATTTAATCTGGAAATATTTCACACCATTCTTAGCCCCATTTCATTGAAGTTACTCCTTACCCATCTGTGATGCGGGAAATGCATTGGAGGGACAGGGCCACCCTGTCCTTGTCCTGTAGTCTTTTTTCATTTGTGTTCTGTATTGTTTTCTGCCCAGGAGTCCATGTGGAACTCCTGGCAGTGCAGCTCTTCCTATTTTTGGTTTGGTGTACAGACCCATGGGATACCCTTATGGCACCCCTGGGTGGGGGTACAACACTGTGCCTTTAGTGTATGTTTTTGGGCACCTGTGTGTGGCCCACAGAGCAGGGTATGAGCTGGTGGCATATCCATGCTGAAACTGGAAGGTGCTCTGAGTGTCCTCCATTTTGGGATACACAGGCCCTGCCATTGGAATCAGTTGATTCCTGATAGGAAACAAGATGGCCCCTGTGGCCTCTTGCTTTCTATTGCCTGTTACCTTGTTTTCCCAAAGACCTGGGAAGCCCTGACGCTGTCCCTTCCCCCTGACTGGCTCTTGGGTGGAAGTTCCATATATGGTAGCGTGGTTTATAGTGATAATTTCGAAATACATTGGGCCTCATTACGACCCTGGCGGTAAGTGAAAAACGATGGCGGTAAATGGTTACCGCCATCGTTTTCCGCCAGGTCCGATCATGACTCCTGACCGTAAACTACGATGCCAATAGCGGCATCGTAGTTAACGCTGCCGCTAACTGCGCTAAGGGTGCGCGCACGCGACCGGCCACACCGTACTTAGCGCCATGGCTGAAAGGTACGCAAATGCCGACCCAAGCGGACATGCACCTAACGCCATCACCGAGGCCGCTAAGTACCTTACCGCCATGGTGCAAATAACGCCATCGCGAACCAACCGTAAAGGGCCAATTCAAGTGAATGCAGCTGCCACAGGTGCACAGAAACAGCACAGGTGAAGGCAATACAGACTCAGGGGAGTACAAAAAGAGCACACCCCACCCCTACCCACACCCAGTCACACTCCACAATGATGGCAATACGACTAGCAATGTTGGGGCTGGAGGACCTGATAGCAATGCATGTGCTACTACAACAGCAACAACAACAACAACAGGCAGCACAGAGGAGACGCAGGAGGAGAAGGAGGGCAAGGCAGGCCCAGCAAGCCCCACCAGCACAGCCAGTGCCACCACGCAGGCAGCCCCCAATCCCACGCATCAGAGCCAATCCAAACAACCTCACTGCTGAGCAGATCCACACCCTGTACCGTTTGGACCGGGACACCATCACCGCCATCGTAGACATGACACACAACGACATCGTCAGCATGATAGAAAGTCCAACCGCCATCCCCCCCTACTGAAGGTAGTGGCTGTACTCCACTTCCTTGCCACAGGCACCTACCAGCACACAGTGGGGCACCTGCATGGCATTTCTCAACCATTATTCTCACGAACACTCATCCAAGTGCTCGATGCCCTCCTCAAGCACACAGACGACCACATCTCATTACCACGGACTGCCCAGGAGATTGCAAACACCAAAGTGGGTTTCCATGCACTAGCCAGCATACCCGGTTGCATTGGTGCCATCGACTGCACCCATGTGGAATTGGTGGTTCCACGTGCCATGGAGGTACCGTACCGCAACCGGAAACAGTTCCACTCTATCAACGTGCAAATGGTCTGTGACTCCAACAAGATCATCACACATTGTTGTGCCCGATTCCCCGGATCAACCCATGATTCAATGGTCCTGAGGAACTCCACAATACCACGCTACATGGAGCGACATGCAGGCCCAAGATCCTGGCTACTCGGTGAGTGCAATGTCATGGAAGTGGGCATGGGAATGACGTACCAGTGCATACTCCACCTGGCAGAAAGGGGGGGGGGGAGATGCATACTCCACCTGGCAGAAAGGGGGGGGGGAGATGCATACTCCACCTGGCTGTGAGTAACACAGAGAACGGATACAGAGGAAGGGCACTCACAATGCACAAAACCCCTCTGCATACATAGGGTGATGGCATGCAAAACAGGCCATGGGAGCAATGAGCATATACTGGTTGCATAGTGTGAATCAATTAGTGCATGTAGAAGTGAGCCAAGGTAACAGTTCCATGCCAGCCATGGTGGAACATCATGTTCCTGATCAGACAACATGACTGACACATACATTCTCGCCTACATACAGGTGATGCAGCCTATCCCCTGAAGAGGTGGCTCCTCACGCCAGTCCGGAACCCGCAGAACCAGCACGAGGAGGACTTCAACCGTGCACATACACGTACTCGTGTGGTCATAGAGCAGACATTCGGCCTCCTGAAGGCACGGTTCCGAAGCCTCAGCAGGTCTGGTGGGGCACTCCTGTATGGCCATGAGAAGGTGGCAAAGATCGTCATGGCATGTGTCATGCTGCACAATATGTGCGTCAGACGGAATGTGCCCCTGCCCCCTGACGCAGAACTGCAACCACCTGACGATGAGGATGAGGAGGGTGCAGATGGGGCGCCACCACATGGAGGAGGCGATGCACAGGAGGGGCGTGCCATGCGCCAAAGTATCATCGACCACTGCTTCTAGCACACACGGCTGGTGTTTATCGCATGGAGACTGCACTTGGGGCACTGTGTGTCTCTGGGACATGCACACTGTGGACTGTACACCAATAAAGCACACATACGCAATGAAAATGTCCACACATTTCTTTTTTTGAAAGAAAAAAGTGTATTGGAACTATGAACTGTCGTGTCACACCCCCTCCCACCTCCCCCCTGCACACCCCAACACACCCCCTCCCACCTCCCACCTCCCCCCTGCACACCCCAACACACCCCCTCCCACCTCCCACCTCCCCCCTGCACACCCCAACACACCCCCTCCCACCTCCCACCTCCCCCCTGCACACCCCAACACACCCCCTCCCACCTCCCACCTCCCCCCTGCACACCCCAACACACCACCTCCCACCTCCCCCCTGCACACCCCAACACACCCCATGTAGCTGTCAACAGATGCCTGTGGCCGTGTCCACAGGCCGTCACAAGCCCCCTCTCCCGGCACCCGGGGCACCCCTGGCTGTGGAGCGCAGGTTGCGTCCAGAACGGCGCCCGGGGCTGCTCTGCGCAGAACTGGCAGTGGAGGATGTCCCTGGCTGCCCATGTGCATGCAGCTCCTGTCGTGTGTGGGTGAGGTCAGTGACCGCACGACGCAAGCCCGCAAGTTCGGCACAGATGTCCCTGGACATGGCCTGCATGGCATCCCTCAGGGTGGCAGTGCTCCGCGCCACTTCCGCCCTTAGTGTCTCCGTGGCCTGTTCAATGCTGAACCTAGCCCCCACACATTCCGCGGCATGCTCATCCAGCATTGCGGACAGTTGATGCTGCCGCTGAGTGATGTCCTCGAGGGACGGCTGGCCGTGCTGGCCCATGGCCAGTGCAGGTGGAGTGATGGAGGGGCTGGTCCCCTCCTGTGGAGTGTGGACAGGGCATGGGGTGGAAGGCCACTCCTCTGCCTCAGTGTGCCCCTGTGTGTCGCCCTCATGGGGGCTGGCGTCTGAGAAACAGGGGGAATGTAGTTGGTCAGTGGGGCTTCTGACCTCCTGCTCCATGTCCGAGTCAGAACATGCAGCTGTTGCAGCTGTCTCCCCGATGTTGCTGCTGGCCGCTGACCCCCTGCCTTCTGTGGCAGGCAATGTCGGTGGAGGTGGAGCAGCTGCTGCTGGCCTGCTGCCAACAGGGGTGCTTGCCGGTGGGACCTCCGGTATGCCTGCAGTGGGACCTGCTTGTCGTGGGGTCTGCCTCACTGCAGCTGAGGTTGAGGGTGCAGGGAGGTTGTCGTTGGACTTCGCTCTCTTCGGCGCAGGGGTGTCCTGGTCCTCTGGGTGTGATTCTGTGCCTGTGGTGGAGCAAAGGTGGGAGGGCGTTATTGATGGGTCTACGGACTTCTGAATGACAATGGTTGACATTATTTTGGCCAGTGGATGAGGCAGATTTCAGGCAGTGCCATGCAGGTTGTCTCCTTTTGGTGTGGTATGTGGATGCAGGTATGCGGGTGCCAGCAGTGTATGCAGGGTGGTGCTCGCATGTGGCTATGGGCAGTATTGATTTGTGTTGCATTTACACTCTAGGGCAACCTTGTGCTACACATGATTGGACTGCTGTGACTATGGCATGTCTTGTATGAGGCACCTACCTTCATCGCCTGATGTCGGGGCTCCCCTTTCCATCCCTCCGACGCCTTCGATGGATTCCATGCCGATGGTGGTAGCACAGATCTCCTCCCACGGTTGGAGTTTCAGGGGGGATTCCGCCCCTCCACCGGTTCCCTGGGCAAGGTTGCGGTTTGCCGAGATGACGGCTCTGACCCGTATGCGCAGGTCATCCCAGCGCTTCCGGCACTGCTGTGGGGTGCGGGGTACGGTCCCCACCGCGCTGACGCGCTCAGCCACCAGGGCCCAGATGGCCTTCTTCTTCCCGATTGCTGTCCTGGTCATTTCAGGGGAGAATACAACACCTGCGTTGTCCTGCAGGGTCTCCGCTAGCATGCAGAGTTCCTCCCGGCTGAATCGCTCCTGGCGCTGGCGGTCACATGCCTTTTTCACAGATTTTGGCATTTTCGGGTACTTGGATGGGTGGGTGTTTGGTTGGGACAGGTGTCAGGGTTGGGTCTGGTGTTGTTTGGTAGGATGGCGATGGATTGTGTTTTTAAAGATGGCCGACGGGCTGCTTCCCGTTCCGGCGCAATGACGCTATTTCCGGTTTGGCCTTTTACGGCCGCCGCTAATTACGGTGGCCGTAAATTACGGTGGTCGTAAATTACGGTGGCCGTAAATTACGGTGGCCGCTACTTACGCTGGCGGAAGGGCACCTTGCTCGCTTAGCGATGACGGTAGGGGCCTTTTCCGCCATGGCGTTAATTGCATTACCGCCATGGCGTAATGCTCGTGCGCGATGGGTCGTGATGTGGCGCTCTTTACGCCATCGTCCCACGGCGTAAACGCTCATTACGCCATGGCGGTAATGACGGGCGATTACCGCCAGGGTCGTAATGAGGCCCATTATGTCGAAAAAAAAAGTCGGAAAAAAAAATGTTGAATGTCTATTTTTGTTTGTTTTTTGTTCGAAATGGGGGGTCCTCCCCAACCTCCTTTTTTGTATTTTTATTTTTGTTTTACCCCTTTTTTTTACTTGCAGAACCCAAAAAAATGTAAATAAAAAAAAAAACATTTGAAAAAATAAATTCGACATTTTTTTTCTCGACATTATGACTTTCGACATAATGTTTTCGACTTTTTAACTGCACACCTGGTATTGTAGTGAAGTCCAGGCCAGACTTGCTGGAGCCTTCCCAGTGACTGTATGTTGTGGGTACACCCTGTGGGAAGGACCTGGGTGAATGGAGTGTGTGACCAACATGCACTTCTTGTTGTGGATGTCTGGTTTCTGGTATGAAACACAATGACTGAGAGAGCTCTGCCTGAAACTGGTATGAATGCAGTGTGTAGTTTTGAATGGCTGGGTACTTGTCCCAATACACATTCCTTCTTGTGAGCGTCTGAGAGGGAGGAGAATGGCCTGAATGCACTGCATGCCTGATTAAATGACTGACTGCTGAATGCTCTTCTGAGTGATTGGTTGCCTGAGCGTGACGCAGCAGAATGAATGGGAGATCAACAGTATATCTGGGGGGCTCTCACTGCTAGAATTCATTCAAAAGCTGAAGTTGATACTTGAAGCTTATCCTTGAAGCCCAGCTGGAAGAAAATGATTTGCTGCTGTAATTGCTTCGACCCGATCGGAAAGCTGTCGAGTTCATCAAGGACTGATCCAAGAGAGGACCTGGTTAGGCGCCCTCTTCCCGAGCTCTGAGGGACCATCGAGCACTGCTAACCTTCACTAAAGCTCCCTGGATGTCAGACCCTCGACAGGCTGCTGACCGGAGACGGGGACCGCCGAGGAGAACGAAGAGAAGCACCGGACATTCCATCCACCGTCGTCAACCAGGTTTTGCAGGTTTGCTATAACCACTGGAGGCCCGTCGAAGTGGTGTTGACCAGAGGCGGGGACCGCTTGATGCTGTGCCGTTGACGACCAGAGCCGCAACGATCCATTGATTAAGACATTCCAATCGAAGGAATCTCTCGACCGCACCGCGACCACTTTGTCCCACCAGAGAAAGTCGAGGCTGCTGACGCACCGAGGAGAATCCTCCAGTGGGTTTCCCACCACCCGAAGACTGCAGAGACGCCAGATGACTCAACACCATTGCTGGCCCAAAGTTCTTCATAGACTCTTTGCGGTCCTGAACTATCGACATCGAGGTGCCCCGCATGCCTCATCCTTGCAGAATGTCTTCGACTCTTCATTGACAAGCACCGCTGGGACCGAAGCTGTTGCCTCAACACCACCAAACTTTCCATCGAGGATCCTCGAAGCCAAGTTAATTTTCCTAGAGGCCCATCGACGATCCGTGGCTCCTGCTTTAAAGGGAATCACTCAAGAAGGATCCATCAACGCCCCCTCGAAGGAACTCTGATATTGCAGGTAAATTGGGGTGATAGAAACATTTTAGAAGGAAATAAGACTAATTGAAAAATATATGGACTGGGCTTGTAGTATATCTTTATTTTACAGGTTGCCTAGGTGGGGGGATCCTCATACAGAGTTGTGACTTAGTAGCTAAAGTACTACTCTGCCAATGATTCTAAACCAACTGCTTTTCCTCTTATGTCTATTGTTGGTTACTTTTATTAATTGATTTGTGTGACATTTGACCAGAGTACAGTTGATGCACTTTAATGAAATCTGATAATAATTGTGGTACCACTTAGAACTGTATATATTTGCCATTGTAGATTAACTGAGCACAAAGTGAGTTATTGTGATTTGGTATATCAAATTGAACCTTAATTATATAAAGACTGTGTTGTCACTAATACAGGAAGTCGACATTCCTTTGTGGGTGCTTGGGGACTACACTGTACTTACGAACCAGCCTGCATCATCTCCTGAGAAGCTAGGCCTTGATTGCTTGTCCATTGCTACCGTAATAGAGAATCTTGGGTGGGGTCTTCTGTGCCACTCCTCTACCATATAGAGAGCATGAGTAAAGACACCCCCCTCCAGTCTTTACACCATCCCAACCAGGGAATCCTACTATGGCCTTCCATGGCCATGGTCTCCTTTATAGTCCCAAGTGGAAGACATATTGTAGTATTGTCCACTATGATATACTGGATAAGGCTGTGGAGAAATTCTGAAGCTGAAGTATACATTGCTGAAGTATTGACTATGAGGTTCCCAAAGTGTCTTGGAGTCTAGAATGGCTCTCGCCTCAGTCGGGAGGATCCCTGTCGCATCTAGGAAGGATCCCGTCCCCATCTAGGAAATCTCCTACCTCCACATACTTATCTGCAGCAAATATGAGAGGGCACCGAACCCTGGTTCTCGAGGTGATATTTCGAGAGCCACCAAGACCTTGGTTCTCTGAGCCTTAACTAGATGCTCCTCAAGGCCAGAGTGTCCCATGAGTACCTGTACCAACTGTGCCATAGACAGCCCCAGCGGCATCTTGGCTCTGCCGTTAGCAGACCATGGGAAATCTCTGGGATCCTTGGTCTTTTGTGGGTCTTTCCTTTTAGCAGGTGCTTCTCTACCAAAGGACCTTTATAATTATAATAGGTTATTTATAACACGCTTAATACCAGGGTGTTCTAAGCATGAACCTGTGGATCAAACTTGTGTTTCTCCACCTCGTCTTGTTTCCAAGGCAGCGTGTTGCCCCTGAGCTATCCTCCGGAGACATTAAGCCCACATCATCACCCCCTGGCTCAAGATCTAAATTGGGAGAAAGAGAAGTGATGGGAGACGTAGCTACATGGGTAACAGTTTTCTGAAAAGATTCTAGAATCCAAAGTCCAATCTATCGCCTGTGACAGAGGATTATTGATGAAAGATCCACATTGCCTCTCTCCAGTGTATGACTCCTCAGACTGCTTGTCTTTATGGGACAGAGAAGCCCCCTCCTCTCTGCAGCAATCAACCATGGCATCAAGAAGTGACTACAACCAACAAAATGGGGGCACCAGGCAAGACAAACGTACTGTTGAGGGCTAACAAAATATGGGCGCTTCCTATCTTCCGTGTGCAGCACTCACGCCACACTCTGGCCTTTCCTGTAGGACTGAACAGCATGTTGCATCTTGGGATACCAAGGATGTGAAAGAGCGTCTTCTGCCAACCAAATGAAGGGAACCCCAAAACTGCATGCAACATGCACAAATGTGAAGACCCACAGTGTGACAAACTAGCAACTGCATACTGATGGAAAATCCTACCGTGAGTAAAAAACATATGCAGTCCAAAAGAGCCCCAGCAACCCCCCAGCAGGGCCACCACCAGCAAATGCAAGCCTCCCACACGAAAGATCACAAAGCCCCCACATACGATCCCCGGCCTCTGTGATGGGATAGCATAGAAAGCACTTATCTTAGAAGTGCCCTGGAGCAGTAAGAAAAGAGGAAAGACTGGCTGGATGGTGGACATTTATGGAGAGATAGTGGACTGGGATTGGTCAATAGGCCAGCCTCACTGGAATGGTTGGACAGCTTATTTTGTTTTTGCCAGGTGTCGACGACGAAATCCGAAAATGGAGGAGGCACCCCGATAACCCGGGCGGTGTCCTCCTCCTAAATCTCCCTCCCCCTCCTCAAAGGAGGGGAGGAAAGGCAGAGCGCGGCAAAAGCAGGGAAAGCCCGCGAAAATGAGAAGAGCGCGGCAAAGGGGGAGGAAAAGCCCGCGGAAGGGGGACAATGGAAAGGGGCGGAGTTATCCCCCTTTAAAGCAGGCGGGTTCCCACTGCAGGCATCATCCAGCCTTGGCGGGGGACGCCCGCCTGCCACCGAGGACTTCGTTTTTCAAGGGGCTGTGACCAGACGAGGAGGTTCGTGTTACCCCAGTGAAGGAAGAGGTCCGGGATGGAAAGTTCCAGAGGTTCCAGAGAAGGTGTTGCCCAGTTCACGGGAGCGGGAGATGGAGATGGCGCAGCTTGAGCAAAGAAAGAGGTAAATGGCTGGGCACTGGGTGGTCGCGGTTCGTGCAGCTTAATCCCACGCAGGGCGGATTTGGGTTAATTAATGAGACGTGCAGGCAGGACGGTATCAGCGTTCAGTTACTGCGAAACTCCCCAGGGAACTGGGTTGGGGAGGGTGTCGGAAGCGAGAAACGGTGTCGGTCCGGTAGCACAGCCAGTAGAGCAGCTCCCTTCGACATCTGTGTAGGTCCTGCTGTCGCAGGTTCGAATCCCGGCAGCGCCAAACTCAGCCTTTCATCCTTCCGGGGTCGGTAAATGTACACCCCACACTGTGGGTAATAATAAGCAGCGCTCAGATGCCTGAGCGTGCTTGGCGCTATATAAAATGCTAAAGTAATTAAATTATTGGTGGTTTGAATCTGTGGATTCCTTTATCCATGAGGGTCAAGGAAGATTAGGAAACTGGCGCGGAGAATAGGCACAAGTCAGTCAATAACATAATGTGATTTTAAAAGTAGATAGGTTAGCAGTAAGCATAGACAGTATGCGGAGGCATTTAACGAGCGTCCGGGGAAACAATGCAGTTAAGGTTACTGTTGGGGGAGGTTAAGATGCACGCCTCGCGGTTAATTATTTCAAATGTTTGCAATGAAGAATGGCTAAGTAAAGTCAAGGAATGTGAATTCAGCATGCTGGGTGATGCGAAGGTATGCGGTTATGGCCGGTTGGGTTACGTGCATCGGTCTGGATGCAGGCCTAGTCGCAGTAACTTAAGGATGTGCTGGCTAGGGGCTGCTTTGCCCCGCGGGTAGGCAGCCACAAAGGGGATGTGGGCCACAAGGGTGAGAAAAGGGCAATAGAAAGATAGTTGTCCATGTGCAGTTGCTAACATGCTTGTATACATCAGGGCGCGAGGCTTGCAAATAGGATGCATTTGCTGGGAGGTGTTTCCCAGGCACGGGGTGCAAGGCGCATGCAACGGGAGCCTGGCTAGCTCAGTCGGTAGGGCAGGAGACTCTTAATCTCAGGGTCGTGGGTTCGAGCCTCACGCTGGGCGAAAACAACTAACATTTAGCTGGACGGTTAGCTCAGTTGGTTAGAGCGTGATGTTAATAACGCCAAGGTCACAGGTTCAATCCCTGTATAGGCAAGCTAACAGAACGCGCCTATAAACAGGTGTTCCTGGGGCACGTTTATGGTGATTTAGCCTAAAGGCTTAGAGCGGTGCAGCCTTTGTCCTGGTTTATGATTAAGGTCGAGAAGGGATTAGGTGGTTCCCGACTTTTCGCACCGCACATTATGAAACCCATAGGGCATTTGTAAAACGCCTATACACAAGTGTTTCATGGCGCACGCTTTTAGGATGATTTAGCTTACGGGTGTAGGCCGGTGCAACCATTGTGCAGGTATATGCTTAAGGTCGCCAAGTGAATAGGCCGTTTCTCAATGTCATATTTCGCACATTAATAGTAGCGGCAACAGAACTTGCGGTGTAAGTTGCATATTGCAGCTTTGGTTGTCGGGCTAGGGGTACTGACCGTATACCCAATCTGGTCACACAGTGGGGGAAATGTTGCAGTTGCGATCGGGGTGTCCACACCAGGAACAGGGAAGTGATTGTTGTTGGCATGGCAGTGTGAAGGTTGGCCGATGAGGGTTTTAAAGCTGCAGTCATACTTTATAAAGAGGTGGAGGATAGCTTTGGGGACAAAGTGCTCGCCTTGGAAGGGCGACGGTACCAAGCACCCCAGGTTCGGTCCGCGCTCAGAAACCATGGGGTATTAAGCGCACTGTAAACAAACTATCATATGTCATACACAAATATTGGGGGGTCTAGAAATGCAGCCAGGTATCCTTACAAAGCGGTTGTGCTGTGTTGTATTGGTGGTCAACTTGTTGGTTTCATGCACGGCAGTTATTTAATGGTTATTTAATTTTCGCCCCGCACGTTAAGAAACCGTTATGGCATTTATAACACGCCTATGCACAAGTGTTTCTGGGCGCACTTTGTTAGGACGACTTAACTTACTGATTAGTGCAGGGCATCAAGGGCCAGGTTATACTTGCGGTCACCAAGTGAGTAAGCCGTTTTCTGAAGGTTCGCGCCACACGTTAGAAACAAAGATGGCGGCATGCAGGGCTCCCTGTGTAACAGGTCGCCGGTCATATTGGATGCAGGGGAGTTCGTCGCAGAGCGTCGTGTATACGCTATGCAATTTGAATGGCGGGTAGAAGCCGCCGTTGGGGGTTGTAACAATAGAACAACTACAGAATAAAAGAGCCTGGCTTCGGCCATCCCCGCGGTTGGGGATTACAAAGATCAGAATGAAATCGGCTGGGCGACACATACCAACCAGGCTTGCAGCAGAAAGGGAAGTGAGGCCGCCGATAGAGATCACGCAGGGTTAGGGCGCAGCGACGGTCCATTAATTGGTTAAACACGGGTACCCGCGGAAAACGCACACCAGGTGGGTTATTAGGAAATTTAAAGGGCCACTTTGTTTCGTGCGCAAGAACATTAAAGAGGGCAGGTCAGCTCGTCACTTTAGTGGTATACCGTATTTCTGCATCATCCATTCACTCTTGGTTAATTGTTTGTACATGCTTCCATAGTTTCGCCCTTTGCGTTGTTTGGGGTGATGGGTATGGGAATATATTGAGCGATGCTAATGTTTGGGGTGTGCAGCCCAGCTGGGGAAGGAGTTGTGGCTTCTGTTGCCTCTCTTGGACGGGATGGATTGAAGAAACAGGGATCCCTAAGGGCATTTGGGGGTTCACCCTGGTAACGTAGTATGGCATGACTCTGTCCAGTGGGGGTAGGAGCACCGCTAGTTTATCCTTACAGAATAGCGCTGCAGGCAGTATGGCAGGACCCGGTCCATTATATGGGGCAGCGCGAGGAGGCCCGTTGTACAAAGTGCGCTATAAGAGGGTTGCATGTTCCGTCACGCTGAAGTTGGGGATAGAGGTATGGCGCTATAAGCGCAATTGCATTATGCGTTCACGATAAAGGGGAGTGCCAGGAGGAGGGTACGATTTAACGGCACTATGAGCATAATGGCCTGACCCCCTTACAGTACCCAGAGGTACAGCACTCGCCATGGCACAGGAAAATTGTATGAAGGAGGCAGCGCAAGGGGAGCGCCACGGGGCGCGTACTTCTAAATGTCGCTAAGAGCATTATTGCATGCCTCTTGCCAGTTGGGCGTGGGAGCGCCACAAGGCTAGTATGGAAAAGGGCGCTGGGAGCATTCCCAAGTATGGGTTTCATTCCCCAATTATGAATGCAATTCAAATTCCCAATTATGAATTCAGCAGACAAGGGGCCAGTTGTCAGGCGTACACACTTAACAAAGCTGCAAAGTGATGCGAAGGTGGAACAGTTTGGCTTGGGCTCAAGTACTTGAAATTTAAAAACGAGAGGTGGTACACAGAGAAAAGCAGGAACGTGTTTAAAGGCGCAGGTAGCAGGGTCAGCGCAGCCCTGCACCTGACCAATGAGAATGATCAAGTATCAGTGGTAAAGGTGTGCACGGCAGGTAACGATATAGAGTGAGTTGTGGGATAGCACCACTAGGTACGCCTGAGGAGAGGCAGTCTTGTTGGTTATGGCAGTTGCCTTACATGTTAAGAAAAATGGAAGGGGGGAGCCCGCTAGTGAAAGATGGGAGGCGGTACACACAGGACAGGAAAAAATGGTACCTGGGCTGAGACAAGGGGGAAATGAATGCAGAGGTACAGGTCTAACAAGGGACTATAAAGGCAGCTCCTCCCGTCCAGCGCAGGCAATCACCCGGTTGGTAGCTCACAGCAGGCGGAGCAAGATTAAGGTGGGGGGAGGATTAGTCCAGTAAAAGGGTAGATGAATTGCTAAGGGTGGAAAATGAGTCCCTGGTTGAATATGCAAGAGAGTGAGTGCCCGGCCCAGCACGGGGCTGAGGAAATGTCACTGGAAATTGGGCACAAGGTGCACAAAGCCCCTGGAAAGGTATTGCACGGGGCAGGCATGGGCGGTGCAACCCAAGTTTCCCGTAGGTTAACCCAGTGGATGGCAATTGGGCACAAGGTGCACAAAGCTCTTGGAAAGGTATTGCACAGGGCAGGCATGGGCGGTTCAACCCAAGTCCCCGTAGGACAACCCAGTGGATGGCAGACATTTGTCAGCAGTAGGGACAGAGCCCCATAGTAGAAGCCAGCTCAAAACTCTGGGAAATGTAACAATAAGGAAAGACGGCACAAGACCACAGATTCTTGTGGGGCGAGAGGACGGGGAAAGGGGAAGTAAGGCAAATGTGGTGCCTGAAATTCTAACTTTAAAAGTGTCCCGGAGCAGGCTCGCCCTGGTTAAGGCGGAGCAGGATGGAAAGGGGACAGATGGAAAGAGTGTCCCGGAGCAAGCCCGCCCTGGTTAAGGCGGAGCAGGATGGAAAGGGGACAGATGGAAAAAGTGTCCCAGAGCAAGCCCGCCCTGGTTAAGGCGGAGCAGGATGGAAAGGGGACAGATGGAAAAAGTGTCCCAGAGCAAGCCCGCCCTGGTTAAGGCGGAGCAGGATGGAAAGGGGTCAGATGGAAAAAGTGTCCCAGAACAGGCACACCCTGGTTAAGGCGGAGCAGGATGGAGCTGGAACGAAGGAAAGAGGGTCGCAGAGCAGGCTCGCCCTGGTAAGGCGGAGCAAGAGGGAAAGGTGGAAGGGGCAGAAGTACAGCAGCCATGGCCTTAGCATCTTAAGCTCCACTGAATAATCTCGAAAAGTTGGTGCTCATCGGGTGGCATGGGGGGAAGGAGGTCTGGGGGTGAGAAGGTACATCAGGCCGAAAGGAACTTAAAATCGACATGCCACCTTCTTTCCCCACCAGCAACAGCCGGGAGGAAATGAGATTGGGATGGGTGGGGTGCCGGGGTTGATAGGGGCGCAGCTGCAGCAGCAGGTGCGCAGATAGCCTGGGAAACAGCAAAAGACGGACATATTGGCCTTATGTCTGGGTGGTGCTGACCCGACAAGCCTGGGAAAGGGGGCCTCTGAGGGTTTTTGCCAGAGCAGTCACGGCTTGATTAATTTTAATTCCCTTGAGTATATTATGGAAGTTGGGGGGCATTTGTCACCAATGGGGTTGGAGATATTCTTCTGGACACTTTGCACAGAAATCCAAGAAATGTGAGGAAGGAAGCAGGGGGGAGCCACAGTGGGCGGTAACCCACCTGTGGCGTGGCGGTGTTTGGGCAACCAAACACAAGAGACAGACTCCGGATGAGCCAGGAGAAAGCGGGAAGGGTCTTCGCCCTTTCCAGACCAGCGCCCCTTGGGAGCCTAAAACGGCAGGGGCGTCTGGGGGGAACAACAAGGGCTCAGCTTCCCCCAAGGAAACGGCACTCTCCCCGCCCACGGATACCTGCAGGGGCAGGCGAGGCTCAGGCGCAAAGGGTTGGGAGAGTTGGGCCTATGATGGACTTTTGGAAAGCAAGGGGGAAGCAGGTTTTGGACATGGAGCGGTCGCCGCATCTTCCAAAGTATTTCCACTAATGTGTGCAGTATGTTTTATGATTTTGTGGAAAATAAATCTGCGGCCTTTTATGCCAAAAAACTAAGCAAGGCTCATGTCACGCTTTTCTGGGGGGGAAAAGGAGGAATGAGCTATTGCTATGTAAGGGGTCCAAAATGGACGGATGCACGGGTTATGCCAGGTGTCGACGACGAAATCCGAAAATGGAGGAGGCACCCCGATAACCCGGGCGGTGTCCTCCTCCTAAATCTCCCTCCCCCTCCTCAAAGGAGGGGAGGAAAGGCAGAGCGCGGCAAAAGCAGGGAAAGCCCGCGAAAATGAGAAGAGCGCGGCAAAGGGGGAGGAAAAGCCCGCGGAAGGGGGACAATGGAAAGGGGCGGAGTTATCCCCCTTTAAAGCAGGCGGGTTCCCACTGCAGGCATCATCCAGCCTTGGCGGGGGACGCCCGCCTGCCACCGAGGACTTCGTTTTTCCACCCACCCACCCTACAAATAAGGACAAGCAGGAGGCCTGACCGTCGACGTCGCAGGACGGCAGGCGATGTGGCGGTGTTTGGGCAACCAAACACAAGAGACAGACTCCGGATGAGCCAGGAGAAAGCGGGAAGGGTCTTCGCCCTTTCCAGACCAGCGCCCCTTGGGAGCCTAAAACGGCAGGGGCGTCTGGGGGGAACAACAAGGGCTCAGCTTCCCCCAAGGAAACGGCACTCTCCCCGCCCACGGATACCTGCAGGGGCAGGCGAGGCTCAGGCGCAAAGGGTTGGGAGAGTTGGGCCTATGATGGACTTTTGGAAAGCAAGGGGGAAGCAGGTTTTGGACATGGAGCGGTCGCCGCATCTTCCAAAGTATTTCCACTAATGTGTGCAGTATGTTTTATGATTTTGTGGAAAATAAATCTGCAGCCTTTTATGCCAAAAAACTAAGCAAGGCTCATGTCACGCTTTTCTGGGGGGGAAAAGGAGGAATGAGCTATTGCTATGTAAGGGGTCCAAAATGGACGGATGCACGGGTTATGTTGCTTACTGCTGTGCAGTAAATACGGGAACAGATGTTGCAGAATTCGAAGACTCTGTGCCAGACCAAATAATTATGTCCCTTTTTCAACAAAATGAATGGCACCTGGGAACACATTCTGGAGGGAAAGTATGGCAAATAGCCACTTTTTAAGAACATTAGTCCAGTCACATTAATCACAACCACCCTCTGCAAGTGCAGTACGCCATTAAACTGGTCCACAAATGTGGCGGTCAACGGCCCTGCTCGCGCTCTCTCTCTCTCTCTCTCTCTCTCTTTCTCTCTCTCTCTCTGTCTCACTCACGGACACACGTTTCCTCTCAGTTTCTCTCATCCTGCATACGAGCGAAATCCACACACGATCCGTCAGCCGGGCGTCTGACACCAACAGCCCATCGCAAATCCCAGAGCCCGCAGTGAGACGAGGTGCGTTGTCAAATAACTTCATTCCCCTCAGTGTCGCATGCTGCTCGTGCCCCCTGCAGGTAGACCTCCTGCTCTGGGAAGGCGGCAGCCTGTGTGCCCTCGTCCCCTATGGCATCACTACAGCAGGCCGTGCCGCTCGACGAACTGCTATCTGGTAATCGCGTTACGTTGCCCGGTAATTCGTTCCAGCGGGGGACTGCTGCTCAGAAATGTCATCTAAGCGCCCCGCTCAAATCAAATCAGCTTTCTGCTGCCGTTGGCTTTCAGCGGCGCAAAGAAACGTAATAGGCTACAACCAGTAACCATGGCACGAAAAGACACCATGTCGCGTCATAAAAAAATGGCAAAGTTAGCGTGCAACTTGCATTTCATGTGCGGCATTTCAATTGCGGGATGGGAGAACTGTTATTAGGGCACAGGCTTGCAATGTTACCCGGGGCCACATCCCCGAACGAAGCCAAGTCTGGCTGATTGCCTGCAGCCACTGGAGATCCGTAAAACGCCTAATGGCCGCGACATTACAGAAATAAGTACAGCATTGCTGAGCCGCGTACTAAACGCGGCAGAGGCGTTTTTCAGCTCCGAATATTAGCAGTTGTAAAAGGCGCAATAAAGTCACGATTTCAATCGCTTTCGCTCGGCTCTGCACGGCCGGACAGGTAAATGCTTTCGGTGCCTAGACAGGCCTATTCCTGCGCGCCGAGCTGTAAGCCTCTTCCTGAACAGGAGCGGCCGGGGGGCCAAGGAAACAAAAGAAAATCACTCCTATCAATATTTTATTTATTTATTTATTTATTTATTGTGCATTTGTAAGGCGCTTATACATCAAGTGAATTGTGTTTCAAAGCGCGCACAGGGGAGCAGGGAGGGAACATGGGAGTGAAAAAGAAAATATAGCAATGAAAGATAGAGGCGGACAGGGCTTTAAGTGGGCCGGGGCCTGCCGGGGCCGGGCCCCGGCAGTCTCCAAAAAGTGAGACTGAGCCGGGGCCCTGCCGGGGGCCCCCCGATGCCACCAAGCCACGGCGGGTGCATCTCCCGCCACAGACGCGACTGGCGGTCGGCCGCCCAAGAAGAGGTCAGGCCGCAGGCGCCGGCGCCGCACAGAGTCAGGCAACACAGGCAAAGCTCTGACTGACAGACTTGCCAGCCAGTCACAGCTTGAGCGACGCTGTGACTGGCTGACACTTCTGCCAGTCACAGCTGAGCTGCCTGCTGCCGAGGGCATCACAGCGTTGGAAATGGTGACGTGACTTCCTCTGGCAACCCCTCGCGAGGGGTTGCCAGAGGTAGTCACGTCACCGAGGCTCGCAAGGAGTTAAAGTGGCCATAGGTTTGGGACGGTCGGTTTCCTTACCTACGACGACCGGCGACGACCCCCATCTGACGAGAGAAGGAGAAAATCATGAGGTAAGTGAAAGTCTGCTCTGCTGTTCCTTGTTGCAGTTTCAGCTAGTCAAGGCGAACTTCGCACTTCAATGTGTATGTGTGTTCGCCTTGGAAAGCTGAAACTGCAACAGACAATTCTGTTGCTTTTTTTTAACGTTAATTTTCCTTTGATTGTCCCCTTTACTTTTCTGCTCTCTTCGGTGATGCTCCACCGCCTTCTACCCCATTCGCCTCTGCATTTCTCTCTCCCCCTTTATTTGAGTTTTTGGCGTGTTTGCCGCCCATCTCGGTGTTCCCCTATGTTGGTCGTTCTCTCTCGTTCCACCTCTTCCCCCTCACTCCTGCTCTCGTTATCTCTGTCCTTTTCTCTTTTTTCACTTCCCATACCCCACTGTAAATTGCTATAAAT
Source organism: Ambystoma mexicanum (assembly GCF_040938575.1). NCBI lineage: Eukaryota > Metazoa > Chordata > Amphibia > Caudata > Ambystomatidae > Ambystoma > Ambystoma mexicanum. The sequence goes on along the minus strand of NC_090921.1, from coordinate 501,570,024 downwards.
CATAAGCGACGTGGGGGTCTGGGGTATAATTTAAGCTTTATTTGTCCCATACTATGAGAGTCTACTATCACCAGTGTGCAAGTTAATGAAATTCTTAACAAATCTGCTCTGGGTTTTGCAGCTTTTTTATGGAGACTCAAATGGCAGTCAAGGAAAATTAATGATAAGGTTGTCTGTGTGTAGGCATTGTTTTCCACAGCATGGGGCTTACGATGCATTCTTTCAATGTAATTGTAATTGGTTATTTATAACGTGCTTAATACCCAGAGGTTTCTAAGTGCGGACCGGGGGTTCGAACCTGTGTTGTTCCCCGTCATTTTGCATATAAGGTGAGCGCGTTTCCCCTGAACTATCCTCCAACAGCTATAATTACCCAATATTTGCACTTATTTAGGGACTGCCCTGTCCCTCCCAATTACCTACCCTCTGCTGTCTCTTTTGTGATCTACCACTGATCACTTAGTTTTTAATGCTCTGTTGAGGAGAAAAATATGTATCAACTGCCCCATTTCCTTATTGTATCTGAATGCAAAGTGGGGGAAAAAGCGGGAACAGAGCTGGTACATCAATCTCAGAGGGCTGGGTAGGAGAGCTAATCCAGCACCCTCTAAGATACTTCACCCAGGCTGCCATCTTATTTGCCAGTCCCAAGAAACTGCCTTGGCTGGTGTTCTATGTTGTCAGGCCACCACCTCATAGAGCTTCCTTCCTTTTGCCACAGCAATTGGCATGAGAATGTGTACAACAAGCAGTTTTGTACATAACGTCACTAACCAGGACTAAGGTACACTCGTACAGCCATCAGTATGTGACTCGACTCCATGAGAATAAAGGCTGCTGGTGCTGGACTATAATATTTAAGATTAGCTGGCAGCGGTTTGGGAGACCGGGATTGGAAATGTAAGGGTTTCTTTCAAAGGGGGACTTCGCTGGTTTGGTGAACCCAAAAAGGGACAGTTCCTGTCATGTTTGGACGAGTCCGTTTATTTATGGGATAAGTTGATTTCTCATACATTTGGCCCCTTGGACAAGAGGTTGTATTAACAAATTCTACACCCCTCCTATACAATAGTATTTGCGTTGATCTGATGTGATGGTTTTTAACCCCAATAATTTTTGCCTTGCACTTGAACACAGATTTGTAAATGAATGTTTCACGTGGGAGGATGGTAACTCCCCCTTTTGTTAATCTTTTGGGATTGGCAACTTTTGATCTATATCGCTCTCAAAATATCTCACATAGATCACACTGGTGAGGCCCAAATCGGGTGAAACATGTCACTGATTGTGGACATGTCTAACCTGTCTCTTCTGTTTTTTGGTGACTATTCTATTTAAAGTAACACTGTCTATTTAAAGTAAACTGGACTAGTAGGCTGACCTATGCACCTGTTAATGTACCTCAACACCTATCCTTTTGTCAACGGCCCAGTTAAGGGTCCAATAAATAATCACCTTGAGCTTTGATTTGTTATACTTTAAGCCATGTAGCAAGCAGTCTGCTACAAAATATGTACTTAGTAATGTAGGCCCGACTAGTTTTACCATGTCACATTTAGGCCCCGCCCACCAATTGGGCCACGCCCATCATGTCTTAGGCCACGCCCCCAAATGAGGGCCCCCCCTCAGTTTCTTACCCCACTTAAAGCACTGGAGGCGGACCTACTAGGCCTGGTGAGCCTTCAGAACGTGCAAGTGCAGAGAGAGAGAGAAGAGGGATGAGGCAGTGGGGGTAAGTGCTAGGCTACTGAAGAAGGACGTGCTAGGGAGTTGGCAGCTGTTAAGTGACTTGGTAACAGTGGTCAGCTGCCGATAAGTAAGTACAGGCCTGTGGTGGCATAGGCCAGTGGATCCCAAGGCAAGTGCTGGGAGCAGGCGGAAGCTGAAGGCGATTGGGAGTGGGAGGGTTGGACCTAGGAGGACACATAAGGGCCCTGGTCACCAATCACAACAACTGTGGGGGTTTAGTAGAGGAGGGAGGGATTAAGGGAAGGAGGAGGAGAAAAGGAAGGTCTTGAGTAGCTTCCAGATTTTGATGAGATCTGGCTCAAGATGAAGAGGAAGGGTGAGGCTCCTGCCTGCTGAGGAGAGAGATTGGCCACCAGCTCGCTGTTTAGCAAAGTGCTTGACACACACAGAGTTGGTGCTGGAGGAACGCACAGATGTGGACGGAGAGTATTTAGTGAGAGCCAGTTGTAGATAGCCTATGGATTTCATTCAAATAATCTCTTGAGAAACCAACTATATGCAGAAACTTCTCAAACGGATTAACAATTATCATCGTTATTACAGATTTACTCTGCCTTTGAAAGGACCGATTCATAACCTCAATCATAAACAGCAAAAATGTCTCCTTTGTTAGCGCCAAAGCACCCCTCAACACCTGTGTCTGCACTGCCTGCTCCTTAGCAACATGCACAGCAGGGAATCCCACTCTGAGCTGGACAATCCTGCAGAGCACAATCCTCACCACGCAACTGCCTCTGCATACATCAAATTGTGAGGCAATTTATATGATTGCACCTGGGCATTTCTTATCCATAACAGTGTGATCCCCACCACAGTGCCTATATACAGGCTGGGTCTCACTTAGACAGCCTTGATATCGTGGCCACCTCCACATTTCTCACTACTCTGCACACCCATGCAGATATTGGCTATATGACCAAACATCTGACACCGAAAACACCTCAAGGGGGGAGGGCCTGTACTTTGCCACCCGAAAACCTTTCATTACCCATCCTCAGACACTGCTGCACTGCCATAGACTGAAGCGTCACCAACACAGTAGTCGAGTGCACTAACCCTTCATCAATCCTTTGACCCATCCGCCAAACTCCTGCCACATTATCATGCTTAAGTTCTGACAATAACAGCTCCAAATTAGTACTGTTCTGTATTCCATAGATAACCCCCTTACCTCTTGCCATATGTGCAGGGGCGCAGTGCACACTACAGGAATCCCCACCACGTTACGCAAGTGCAGCACCTTCTCTATTGGATCAAAATTCTTTCAGCAAACCAAAAGCTTACCCTTACCCACCTTACGTACAAACTGAAGCGACCAAACCCACAGTTTGCGCAATCTCAATTGGGCACACCGTCCTGCAATCCTGACCTTCCAGAGCTCTCGCCACTATAACCAAAAAATCCATCCCCTTGGGTTACCAACTTCACCCCCAGACAGCACACAAGACCCAACACCATCCACATCATTCTTAAAACAACCTCCTGCATCCTGCACCCCTTCTGGACGAAGAGGCACTACCTCTCCATGCTCCAAAATCGCGTATCTTCAAGGAACAGTAACGCCACAGTCACTATCAACCAGCCTATCCACAGGAGACCTGCTCCTCATCACATCCTGTCTCCTACACTTCTTTCTGAACGTAAATGACTGTCACTCAGAGCCAAAATTATTAGAACCCGAGGTGCCCTCCATGGAACACTGTTCTCCCTACTGCCTGAAAACAGACTGTGTGCCCTGCTAGCGACCCCACTCAGTCTACCCATGTTCACCCCACCTACTCAGGACACCTACACCCAATGCCTCCTTCCCTCTGACACACTGCTTCCTTCTCGCCCACAGTGTTTCCTTCCCAACCCCAATTCTCTCTCACAAGTATAGCCGAGCACAAGCCAGCGCCCTCCACAGACTCAACACCAGCAATCTAGGCTTCTCAAACAAGCGCCTCTGCACAGAGTCTCTGAGGCCACGTGCTGCGTCTCCTTCCTTGCTGCTTCTCAACTAGTGAGTCTGATAGAGCCACAGGAGTACTGGGCGCGCGCAACCTGCCTGCATGTCTACCCTCAAGCATGCACGCGATGATGTCAGAGAATCTCACTGTGACTAATTAAAGTCGTGGGCTCACCACATGTGGGCTGACCGCACGAGTGCCGTCCCACATTGAATAATATTCCTGTGTGCCCTATATCTCCAGCTACATTGCCCTGCTTTATCACCTGCCCCCAGTGTAAGACCCTACTTTATACCATCACCCTACAGAGGCTCAGGCAGCCCTTGGCTCAGGGTTCATGTAGCTCCCAGCCAAGGGCTGCCTCAAATGCTGTTGCTGATCATCAACCATCCAAGGTTCACACATGTACAATCAAGGTAGGCTCTTACACCTGGCTAAGAAGGTGGAATGGGGAATTCTGCTGGAGAAAATGCATGCACCCTTTTACTCCACCCACACCCAGGATGGCGGCGAAGCTGCCACCCTCACTTATCCCCACGACAGAATTTGAGACCCTAGGAGCTCCATCAGTGCTTGGCTCAAAGTGGGCAGTATGGGTTGAGGAATGTTCAAAACGCTTGTACCCACTGACAATTCGTACACAGCAGCAAGGTAGCCTTAGCTACATTCTTCAAACAGCTGGCCAATGTGGATTTTGAAAGATTTCAACTAGGCCAAGTGCACCAGTTGGCGCGAGATTTTGTCAATTGCCCTCTACCTGCACCCTGATAGATGAAACAGAGGAGGTCCAGGCCCAACTAATACAGGGATCTTACTCCAATAAATTGAGGTGACAAATCTGAAGAGAATCTGTCCTGCCACTACTGTGAATTCTGGACCTGGGCCACTTGCATGAGCTCACTTAACAAAGGGCTCAAAAAATGAAGGCTATCTTTCCACACATGGCTGTGATGAAAGTACAGGCTGTTTCACACAACTACCTGCGCAAAAGTGGGGGTAAAGCTAGTGAGGCGTTACATAAGAACCAAACTAGGCAGAGCCCACAGGCCGCCACAATAAAGTGTGACTATTGCAGAGGTAGAGAGCCCCAGTCCCCGGTCTGTGCCATGCAAGAGGCGCATTATGTGCAAAATGCATCAGGCTACATCACTTTGCAGTGTTTGCAGGGCGGGTACCTTCATACCACCCTCATGTTCCCATCGACCAAAGAAGTAAGGAGTTTGCCACGTAGAAGCTGAGCATATCTTTGACCAAGAGGAGTTGGGTGACGACCACATTGTGTTCCTCATATCTACTCTAGGCTGCATGTAATGACTGCGATGCCAATCACGCCGAAAAATCCTCATGGAAGGCACTCCTATACCCACGTTGATCAACACTGGCACCTCTGTGAATGTCATGAGCAGTGCACAATTCAGACAACTTAAGTTGCATCCTCCGATCATACCCACCAAAGTGAACATCTTTGCTTTTGGCAGTGACACACCTATCCCACTTATGGGGTGGCCAAAACCACATTTCAACATGAAGATTCAGTGGTGAAGAACAAACTATACATGACCTTGCAGACACCTCCAAGCTGTTACACCACTGAAGACTTACATGAATACGAGAGCCAGAGCCTCCTCGAGGACTATGCAGACCTCTTCCAGGGGACAGGCTGTCTGTGGTCCCTAGAGGTTTGCTTGCACATTGACAAGACAATCCAGCCAGTACCACTGAGGAACAGGCGCATCCCTTTCCACCTAGGCCTGCAGTTGGAGGAAGTGTTACACAAGTTGGAGCAAGTTGGCATTATCGAAAAAGCTGTTGGGTTTGGCCATCATAGTGGCCCGTAAACCCAAAAGGCTAGACAAAACATTAGCTGAGGGGTCATAAATGGGCTCCCATGCATCCTAAATGTGAGTGGTGAGATATTGATCTTTGTAAAGACACCTTCAGACCACCACCAGTGACTAAAGGCTGTTCTGCAGAGAGTCAACGACCATGGACTGACCCTGAACAAAAAGAAATATGTGGTTCGTTGGTTTTGTATTCCAGAAGGAAAGGGTCTTGGCTGATCCGAAACAAGGTGATGGACATTAAGTCTTCACCAGCCCCAAAGAATCAGTCTGAAATGCACATCTTCCTGGTGATAGTGGACAACTGCTGGAGATTCTCCCCCAACATCTTCACCCTCACATAACCCTTCAGAAAGTTAAACAAATCGTCAGAAACATGGGAATGGGGTGAGCTGCAAATAAAGGCTCTGGAGGACATAAGAATGCACTGGCTGATGATGTCAAAATATCATTTTTCAACCCTCGACTAGACACTGAATTGATCATGGATGCCATGAATTGATCATGGATGCCAGCCCCTATGGGCTGGGCACTGTCCTCGCACAGCAGTCCACATCAGGGACCATTCTTCCAGGTGCCTCCATGAGCCGGCCACTGACACTGCCAGAAACAAGTTATTCACAAATTGAAAAAGATTCCATATTAGTTGTCTGGGGATGCAGACGCTTCCGTCTGTACCTCTATGACAGGCCCTTCAAAATCCTCTTGGACCAGTAGCAGCTTAACCCCATTTTCGATGGCTCCCCGTTCTGGCCTCCTTCCCACATAGAATTTCCCAGCTGCAGTAATTTAACATGAAGATTGAGTTCCATCCAGGAGCCGGGTAGACTTTCTATCACGGCACCCCCGCAAAACGATATAGAGAGAAAAACAGGAGGCAATCCACCTTGAGGAACATGTGTGCATCGTCACTGTAAAGACTTGAGGGGGGTGTCTGTACTTCTGCTCTCTATTTGGTAGAGGAGAGGCACAGAGGACTCCAGCCAATATTCTCTATTATTGGTACGTGGTCGAGCAATCAAGGCCTAGCTTCTCAGGAGGTGATGCAGGCTGGTTCTTAAGTACAGTGAAGTCCCCAAGCACCCACAAAGGAATGTCCGCACACTGTATCGGTTAAAACACAGTCTTTATATAATTAATATTCAAGGTTATGCACACTATCACAATAACTCACTTTGTGCTCAGAAAATCAATAATGGTAAATATATACAGTTCTACAGTGGTACCACAAATATGATCAGATCTCATTAAAGTGCATCAACTATGCTGTCAAAATGTCACACAGATCAATAAAGAGGAAACCAGTAGTAGAGAGAGGAACGAAAGCAAGATGGTTGAACAATTGGCAGAATACTGGCCCCTACCAACTAGGCACAGTTCTGTGTGGAGATCTCCCCACCTGGGCAACCTGTAAAGCAAAGATGTATCACAAGCCCAGTCCATATATTGTTCTATGAGTCTTATTTCCCTCCACTATAGTTCTACAGCCCCAATGTACCTGGAATTGTAGCATTCCTTGGCGGGGAATCGATAGCCCTTCTTGAGTGCCCTCCCATTAAGGCAGGAGTTACGGGTCGTCGAACGTCCAACGGAGAACCAGGTGAGCTATGACAGTGAAGTGGCAGCTTCGTTCCTAGCCGTGCTCGTTGACGGGGAAGCGTAAACCTCCTGCAAGGAAGAGGCATGCGGGGCACCTCTGTGTCGATAGTTCTGGACCGCAAAGAGTTTGAAGAACGGTGGCCCAACAAGGGTGTCGAGTCATCGGCGTCTCTGTGGTCCTTGGGTGGTGGGAAACCCACTGGCGGATGCTCCTCAGAGCGTCGACGGTCATGCCTTCTTCAGCAGGATACAGTGGCGATGATGCTGACGAGAGCGTCCTTGGACTCGAAAGTTCTTAGGCAAACGGGAGCACGGCGGCTCCAGTCGGCTATGGTGGTCGTCGACTTTGGGCGGACAACAGTCTGGGCACTTCTCCTTGGGATTCCGCAGCAGTCCCCGTCTCGGGTCGGCAGCCTGTCGAAGGTCTGTCTACAAGGGAGCTTTGGCAAAGATCAGCTGGTGCACGATGGTCCCTCGAAGGTTGTGAAGGAGAGCAACAGCAATTCTTCTCGTCCAGCAGGGCTTCAAGGTCAAGCTTCAGTTACTCCACTTACTCGTCGTAGTGGACATCAGCTTCTGAACATGATTCCTAGCAGTGAGAGGTCCCCAGATATACTAGTTGATCTCCCATTAATTCTGCTGGGTCACACTGAGGAAACCAATCGGTCAGAAGGGCATTCATGCAGGCAGGCATCCAATCAGGTGCATAGTGCATTCAGGCCATTCCCCCCTCTCCAGACACTCACAACAAGTTATGTGTATTGGGACAAGTACCCAGCCATTCAACACTCCACACTGCATACATACCAGTTTCAGGCAGGGCTGTCTCAGTCATTGTGTCAACTACCAGATACTAGACACCCACAACACAGAATGCATATTGGTCACACACTCCATTCACCCAGGTCCCACCCAGAGGTGTACCCACAACATACGGTCATTGGGAAGGCTCCAGCCAGTCTGGTCAGCACTTCCCCACACTACCATATATGGAACTTCCACCCAACAGCCAGTCAGGGGGAAGGGACAGAGTCAGGGCTTCTGGGACTTTGGAAGATCAAGGTAACAGGCGATGGAAGGCAAGAGGCCACGGGGGCCATCTTGTTTCCATCGGGAATCTACCAATTCCAATGACAGGGCCTGGGCATCCCAAAATGGAGGACGCTCAGGGCACCAGTCAATTCAGCACAGAGCTGCCACCAGCCCGTACCCTGCTCTGTGGGTCACACACAGGTGCCCAAAAACATACACTAGGGGCACAGGGTGGCACCCCTACCTATGGGTGCCATAGGGTATTCCATGGGTCTGTTCACCAAAACCAAAGGAGAGAGGTGCACCGCCAGGAGTCCCACATGAACTCCTGCGCGGGAAACACGACAGAACATATGATAAAAATCAGTAAAGGACAAGGATACGGAGGCCCTGTCCCTCTGATGCATTTCCAGCATCACAGTCACAATGAACAACATCCTCAAGGCTTTGTCATTGGATGAAATCCAGGTTGCTACAGAAAATGATGAATGCCTTACTGCAATCAAAGAAACCCTGGCCACTATGAAATGGAAAAGATTTTTAAATGTGCAGTCACGCCACAACGAATCGGCCCAACACCGACTGAAGAGCTTTTTACTTCATAGATGTTGACCCTCCACGTCGGAGGAAGGGCTGCTCCTTAGAGACTGGTGGATCGTGCTTCCTGCCTTGCTGACTAATCAAGTAGTTCTCTTGGCCCATGCAGGGCACTAGGGTGTGTACAATAAAGAGGCCTGGTTGAGGGAAAAAGTTTGGTTTCCCAGAATGGATCCTGCAGTCGAATCTATCATTGCAAGATGCATACCTTGCCAAGTGACAGGCGCAGCATCGCCCCGGCTCCCCTGCAATCCATACCCAAAAGTGGCACCCCTTTGGAATGCATCAGCACCAACTTTGGATCCCTACCGGATGGGAGACACACCCTGATGGTCATTGTTGAGTTTACCCAGAGGTCGAAATTGTGGGGACCACATCAGCCACCTAAGTCATACTCAAATTAGAGAAGGCATTTCCTCATGCTGGCCTCAAGTGAATGTGGATGCAGAGCGTTTTATGCGCACAATGAATAAGATGATTTGTATCGCCACAAGGACCAGTGAAGTGGCCATCTTCTGGTTCCTGACGGAACACTGCACAATGCCTTACAGAGCCTAAGGCGTTGCCCCTGCCACCCTCCTGATGGGTAGGACTCTGTGCACTACAGTACTGACTTCAAATAATTTGGTCCCTGCAGGACTGAAGTTCAGCGCAGTGAAAACCAACACACAGAGAGAAATGTGGCGGAGAGCCAGTAAAGGCATGCCGAGGACCCCAGCATAAATATAGGGGACTGTGTTCTACTAGAGATGTCAAGGCTGCATGGGAAGTTTCACCTCCCCTTTGACCTGCAACCAATGGTGGTGACAGTATAAAGAAGGCACTATGATCATGCCCACCAGTCGTTCCACATCTGTTACTCAAAATTCCTCGCATTTCAAGCCTCTGGCGAGTGATGGAAACAGCACCAGTACCCACAGGGGAACTCCTCACTCTGCATGAAGTTAAACCCACAGCCGACCCACAAAATGGGATTGAGGAAGAAGGAATGTTCAATGACCATCTTGACGAATGGGCCTCTGCCCCAACAGAAGGAAGTTCCAGTGGAAAAGGAGAGTGGCCGAGCATACACCATTGTTCACCAAGGAGGGTCCATCCAGGAAGGTTCTAGGACTATGTTAAGGGGTAGGAGGGATGTGATGGCATGGCGGGAGTGCGGCACGGTCTGCTTGCACGCATACACGCATGCACACACATGCATAGGGTGGCATCAGGGACTGTCACCACGACTAGGAAAAGTTTTGGGCTGACGTCACAACCGCCAGCCTGCATAGAGTAATAACCCTCTGTGCGCCTCCTCTATTTCGAGGCTCCTAGGCAGACCCTGCTCATCACATGCCCCCAGAGCAAGGCCCTACTTCATCTCATCTCCCTACAGAGGCCCATGCAATACCTGGTCATGTAGTCTCTAGCTGAGGACTGACTCATATGCTATTGCAGGTCATCAACAATCCAAGGGTCCTACTTACAGAAAGGTCACAAGTGGACAATCAAATTAGGATCTAACAGTAGGTATTCAGTCTGCATCCAAAAAGCAGAGAGTGGCAGAAGGGGCATGGAGAGGTGGGAGCAGGCATGGTGGGCTCATTATCGTGCTTGACCTTTGGTTTGCACTCTTGCTGCATTGGGGCTTCACTAGGCAATGCCTGTAATAATACAAAAAAATGATGCCACTAAATACATCACTCACAGTAATATTCAAAAATATATTAATGAATATAAGTTTTTGATCAAAACTGTGCCTGCAAATTAAACAAGATTTTATTTGACAAGCATATCCCTTTAGAGCATGTTAGCGATGAGTCATTTACAACAAAACACAGTTTCTAGCAGAGCTTAAACCTTTTGTAATTGGCATTAAATTAGAACTGCATAGTACTCTAAATACTAGGTAAAAGGATATTTTATTACACGCATAGTACAGGAAGTCAATACAGCTATAACAACTAAAGCTTTAGTGTTCATTTTATGTTATCACAGCATTTCTTTTTCTTTATATGTACAATTATTTATAAATAACAGTAATTGCACAACAGAATTTCAATACTTATGGCAATTCTCTACCTATACCTCAAACTCAATATGCTTTGCAGTTGCCAGTAATCATCTGGCTGCAGACACCTCTATTGAATAAAATGAGCCTGTGAACAACTAAAGTAAAAGCAAAGTCCAAGAGGGCAGAAGGTTGTCCCTCATGACATGATATCATCTGGCAACTCTATTCTCTTGTGAGATGCTTCATTGGTCGTCACCCCTTTGGTCCTTAATTCCCTGATGAGTCACGTTCCCCTGGCCCATCAGCCCTCTGGTCCTTGGCTGCTCTGGTCAGTCGCCTCTCTTGCCCTTGGCTGCTATTGTCCGTCCCCCCTCTGATTCTTGGCTGCTCTGGTCCATTGCCCTTCTGGTCCTTGGATGCTGTGATGAGTTAGTCTCCTGAGGTCCTTGACACCTTGTGATTTGCTCCTCAGGTCCATCCCTTCACTTGTTCTTAGCTCCCTGTGGAGTCACTGACAAAATGCTTCATTTTTATGTGTGCTCTTGCTGTCTAAAATGCTAATTGAATCCCCCAAATTCCCATGCTTACAAGTGTATCCATGCATTCTAATTCAGCACAAATCGGAGAACAATATAGTAATAATAATCAAAATTATTCTATCTCCCACCATAACCGACAAAACTTCACAACACTCAACTCCTCCACCAAAACATTACAGGGTACACAAAGGATCATACACCACCCAAAGGTACGTGTCTGCACTAAATGTCAGTAAAGGCCATACTAATCCACCACATATAAACCAACACAGCTACCCACACTCTTTAAGCACCACTCTGACAGTCACCACACATAGCACACAAACAATTACTTTATCAACCTGGAACACACATTAACCACTTGTCTACACAGTTCACAAAGTATCTAAAACTTATACCACAAAGAGAACCATATTTTATCAGATGTACACACATCATCAACATTGTAACTGAACAACCTCGCTGTGCTCCTCCTGATCCCACATTCACCCCATATACCACTTGATGTAGATTCTGAAGCTCCAAGAAACCATGAAAATGGCAGAAGGCAGGCCATACAAGATATAGCAGAACTACTTCTTCTGTGGCACAGTACTCTGGATGGTCCAGGCAACTTCAGTGACTGGCAAACAAGGGGAGGGGCGTTAATGTTAGTTTTGTTGCAGTCAGTCCCCTATACTCATATTTCTGAAGCACTGACTGACTAATGGAACTATATATCTGCTTGTCAAATCAAGTGATATGGAACTCACAGAGGGCCGGTGCAATACTAATGCAATTCTAGGTGGTGGCCTCATGGGGCCACTAACAGAGGAGCACAAAGGTCTCCTCATGGGGCCACTAACAGAGGAGCACACCATGACATCACAAAATCTTCCCCCTTGTAATGTAGGATTTCTTTTTCGTGCCATAAACCGAATAACTTTTAATGACTCCAATTTTTACAGTCAAGTCACAGCGAGGTTACATTACTTGCCCAGGACCACACACTTTGTTTAAAAAATGAAGCAGTGATTTTGAACCACCTTCCAAGGTTTACTTGGTACAAATATATACGTTTTGAATTTCTAGGCAAACAACAATTCTACATTATAGAGTTTATTCGCAAAATACAGAAGTTGTAAAGGAACCTGACATCATATAAATCCTTATATAGACAAGGTCAGCAAAACAAATATCACTGTAGCTTTATTTTCCACAACCTTAATGTAAAGTTAGAAGCCACAGAAGGAAAAATAATATGAGCTTGAAAAATGTATGTTTAACACCAATGCGCTAACATCACGTTAAGATACACACCAAGTTGTGTAAAGAAGATACTTGGATATAGAGATTCTCTGTCGCAAACTTCCAGCTCTTTGATATACATGATGTTAAGAACATTTGATTATTGACACAAAAGCAAAACTTATTTTGCAAGTCAAGTGAGTAGACATGTAAATTAACTTATCTTTAAAAGTGAGCCTTATTGACCTACTCACCTGGATGCACGCATTGTAGAGTAGTTTTGCTATATAAATCAGCTGAGTGTTTTTTTAAAGTTGGAAATGCCTCATCATGCATGTGAAAAGCTCTGCTGATAACAAATGAAATATGTTTGTTAGCTAGTTAAGGTGTCAGCTGTACGCCATGATGCTAGGTAATGTGAATTGCTTGATCATCCAAACAAATGCTAAGTTTGTCTCTACATTTTTATGGAGACTATGAACTAAAGGTACACATTTTAAAATAATTTAAAAGCATTTGCTGGAATGTTCTGGTCAGTTATGCTTGGGTCTGCATATGACCTTTGATGGGGCAAGTCAGATATTTTGTGGATTCAATTATAGATAATAATAATAATAATAATAATAATAATAATAATAATAATAATATCACTAATGATCATCCTGTTATTCAACGCCCCCTCTTATCAAACCCACCCTACAATATTGGGACAAGAAACAGGCTGTATAAGGATTCACAATTTTGTTTTATTTAAATCAAAACAGTTTGAAGGTGGTCCTCTAATTTTATGCTGGGGAAGTCACCACAGTGAAATATTGATACATTTATTACTGGTTCACATAAACAAGTACTGGCCTGCCTGTGCAACTCTCATTAAATGTAACACAGACATTCAGTCACACCATAAATCCACTGCTTAAACTTCTGTAGGACAGTCTTAACATCTTTGCAATGTAATGCAATTCACACACTTTATCTGCAACATTTTCTTTTCTTTTCTCTGCTATCAAAACCACGCATTGGTGTCAGAGAAATGTCTCACAAAATAACAATATTTCTGTAAAACACATTTACATTAAGTTGCCCTCATGTGGATGGGGTTCTGTGAATTTCTGGCATATGCATGAAAATATAATACACATTCCGGTAGCTCGCATTAGGATGTAAGAGACAATGTGCTCTCAATTTAGATTAGTGGTTCACACATTCAAGATTGAAATATAGTTTTATTCTTTTCCATTAAAAGAATAAATACCCCACCCACTTTACTTTGCAAATCAGATCCCACTGGTTCAGTGCCCTTCCCATACTGTGCAACCTTATGCGTGAGGAATTAAAGTAATTCACTTTGGGATCATTTCCTGTGAATAACATAGCTATTTTCCCTTTCATCCACAATCTGTCTTTTAAATATCTATGGTTTTCACAATTTGCATATTATCAATTAATCCTGGCAAAATGGAGATGTGCATCCTTGCACAAATCCAGTGTGAAATTACACCTGTGAAATTCTGCATGATTTACAAAGAGCTGTGCGTTATCCTCATGGAAATGCTATAATTTCCCAAATAAAACTAACCTGACTGATTTTAAAAACAGTCAGAAAGCAAAAGCCAGTAATCACTTTTATGCTGAATAATTATATTCGGAATGAGCTCCCACTAGGAGAGATTGCTTCTTAGTCCACCTTCTCCTGGCAGTTAGTATGGAAATGGTAAGTGATTTTATGTCCAATTACATTAGGGAATTTTCATACCTACTTTAGAATAATTCTTTAAGCAGCAAAGCCAGCAGAGACCGTCAAGTGTTCTCATGGAATTCCCAAGCATCCGGCCCCTTCTGATCTCTTTTACCCTTCAGATAAGCAGGCCTGCCTGATGTAAATCTGCTTCAGGCTCCCTCGTGGATACTACAGATATTATCTAACATCAGAATTCATCCATTTGGAACATGGGTCCCACTTCTTGGCAGCTTTGACATTCTTAGCTCTCCCTATTTACTGTGTGTTTCTACTTTTATAATGGGACTTGTACCCATATCATGTAATCGTTCCCTCAAATGTTTTGATTGGCCAGATCTTTCCATTGGCTTGCTTAACAGCAGACACCCCTAGAAAATATACCCCCTTATTTTGGAACATTTGAAAAGGTAGGGGGCTGTATGATCTTACACTTTTGAATTCAAAATCCTATTTTATTCCATATCTTATTGTTGTTGGAAGGCAGATGGTTACGTCATCCATAGCTACCGCCCATCCCCCAGCCCAATACGACACAGGTGAAAAATGTTACTCATTAAGGCAACCATACCACCCAATTCCCAGGCAGGTACAACAGGAAATGGACACAATCTAAGTTAAAGATGTCAAGAATAAATTAACTCACAATGAAATAAATGTGCATGCATTAGACACGAAGCAAATGTGCACTCAACATGAAGAATGCAAACACTAGGTAATATATGCAAGTATAAATTAAGAATATTAACATGGAATCCATAAGACATGAAGACTACTAACAGAAGCAATGTATAAGCTGAATGTAACATAAATGACTTGTGACTATAGCTCACCAACAAAGAAATGCAGGAGCAATGAGCAGCCATCTTTTCCAAAATAGAAGCTACAGGAAGCAAGTAAATGAATGGCCTAAAGACTTCATGAGAATTCAAAGTGCTAAAATAACAAAAATACAGATCCTTGCAGAGCTTAGACAGTAGCTGGTAATCAGAGCCAAGGTTACTAAGAAAATAGGGGGGGGGGGTCTGAACATTACATAGAGGTCACAAGATAATAATTGCCAGGACAAGAAGAATACTCCCTGTCTAATTAATGTCTGAAAGACCACAACCGACCATTGTGAGCCAAGTGCAAGCAAACCATAGACATGAGAAGACCCCACAATAAATAACTCAAGAGTGTCCCCGGCTGTAAAAGGAACCATAACACTGTCACTATTATTAGCTAAAATCCTGATAAATGCATGGTGAAATAATTCCAAATGCGGTCTCATCACATGTTACCCACAATTGAAGAACACCATCTATTCATTAGCAACGAACACAGATAGGATACATGCCTCACTCCTCATGCATTTTCTGAGACACGAGGCACCGCACAAAGTCAAATACAAAAGAATGACCCTGGCTAATGGCGTAGGAATGAGGGATGGTATTTTTTTAATTGAAAGGAAAGCAGTCCATGGACCTCTCTACCCTTACTTCTGTCTCGCTCATGCCTTGACAACCTGTCAATTGCCCAATGTTGGTCAGTATAAAGACAACCAATAAAACTATCCAATGTTAAGCCACCTTTTACTTATTATGCTAATGAATAGTTTATTGTAGAGAGTATGTCTTTTTACTGTTATCTTTTGAGATGTGTTCTCAGGAGGAGCCATACGACAAGCATTTCTCAATCAGAACTTTAACCCCTATAGAATGTATATGTAGTCACTGATATTATGTTATAATGTCATTGATGACACATTTGTAGTATTAAAGCAACTGTTTTTGATATGCAACCTGAGAGAAACAACATTTCATGATTGTATGCTGTCCCTGCTTTATTTGGATGTTAATAAAGCTGGATTTTGCCTTGCACTTTGTCTATTGTCTATAGAGCTCCAGAACCTCTGTGTAATGTTGATACTATCCAGGCGGTCTTAACATTGTAACAACATGAGATCTTGATGAAATCAGCAATTCTGAATTCCCACAGCCCCCACAAATTCATAGATACCAGACACACATGTATGCGATAAAACAAGCAATAATTATTACCATTTATAATTTTACTGATTTGTAATAATCCTAAATATATTGTGTTTATTTTGTCTCATTTTGTAGTGTAACATATCACAGTTGTTACACACCTCACCTTTCGATTCTAGCTCATATGTTATTAGTTGTATTGGCAAAATCATTTTTAATTGCAATTTTGAGGCCTGTTACACCGTACGTTCAATTTTCTTCAATTATGAAACTCTTTGCTAGCATCCTCAGTTATGTATACAGTCCACAGAAGTACCTTATCTGAGCTCCCATTACTGGGCATCTGGTGGACTTTTATTACTTGGCTGATGTCACAAGGTTAGACTTTAAGTGCAATGATGTTGTTTTGATGCTGGTGAGTTTGGAAAAAAAAGTCTCTGACCATGCTTCCAGGTCAGATTTTTATCTTTGCAAAAGACAGCTGATTTAGCCCTGCTTGAAGTCAAATTCATTTCCCTTTAAAAACATGTCCCTTGAGATTAGTCCATCTGAGTGGAAGGCACTTCATTAAGCAGGGGCATTGGACCGATTACCTTTGACATATTTCTTTCAATGGGTTCCTTTAATGGCTTTAATAATATAAGCCTGTTTTCTCATGAAAGCAATGATGTCTGCTCAACCAAAAACAATAGCACAATTAGTTGGGAAGTGGCACATCTACATGGAACCATGGCTATATGCTACTACAATTGATGTGCCTACATACCCATCATTATATTTCTGTGTATAATTGTATTGCAGTATATTGCTCTGTTTAATTATATAGGTCTGTTTTCTCATGAAGGCCAAGCTAATCTCTGGAATTTCAAGCATACAACCATTCAACAATGTATACGACTTAGACTTAAAAACAAGCAGCTTATCAGGTTCCCTGAGAACTAGCATTGGCAAAGCTATATCAAAATGCCAATTTTTTCCTATGCATTTTAACAGAAAGGTATTCCCTATTTTAAAGTTTTGCATATACTTCACACATAGTGTAATCACAATAGATTTCTACTAGCATTTATAAAGGCATCACTTTTATATTTCAGATATTCTTGAAATGAGATACACTGCAAGCTGACTTGTCTGGTGCAATGTGAAGCTTCATGGCAACACTCTGTGAAATTAAAATATTGTGCACTGTGATGCTTCCATTTAGAATATATACCGACATGTTGGTTTATAAAATTACAGGTGAATACATTAAGCTCTGTTGAAAACTATTAAGGTTACCCGGTTAATATAGGAACTGGTTACAGGTTTTCTTTTGTGCTTGTCAATATTTCCAAATAATATATAAACCTGTCTCAGTCCCTTCTCATTCAATATAGTGTTTCAGTACAGCAAGACACCATTGTAGATGAGTGCAGAATGTGTTATCGTGCCACAAAGGGCTTTACACCATTACTTGCTGTTGGTCTAAAGTAGGTTAACAGCCAATCCTTGGGCCAGTTCAAGGGAATGTTCATTGTGTGCGGAAAAATCACTACTTATGTCAAGGCCATACCTTAGGTGACCAGGTTACTACCTGCATCCTACAAGTGCACCCTTTTTGTGGTAGTTGAAGGCTATCAGAACACACAAAGGAAGCAGGGCATTATTCCGGTGCCTCTGCACTTTAGAATGATGCAGTATTACTTTCCTCTTTTATTCTTCCCTTACAGGTCAGTTTTGTGGTCAGGTAATGTATATATTGCAGAGGAACAGTTGGGACGCATTTTCCCTAACTCTTGCCCCCTCACCGCGGTCATACTGGAAGAGCAGGTAAAGGGTCCTATGTGAGAGTCCATGTGTTATGCCTATACCGCATCGAGTGTATGAGAGATGATATGTACTCAGACAGCCTTATCGAATGTACCCTCACACTGAAAGTGTGGAAGGATGCCATATGGAAGGATGTCAGCACGCACCATTGGACATCATGGAGCACTGACTGAAATCTGACGTGGATAGTGCAATGTCATAAAGAAGCTATACAAGGAAATACTGAAACGATATGAAAATACTGAAGAGTGACTGAAGCGATAAGAGAAACATGTATGAAACAATAAAGTAATCATGAATGCAAAAGAAGACAAAGTAACTTAATGACCAGTAAGTATAAATACACAGTAAGGCAAGGTAGAAACGATACATAGAAGCTTGCTATAGAGGAATAGATAACGTCTCTAGTACGACCATAGTTGGAAAATGAATGCTGGCTCATGTAAATATTCAATTAAGCTACCTTAGAAACAGTTCAGAGTTGCAGAGTCAGGAGACACTGGAAGAACAACTTTGTATGCAAAATAAAGAGGAGTCTATGTTGGCTTGGGATCAAGGATGCTATTTTTAAGGAATAACTGCAAAATACGAAAGGAGGCAGACGGATGAGGCATGGAAGAGACATATTTCTCTTAGATAAAAGAAGAAGAAAAAATCTGAAAGAGCTAAGTATTGGACAATTAAAAGTGTATAAAGTCTATACAAGGTAGCGGGAGCAATGACACTCAGTATAATTAAATCAAATAGCAATAAATAAGAGGCTGAAATTGACAATTCATGGTCTCTTCAAATGTGACTCAGACATCAAAAACAAGGGCTTTTCATTAAGCCTCGGATGAAGACAGTGATGTGCTTTTGCTCCCTTGAATGTCCTAGAACAGAGAACAGACTACAAGGTCAACTATAGACAGTAAACCATGGATCATTGCTGGGCTGATGAGAGATGATGGACTAATTGGGAAAGTAGGGAGTAATCTGATATGATTCAAGCACCTGGGTTTCAGTTTCCTCACGTGCTGCTAGCTGAGCTGAAAGTCCAAGGTTGGGTGAGAATGCCAGCCAATCAGTGGTCTATGGGGCAACCTGCTATACAATGTTGCATAGACCAACCTGCTGCCATTTTGTTCCATATAATCAGTATCATACATATTTAGAGGTTGTTCAAGGTGTGTTTTACAGATAAGAGACAGCTAATGAAGTACTAACCCGTATACATTCTATAAGGAGATATGATCCCTAACCAATCCCTCCCGCAAATGCTTTCATGGTTTGCCACATAGGATGACGTCATAGATGATGCATATTGTGGTATAAAACCTCTGTGTAATCAAGTTTGTGTGTGAGTGTGGAAGCATCCGTCTGATGTCTGCCAGTTTACCCTGCTTTATTAAAGTGAGAATAAAGAAGTCATTTGCCATATTCTTTAAGTCTGTCTGGCTATTTGGTCTGGGATCTTTATTGGTAATTCCATCTAGCACAAAAGATGCTACAAGGTGCTAGGGCACATTATTTAGAGTATTGCTTGTCAACTTGCAATCATTTCTAAGCACCTGTCTGCCTTTTCACACATTTCTGGCCACACTCAAAGCCATTGCTCAGTCACTAATATTGGGGCGGTGAGGATGATTGTGAGATTTTACAACTAATAGTAGGCTCTGCCCAACTAAAAAAGAATAGCGCAATGAATCAGAAGCTATCGCATTGTTATGAAAATCTAAATGGAACCATGGCTATATGTTACTACACTTGCTGTGGCTTCATACCCTTCAGAATATTGATCTGTAATTGTAGGATGTATCTCAAATTCATAATCAACCGTGCTTGATCCTTACCGCAGGCACACACTGCTCCACTCTGGGCACTAACACCTCTATGCGCTGTACACAGAACACCTAGAAACATATCAAACATATCTGCACACAGAGCTCTGGGTACTTCCGATCCACACGAATCAACACAGCTGCAAATCTACCATGCGTTTTCTCTCTCCCCACTAACCTAACCCACCCCACTGTCTTTCAGATCGGCCAGAGTGCATCGAGACCATGCAAATGGAAGCAGCGCAAAGAATAAAAGCCAGTTCCATTTTTAGGAAAATTCGAACCACAAGCATTTCATATCATTTGAGGCTAGTGAAACTTAAAAAAAATATTTCAGTGATACATGGGCGAAAAAGACCAAGGGCCCTGCATAGGAGGACAGGGTGCCATCTCCAGCAAGTTTGTGTTTTCCTATTTCAAATTTGACTATCTGCACTAGAAAAAGAAAGAAATGGGAGTGATATAAGCAGACTTAGTCATAACCACATCCACTCCTGCCTTCTGCACAGATTTCTTCATAGAACTCTCCAAGCCCCTCTCATCCACCAAACATTGTGCCATTGTTCATTTCACAGCTCTCTGAAGAGAGAACCCTGACACACCATTGGCATGCCATGAGTGAACTGAGAGACAATTCAACTTGGTGTATGAACTTTATGGTGTATTAAACCATGCAGAAGGGATTTTCCATAGTACAAGAATTAAATTACTTTAAGGTGATCATAGTTTAGTTTTGGCAGCATAGGGAAAGAAGGGCCTGCAATGTAAAGTGATTTACCCAATATCACATACTCAATATATCCTCACATCCCATCTTTAGTTTTGCACCCACAATGATTTCTGCACAGTTCCCTTTCAAAAATAAAACTGGATATTCTGTGTCCAGTGCATACATAATTAATCTCAAGAAGATGTTTCATTACTCGTGAATGCCAAAAGATCAGAGGCCAGATGATGCGACCAAAGAGCATTGGGCATCACATACTCCAAATCAATGAAGTGAAATAGTCACTGTTGACAAGATGCCCTTTATGGGGTGAAAAAGGGGTGAGAATTGAAGACGATTTGCACCTGGTTCTGAGCTAGCGAAAATAACAAGTATGTGCATTTTTTAACATCCTAGTAATGTTTTGAAATATCGTAATCCTGATATATGCAATAGTAATAATTCTGTATTAATTCCGCACTGTGGAATTCAATATCTTCAGCAAGAACTTTGATGATGAAACTGAAAAGATAGTTGTGACATGTGACTGGGAGTACAGCCAGCAACTAGCAATGTTCTGCATGATTTTCTGCAGCTGTGAATACGATTGCATGAACCCGTTTTTAAATTCATGAACAAACCATGCTTTTGATGGTCTTACCATGGACCACCACGGACAAAGTAAATTGCTCACCATGACTTCTCCTTTATTTTTTACTCCGAATAACCATTGAAGACCACCCAAGGAAAATTGCTTAGGGGCAGAAAAGGGACAACTTAGAAGGACTTTGGCAATATCTGGATGACTTAAATGAGTTGTATAGTGAAAAGATCTTAACAGTGTTGCACACAACAGTTTTTGTGTTCGTGTTGGAATGACACGTAACTTGTCAGTATGCAAATGATTGTGGGTATGCAAATAAGACCAGAATGTGGAGTTGTCTATTCTGATAGGAAAGGTCTCCACTCAGCCCTGCATTTAAAATGTGTGCATCAAAATCACATTCCTCACTGAAATAATACAATTCTTTTGTTTCATTAGATTTGTAAGGTTTAGAGGAAAACGAGAATCATTGGGGTTGTGCTGAGATTCATTTCAGTGTGTGAAAAGAGTGGTGTTTCAGAGTTGGGGTTCCTTTGAGCTGGAGACAAAAAACAAGAACTAGAATTTATGTTTAATTGATCTAAACATTTTCCTTCCAAGCATTAATATCCCTAAACATAATAATTATCACAAAATAAGGAGACAAGGAAAATCAACGATCTATGTCGTATTAAGGACAAACCATAAAACACTTGTTTATAGGCGTGTTATAAATGTCATATCATATCAAATTAATTTGAATGCCATTGGTGCTTATCACGTATGACAACAGACAGCTCTGGTTGCCTGGCCATGTATATCCCTCCACTCAGGGTTGATTTTTAATTTGAGTTCCTTCACAAAGATCCCAAAGGCCTTTATTAGATGCTGTAGGCTGACTTTTGTACAGCCCAAGAGAAGGATATCGTCTGCATATGATATCCATTTTATTCTTACTGTACCTACTTTTGGGGCTACCAGCCCACTATAAACTAACACATTCCCAGCTCCTGAAACATATAGGTTGAACAGAGTGGGCACTAACATGCACTCCTGTCTAAGACCATTTAAGGTAATTATCTCCTTTGACATTGGACCTTCAGAGTTCAGACGTACCTTCATTTTGGTGTAAGAATACAAATAGATAATGAGATCCAACAATCTTTTAGATATTCCCAAATCAGATTGCCTCTGCCATAGGATGGCACGGTCCACCGTGCCAAAAGCCATTGACAGGTCCATTGAGGCTATGAATACGGGCAGGGCATCCTTCAACCACTAAACATGTAAGAATGAGACCACCACAATCTGTCCAACATTTTTTCTGAAGCCTATTTGTTTACTGTCAAGAATGTGATTTACATCAATACACTCCTGAATATGTTCTTGTACAATAGATGCAAAGATTTTAGAATCAGGTTCTGCTAAGGCTGAATATGTTCTGCTACAATAGACGCTAAGATTTTAGAATCAGCGTCCGCTAAGGCTATAGCCCCAGTCATGAGGATCCACCTGAAGCCCAAAGCCAAGTGCAACTCCTGGTACGACTCAGAGCTCGTCACCCTCAAACGCAACTGCAGGGTGGCTGAGCGGAAATGGTGTGCTTCAGGTACATCCTCTGACAAACTGGCCTGCTGCCTGCTCCAAAGGCAATAACGGCTCTCTGTCTTCACAAAGAAGAGAGCTCACATTCAAGCCTGTGTCGATGCAGCATCTAATAACTTGGCTGAACTCTTTAAAATCAGCAAGGAGCTGGCCAATCCTGCTGCATTCTCTACCTCACCTGTCCCTTCCCTTGCCCTCTGCATGGCACTGGCTTCTCACTTCATCTTTAAAATTCAGGACATCCTTAGTCTGGGACAGGCTCCCGATATCCCTCACGGGCAGAATAGGGCTACTGAAGATGGTGGTGTTGCCTCAGTTACTTTACAGGTTTACCAATGTACCCTTGTGGCCAGGCCGGAGCTTCTTCCGTGATTTGACCCGCACAGTTAACTCCTTTCTTTGGCACTCGGGCCGGTCCGGCTCAAAATCGAGACCTTGTCTACCGCTATGACCAACGGAGGCTTTGGCGCCCCGGACTTCCTTAAATATTGGTTGTTTTTCCACATACAATATACGTCCTACTGGTTCAACACGACGGACCCCCCTCCACATGTCCGCCTCGAGAAGCTGGCAGTCTGTGACCGCGACATTCGCTCTTTGGTGATACAACCCGCTCCCCTGGCACTGGACTCACAGAGCCCGGTCGCCTGTACATCCCTTGCACTGGCGAGAACTTGGAGACTGACCGGGACTGCTTATGCCTTCCATGGTAACCTCCCTCTTTGGAGGGAGTCGTCACTCATGGTCCGCTGCTGAGCTGAAGCGGGTTATGAGCTGCTGCAGGACGTGTTTGATCAGGGTATATTTGTCGAATGGTCTGATCTCCCACTGCCCTTGAGGAGCGGTCGGAGTGTATGGCTCCAATATTCGTCTCTCCGCAGGACCCTTAAGCGCAACTACCAAATGTTCCCCGCATTGCCACCGGATGACCCTGCCATCGAGGAACTCACCTCCCCCTCGCCCATGAGAGGCAAAATCTCCAGGCTTTACACGATGCTGCAGTCCAGATCTGTCCCAGAATTTGCTAAACTAAAGCGTATTTGGGAGGTGGACCTGGGTGTTGAAATGTCAGATGAGCGATGGGCACACTTATGCGAGCGCACACACGGAGTGTCCCTGAACTCCCGCTTTAAACTTATCCAATTCAAAGTGTTACATAGGTTCCACTACACCCCGATCAGACTGCACCGCATGTCCAGTGATCATCCCTCTGGCTGCCCTAGATGTGGTCAAGACGATGCTGACTACATCCACATGATTTGGTCCTGCCCCCGCCTTTCACAGTTTTGGGCGGCAGTTTGCTCGACGGTCTCTGCTGTGCTCGATCATCCCATTGATCCTTCTCCGGCACTATGCCTCTTCCATGATCTCCCTGGCCTTTCCCGTAATTCCAAAAAACTAGCTGGCCTCTGCATGCTTCTTGCGGTACGATCAATCCTGCTCTGTTGGCTTCGCCCCTCACCTCCCACCCACGCCCAATGGCTAAGGGCTGTCACGTGGGCCTCGGACACCGAGGAAACCTGGGCCCACATGCAATCTACTCACTCCAGGCCTAGGAACATCTGGCTCAGGTTCCGTTCATACATGTCTGATCTCAACACGACACTAGACGCTTCACCCCTGCCAGCTTCCCCCCACCGGCTCAGGTCCTCACCCCTTGCATAGCTCTCCCCCACTCCTCCTATTCCATAAATGTGCCCATTAATTGTGTTACGTTGTGAAGCTACCTTTGAATGCCTATATTGTGTACACTGTATTCACATTGTAAATGCCTAGTGCTGTTCGCCTGTGTTTTGCTGCCACGCTGAATAATAAAAAGAAGTTTAAAAAAAAAAAAAAACATCAGGACATCCTGTCCTCTCCTACTGCTTTCCCCTTCTTCCCTCAACTCCCTGCTCTTCTTCCGGCCCTTCTTCAGCCACCTCTATTCCCTCCTTCTCTGTCTTTCCCCTTTTCTCCCCAGATGAGGTTTATAGACAAGTCTGATCTATGAAAGTCGCATCAAAACAGGTCCATCCTGTTCATCCAAAACTATCACGGACCACATTGATGCCCTGGCTCTGGCCGACTTCTGCAACCACTCCTTCACCACTGGAGTCTTGCCTTCCCCCCTGCAGCATTCCCTTGTGCACCCTCTTCTTAAGAAACCCTCTGCCAAACCGTCCTGCCCGGCTAACTACCGCCCAATCTCCATCACTCCCTTCCTGAGCAAACTCCTGGAAAAGCTGGCCATCTCCCAGCTCAATTTTCACACTGACACTGTTGGTTTTCTCCATGATCATCAGTCTTGTTTCAGAGCTGCCAGAAGCATGGAAACTGCTCTCCTGAACATCCATGAAGACCTGCTCTCCAACCCTGACTGCAACACCACCTGTGTCCTCATTTTACTTGATCTATCCTCTGCCTTTGAGACAGTAAACCATGCCATCCCGCTCAACCGTCTCTGTGATAACCTGGGTAGCACCAGTTAGGCTCTGGCATAGCTGGCTTCTTTCCTCTCTGATCAACCCTCCCAGGTTCAACTTGGCTCCTTCCTCTCCTCTATCTCCATCTCTACCTGTGGTGTTCCCCAGGGGTCTAACCTCTCTCCCTGGCTGTACAACCAATACCTAGCACTTCTTGCCCACCGCATTGCTTTGCTCTGCCCCAACATCCAGTGCCATGCAGATGACACTCAGCTCATTTTCAGGCTACCTTCACACACCTCTTCTCCCTCTCTCATCTCTGACTGTCTGTCTGACATCCAGGAGTGGTGTGCCGCCAATGATCTCTGCCTTAATGACAGTAAGACTGAGATTCTCCTCATTGGCACACCTGCTCCCTCCTTTCCTGTCACTCACTGGCCGGCCTCTCTTGGCCCTCTTCCTACTCCCACCTGTGACGCTAAAAACCTCAGGGTCATCTTTAACTACACACTCTCCTTCTCTCCTCACTTAGCTGACGTCTATAAGAAGTCACACTATCAGCTGCACCTCCTCCGAGGTATTCTTCCTTTCCTCTCCTTCCCCCAGAAGGTGACTGTCTCCAGAGCTCTAGTTCTCTCTAAACTGGACTATTGCAACAGCCTCTTTCTAAATCTGCCTGCTTCTACTCTCCGCCCTCTGCAACTCATCCTGAACAGGACTGCAAGACGTGTCCTTTGCCTCAAGCCCAGGGATCGTATCTCTCTGGGACTGAAATCTCTGTACTGGCTCTCAGTGGCTGTGAGGATTAAGTTCAAAACCCTCTGCATTATCCACAAGGCCTTCTGGGGACGGAGGCCTCAATATCTTCAACTCTATCCTAAATATCCCCCTTATCAAGCTCTTCACTCATCCGCCTCTAACTCCCTCAGGGTCAGTCGCTTCTCCGAGCAACGAGTTGGTGGTAGATCTCTTTCTTCGGCTGGGGCCTCCCTCTGGAACAGCCTCCCTACCTCCCTGACACTTGAGGAGAACCATTTCCGGTTCCGGAAGCACCTCAAAACCTTTCTCTTTGCATCTGCTTTTTCTCCTCCTCTCCCCCGCTGACTTCGTGGCTACAACTGATTCTGCACTGGTTACCTGGCCACACTCTGATCTCGGGCTCAGGTCCCCTCCCCCTGCCTGTCGCACCCCTGCAGTGCTTTCCTGGCAACCCCCGCAATTGGGACTGTTTTCTGTATCCCTAACAGTCCCACCACCACCTGCTGTCTGCACCTATCCTGCACTTTCCCCTCCTTCCCATGCCCTTATGCAAGCTGAATGACACCTGGCCTAGTAGGATCGTTGTCTCTGTCTCCCCTCTGTTCCCCCTCCCTTGCCTCGTTGTGCCTTGAAACACTTGTGTATAGGCGTGTTATAAATGCCATATCATAATTTATCATATCATATAGTTCACAGAACATATGCGGCTACCTTTTTTAAAGATAGGAAGTTCATAATATAGTTTCCATGATGAGGGCATAATCTTAGTCCTAATAACGTCGGAAAATAGGAGATGCAAAACTCTCGACCAGAGTGGTAAATTTTGTCTCAGGATCATTATTGAGAGATTGTATAAGTAGAGCATAAGTAATAAGTCTAGAAATATTATCGACTGTAATATCCAAACTCCATTCATACCTGGTATAAGCAGACTTCCAATAGTAATAATCGTGTCCTTTATAAACATTTTCAAAGTACTCAACCCATACCTTCTCCTCAACAGGTTAATAGCTAACTGTACTTGAGCTGTCTCGATATTATTCACAAGCACCCAAAAGTTGGAAGAGTTATATCCTTTCAGAGAATGCCACATGTTTTCTCCATCTTTCGGATGTAAATTCGACCTATAATGAATTAACCCATTTTTATATTGCTGCCTTAGGTGTTGGATCTTAGAATGTAATAATAATGCATCCCCTCCCTGTTTACGTAGTGTTCTTACTCTTTTGTGCAGTTGTGCTTTCTGTTCCCGAAATTAACAAGTCTGGTGCATGCTTATGTATGTGCTGATTTGTTGAAAAAAACAAGGTAAATGGTCACACAGATCTGTATAACAAATATTCAATTAGTAATTGACTCTAATAGGTGTAGGGGATGAGAGGCGCAGTCGGGTAAACAATTGGATCAACATATTTTTTTAATTAATTATGCAAAAATCACAATAGAATAAAAGGTTTTTCATTCACACAATAACTATTCTATTCCCATTCTTGGAGGCAGATTATCCCATATAGGCCATGGACTCGTCAATTCACCTAGGATCATGATTATAGCCTGCATTAAAATCACCCGCTAGGATAATTTGTCCCCCTTGATTCACGTATAACCATTGATCTATTTGTCCACCTAGCGTTTCCAGGGCAGTTTCTAACTGGCTGTCTGCTAAGTCAAGAGGGTTCGAATATACGTTTATTAACATCAAGTGGAGTGACCCCATAAATCGATCCAGGCAGAAAGTAACAATCAAAATTGAATTAAAAATGTGCCAATCCAAGACTTTCTGTATCAATGCACTCTGTCGATGACCCAAGAGTAAACCACCCTTGGGACGCCCTCGCTAACCCCAGATAGCTCAAAAACAAATGACATCAAAACCATCCCATATCAGGTTCCCTCTGGCCCATGTCTCCTGAAGCAGTATAAAATCAAACTGAGACAGCTCATCAATCAACAGTTTCGCTCTTCAATAAATGAACATTACCCCTAGAGTTCCAGGAGACTAATCTAAGTTTTCCCAGTGTGCTAAAGGGGTTGACTCAGCGTTTTTAATTGGGGAATAGAGTCTCGTAGGGAAATAGCCAGCTATCTCCAATTTTGAACTTCTGAACTTTTTGGTTCCTGGTAGATTGAAGACTGTGACATAGTCATTTGTCTTTGTCCTTCCCCTGCTGTGGAATTCATATTCCTCCTTAAGTTCTTATTGATACAAGAGTGAGGGTAAAAGGTTGTAATATCAAAACCTCTTTTCTGCAAAGACCCTACCTCCCTTAAGAGCAAGGATCTTACCAAAGGGGATGGTATGATTAGTCTGACATAATCATACCTTTTGTTGGTGAATAATGTCAATTAGTTTGATATCAGCTGATGAGATCAGACACAATTCCGGGATATCAGAGAATAAGGATAGAATATATGATCTGTTCAAAGAATAAGGCCCTCCCTCCTCAAATATGTAGTTCATGATCAGACTCAGAGAATCAGGAAATACTGGTGATCTTAAGACTTCCCCAATCTCCCAAAAACTCTTGCTCTCAGGTGCCCCAATCTCATTTCCTCCATAGATTTAAAAATCTCACCTATTCACTTCACTGGAGAGATCTAATTTACTATCCATTACTACTGCTCTTGAGGAATCTCGTCTAGGGGTATTACCCCTTCCGTGTGTTAGCTTGTAGTTCACGTCTGATTGTATCCTACTGTCCCCTTCACTGGTGGTCTTAATCCTCAATAGACTCACTATTAGCTGTCTAACCGCTACTTTGTCCAGACCCCCGTTTTTGTGACTTGATTTTTCAGCTACAATGGGTGCGTTATCCACTGTATTAAGTGCCCTACTAAACACATGGGAGGAACCTCTCTCTCCTGATGACTGATTATCCTTATTAGAGAGAGGATTACATTCAGAGGGAATTACTTGAGCTACCATTCTCAGACTGGTTGATTTTGTTGTAGTATTTCTTGTAAGAGTAGCATGAGGACCAGGAAGACAGTCCACCTGGGCACAAGAGTGAAAATGTCCCTGCCCTTTAGACCCAATTGACATATCAGACGTTGCCTCCTTAAGAATGGTAGGACCTACTGAAATAGGTGTAACTGTTCTAGATGGTACAGTAGGCTTCTTAAATATATCAAAAATGCCATTCACTCCATACTCAATAGATTTGAGCTGCATGTCTATCCTACTACAGTCCCTTTAATTTTTGAGCGCATCAGATAGAATGTTTGCTCCCTCTGGATATTCAATTTGTGTTGCTTGATTAATCCCAAGTCCCTCTGTCTTGGATTTGTGTGGCCCTTTGCCATGTTGTTCAGTCTCCCCTGACAAATCCTGGAAGTGGGACTTGTTTGACTCCTCCTCCTCGCGTCCCTCTTCTTTTAGGTTACGCAGTCCCCTATCTCTAAGGAACCTATGTGACGATCTATTCAGGGTTCTCTGTTCCTGGGCCAATTTTTGTTTGTTTTCTTTCCCTACAAATTCGTAGTATCAGAAGAGTCGGTAGGAGGAGGAGCCAAATCAATTATTTCTACAATTTTTCCTTCATCCTTTTTCACTCCATTATCTAGAGCACCCTCAAATACTTCTTTAGCAGTTAGTTCATTTGAGGACTGCAGTTCCCGTATCATATGGCCTATAGAGTTTTGAAAAAACATACTCAACTTATCAGGGAGCGTAGCCACTACCCCCAAGACCTCATTAAATACAGCAGTCTGATTTCATAATTCAAGTCGAATTTGAACGTTGTGTGCGCACAACGTAGAAGTCAGGTCAGCTGTATCCTTTCGTGTGGTCAGCTGTATCCTTTCGTGTGGATGTGTTGTTATTAATCCCTCTAGTAACATAACCATCGAATTTACTGTTGGCATCTTCTTGATGTATGGATCGCCCTAGCAGGCATATTTGGCCAGTTTGAAAAATTGGGGGCGTATTCAAAAAATATTGATTTATGCTTTGCCCACTCATTGTGGCGTTGCCCCGTGAGGGAGACGCGCACGCGGCGACGTGACGTTGCACGTCGCCGCGTGCGTCTTAAATAAACGGGGCGTTCCCGGCCGCGTGAGAGCGACCGGGGAGCCCGAAGCACACAGACGTGTCTGGTCTGAGTCTGTGGGTGGAGGGGCTCACGGGCACGTGTGGGGGCACCCAGAGACCCCCAACAGTGGCGACGAGTGTTGGATGCCCGGGCCCGGCGGTGAGAGCGATCCCGGATAATTTTTCTCGGACGGCGGAACATCCGCGGATGTTTCGTCTCACGCTGTGGCCGCGGACCATACACGCGGCTGGCGGCCATCTTGCGCACGTGGCTGAGGAACTTCCGAAAGCTCCGGTTTGGAGTCGGAAGGCCATCCAAGCCCAATTTTTGGATTTGCTGACTGCGGGCAGCCTAACCCGCAGGCCCATGCCTGAATTTTGATGTTGTGGCCAATTTTCAGTCTGTAACGTCGTGTGGTAGCTGGAAGATGGACTGAGGTGGCTGGGCCTTCTCAGCCCACTCCATTTTTGGAAGCTCAATTTTTGGAACACTTGGTTCAAGGACCCTCTTCAACCCCTTCATCATCACGTGGGTGATGGCATGCCCGCTCCTGAGATCCACGTTGGAGCGAGACGCCTCAAGGTAGCTTCTTTAACCCTTTCATCATCACGAGGGTGGTGGCAGTGTGGGGAGAGGTGCAAGTTGCGGCCCTCAGGACTAGAACGAGGGTGCCTGTGCGCTTGGGCCCATGAGTGATTTCGGCGCCCTGGAGGGTGCGACTGCCACGGCCTCGGAGGATTCGCAGGACGAAGACCTGGCAGATTTGTTTCCACAGAATCCCCCACAGCCAACCCCACATCCTGCGACGTCTGGGCTGCCTACACCCACGGTTGGTGCCGCTCTTCCCCCGAACCAACCACCACCCCTGGCCATGGCCCAAGCCAGGGCGCAAGCGGCCTTGCAGCCCATTCCGGAGTTTGACGCTACGGGTCCTCCGTCCAGCCTGGGCCCCCGATGGAGAAGATGGATTGGACGGCTGGACATGTACTTTCGGGCCGCCCAGGTCACGGACAATGACAGCAAGGTGGCTACGATGCTGTATTCGGCTGGAGCAGCTGTACAGGAGATATTTGAGTCGTTAACTCCGGTGGACAACTCCTATGACCAAGCCAAAGCCGCCCTCCTCGCGCATTTCATTCCCCTTGCCAACGTGGACTATGAGAGGTTCGTCATGCTGTCGGCCAGACAAAAGGAGGATGAAACGCTCGACACCTTCTATGGCCGCCTGCGCCGCCTATCCCAAGGGTGTGCGTGGGGGGATGCGGAGGATATGATGAGGACCATGCTAATCCAGGCATGTTCATCTGGCAAGCTGAGGCGACAGGTCCTGAGAGAGCCCGGACTCACCCTGCCCAGAATCCTGGAGCTCGGGCGGTGCCATGAGGTGGCGGAGGCCCGTGCCAACAAGATGGAGGCCGGATCCCGCGCAGCGAGGCCGGAAGAGGTGTGCGCTGTCTGGCGAGGCGGCAGAGGGGTGCGAAGGCCCAGTGGGGCTCCCAGAGACAGAGCTGGTAAGCCAGTGGAGTCATGCCAGAAGTGCGGATATGACCTCCCCCACTCGTCTGAGTGCATGGCAATACGAAAGATCTGCGGACGCTGTGGGGTGCCCGACCACTTCTCGAGGGTGTGCAGGGCGACCCTGCCTGTACTGATTCCGAGGGGACAACCCCGTCTGTGGACCCCTCGCCAAAACCGCCCGCCCAATGTAGCTCAGGTGGAGCAGGCGGGAGAGGAGACGCCGGCGGAAGAAGCGGAGGAAGAGGATGAGGAGAATATCTTCTTCGTCTCCAGCATGGAAGTCCTCAAGGGGAGGAGCAGGAGACAGCCGAGATGCGTCGTGGAGGTGAACTGCTCGCCGGTCCCGGTGCTGGTCGACACGGGGGCCTCAGTCAACGTAATGGCGAGAGGACATTATGCCGCGCTCAACCCACCCCCGAGGCTGGCGACGCCGAGAGCCCGCATTTTTGCGTTTGGTGGGCGGGAGCCCCTGCCACTGGACGGTGCGTTTGTCGCCAAGGTGGAGCATGACGGGTCGAAGATCAAGGCCCGCTTCTACGTGACTCCGGTGAGCAGCAACACCCTGTTGAGTTGTGCGGCAGCGGAGGCTCTTGGCATAGTGAGTTTCGCGTACTCAGTCTACTTAGAGGACATCAACGATCTGCTGGACAAATATGCTGACATCTTTAAAGGGATTGGGAGAATGAAGGATGACCCCGTGAGGCTCCACATTGATGAGTCGGTGCAGCCCGTGGCTCTGAAACACAGGCGGATCCCGTTTCATCTAAGGGACCAGGTGGACAGGGAACTAGACAACCTGGTGAACCTGGACATAATCGAAAAGGTGGAGGGCCCCACACCATGGGTATCCCCTATCGTAGTGGCGAGGAAACCAAAACAGCCGGACTCCGTCCGGATCTGTGTGGACATGAGGCTGCCCAACAAGGCCATCAGGAGAGAACGACACCTGACCCCGACAATCGATGACATCATTGCTGAAGTGCAGGGGGCCCGGTTCTTCTCTAAGTTGGACTTACGAGCTGGATACCACCAAGTTGTCCTCCACCCAGAGTCCCGATATATTACAACCTTCACTACCCACAGGGGGCTCTACCGATACAAGCGGCTGAGTTTCGGAGTGTCGTCAGCAGCCGAGGTATTTCAGAACTTGATCCGAGGCGCTCTCGCAGACCTGGAGGGCGTCCTAAACATTAGTGACGACATTCTGGTCTTTGCCAGGACGGAACTTGAACATCTGAAACGTCTGGCCAAGACCCTCGAGAGGCTGCAGTCGCTGGGGCTCACTCTCCACAAGGACAAGTGCGAGTTCCTCCGCCCGACCATTGAGTTCTTTGGTTTCATCTTCAAGGAGGGCGGTGTATCTCTGGACCCCAGGAAGGTCCAGGACATCAGGACCGCGCGCCCCCCTGAGTCGGCGTCAGATGTGCGGAGCTTCCTGGGAATGGTAACATACTGTGGACGCTTCATAAGGAATCTCGCCTCGAGGTCGGAGCCTCTGAGGGCCCTGATGAAAAAGGATACCACCTGGCAGTGGGGCCCGTTGGAACAGTCGGCGTTCGAGGACATCAAAGGCGCCCTGACAGCAGATGATACCGTGGCTTTTTTTGACCCCGCCCTGGAGTCCGAGATTGTGGTGGACGCCAGCCCGTTTGGCCTCGGTGCTGTGCTCACCCAAGTGGGCAGAGATGGGGGGATAAGGCCAGTGGCATATGCCAGCAAAGCCCTCTCCGAGACCGAACAGAGATACTCGCAGATTGAACGCGAGGCCCTGGCTGTCTTGTGGGGCTGTCGGCATTTTCGGCTTTACGTGCTGGGGAGACCCGTGACAGTGGTAACGGACCACAAGCCGCTGCTTCCGATCATGGCCGGATCATCTTCGAAACCACCAGCCAGAATCGAGAGGTGGATGTTGGCCCTTCTGGAGTATAGCGTCACCCTGATCTACCGGCCGGGTGCCAACAATGCGGCTGACTACCTGTCCAGGCACCCGGTGGGCGGTGGAGGACCCGCACAAGACTCGTGTGCTGAGGAAGCCGATGACCACGTCAGGATGGTGGTAGAGGGTGCCACCCCCAACGCAATGCCGCTACCCGAACTGGAGAGTGCTGCGGCCAATGACGAGTGTTTCCGCATCTTGAGGAGCTCGATGCGGTCGGGGTCCTGGAAGTCCGTGCTGGAATTGGTGGCAGGGCGCACTCAAGAAGCTAAAGTGACCCTCGAGCAACTCTGGAAGGTAAAGGACGAACTGTCCTTCACGGAGTCGGGCCTGCTGCTGCGGGGCGATTGCCTGGTGGTGCCGGGCTCCAAGATCCATGAGGTCATCAACCTGGCACACCAGGGACACCAAGGGGCCGCCAAGACGAAGGCGAGGCTGAGGCTGAAGGTGTGGTTTCCCGAGCTAGAAAAAAAAGTGGACGACTTCGTAGCGGCCTGTGTGTGGTGCCAGGCGGCCTCCCCAGTCCAGCGGGAGCCTGCAATCGAAGTAATGCCACGAGGGACCCGGCCGTGGGAGGTCGTACATGCGGACTTCGGATCCACGGCCGTAGGCACTCACTTCCTGGCCATTGTGGATGAATACTCCCGATACCCTGAGGTGGAATTCGTCGAGTCGGTGGCATTTGAGCACGTGGTGGGCGCTGTGGAGAAAATCTTTGCCACCCATGGGTTTCCCGTGACTCTGTGCTCGGACAATGGGTCCCCATTCCAGAGCGCTAGGTTCTCGGAATTTCTGGAGAGCTGTGGAGTGGCGCACCGGAAGGTGTCCCCGCTGTGGCCCCGTGCGAACGGGGATGCGGAGAGGCTGATGAGGACATTGAACAAAACATTCCGGATAGCCCAGGGACAGGGCCAGCCCCTCCAGCGGGCGCTATACCAGTTCTTGAGAGTGTACCGCACCACCCCACACGCCTCAACGGGGGTGGCCCCGGCTGAAGTCCTGTTCCGAAGGTGCCCCCGAGGTCTCCTCCCGGAGGTACATGAAAAGGAACCCGGCGTAATAGATGACCAACGGGTGGAAGCGGAGCGACAGGCAAGGACACATCAAGAGAACATACGGCGGGGTCTTCGTCCGCAGCGGCTGGAACCGGGCGACGAAGTGCTGATCAGGAATCGGCATCCCCACGGAAAACTCTCGCTCCCATATGAACCGGAGCCGCTGGACGTGGTGGCAGTAAAGGGATCGATGGTAACGGCCTCGGATGGGAAGTCGGCTGTCACTCGGAATGTGAGCTTCTTTAAGAAACTGGGGGACTCTCGAGCTGAGCTCCCGCCTGACCCGGATGAGACTGTCCTCCCGGATGAAGATACCCCCCGGGGGGAACTCGTGGGGTCGCCAGAACGAGGCACTGGAGCAGCTGGGACTCCTGCGGCTGAGGTAGGCGGGAGGTACCCCCAGAGGGCTGGGCGAGGGAGACCGGCCTATCTCGGAGACTATGTGCTGGGGCCGATTGACTGTGTTCCGGAGTAAGGGGAAGCGGGAGGCTGACATTAAAGGGGCATGGGCTCTGAGTTTGTAATTGTTATGTTGTGTGCAGTGCAATTTTTGGAAGTGTCTGTTGTTGTTGTTCCCCCCGGAAAAAGGAGGAGTGTGGCGTTGCCCCGTGAGGGAGACGCGCACGCGGCGACGTGACGTTGCACGTCGCCGCGTGCGTCTTAAATAAACGGGGCGTTCCCGGCCGCGTGAGAGCGACCGGGGAGCCCGAAGCACACAGACGTGTCTGGTCTGAGTCTGTGGGTGGAGGGGCTCACGGGCACGTGTGGGGGCACCCAGAGACCCCCAACACTCATTATGTTCTCAGAGTCTTCACACATTTCTACATTGGGTACGTTTCCCATACCCTCGCTCTCTCGCAGTCTTCTGCGAAAAGAGATTGGGAGGATTCTGTGCTATCAATTGTGTGAATCACCAGTGTGTTTATTTTATTTTTGAGTTCATAAGAGCACAGCTGTGCACAATCGAGCATCTCTGGCTCGGTTTCTGCTGAACGCGGTTACGACATTGCAGCTGCTCTCGAAATGCTTGCTCTCTGCGTGGAGCAGCGATAATAGGTGACACATCCTTTTTTACAAATGCCATTTTTTTCCTCATGATTATTTAATGAGTGTTTTTTACGTCACCTACAAGACTTAATAGCCCCAAGCTGCAAAATTAATACCTTATGACTGAGTAGGTACAGCACACGTGATAATCACAGTCAGGGGCGTAGGAGACCCATAAAATCTGGGGGGAACAGAGGACTCCTTGGGGACTTTGCTTTTTTTATTTATTTGTTGTGTTTTTGTCACATAACTGGACTTTTCACAACATTAAAATAGCAGTACGTGTTAAATTACATATATTTTCACAGTATAAAATAAGAGAAAAGAAGAAAAGAAAACAGAAGAAAAAAAAAAGCAGTTCAGAGTATAAAATCCTTCAATTTGGGTCTCACTTCAGACTTTCCACGGCTACGGGCACAAAAGATTTCTCAGAAATATATATTGTAATTTCACAGTGCTAGGCTCTTGTTAACATCTCTGCCAGGCCGTTGCTATCGCTAGGCAATGTCAGGCGCTTGCGTATATGTGCAAAATGTTAGAGCGGCAAAATCTCCCGCCCTAGGTTTGTGCTGCCTTGCCTTGCCTGTGTACCGAAAGCACTGGCCCTGTCCCTTGTACACTGTCTGCAGGCTGGCGCGTGTGGCAGCAGCAGAGTTAGAGACCAGGCAGCGCCGAGAAGGTTGGGGTTAGGTCAGGCCTGCGTCACTAGTGGCATCATGGGTGTGGCAGCACTGGCTGGTGCCTGAGCATTACGAACGGAGCACCCCACGTGCCCCTCTGCTCTGTCGGTCTTCTGTGTGTCGTTAGAAGTAAGTACTAGGCATTCCACGATATTCAAATGAACGTCATGGAGAAAGTGGTGCAGGCAGCTGCTGAACAAGAAGAGTTTCCTGCTAGTACCTTGGCGGAAGGAGTAGATTAATCAGGTGAGACACCCTGCCCCTTTCTTCCAGCTCTGTGTCATACCCTTGTCCCTGTTTCTGTTGATACCCGTCTATACAGTGCCTCTGAAGTTTCTGTGCATACCTGTTACTTGTAATAATGCCTCTATCCGACCATCAAAAGGTTACATGTGATAATGTCGCCACAAAAATCTCGCCATGCAAAAATATCGCTGAAAAATTGCCGTTTTTTGTGGCGACATTATTGCATGGAACATGCGGGGGACACCCCTGCAACCCCCAATTTTTTTGTTTTTTTGCCCCTGTCCCCATATATATGGTAACCCATATAATATCACCGCAACCTTTTCCCGGTGATATTATTTACGGCGACCATATATATGGGGATAATATTACCTGATACCCATCAAAATGTATCTCCCCGCCACCATCAGTATGTACATGTTTACCCCCCTCTGGATGGTGCCCTAGTCCCTGCGTGGTGGTTGACTTAACCACTGTACTTGGGCTGGCTCCTCTGATATGATCGAATTTTCGTCCTTTTGTGTGCAGCGTACCAGCGCCCCATGGGTTTGTGAGGTGCTTTAAATCAGTGTTTAGAAATACCAGCGCTGATCCTTAATCAGATAAAGTACAAATCATCTGCAGAGCAGGGATCACAGTCCATCATATCTGTGATTATAGGCGAAGTACCAATGGTGGTGTTGCTAGTTCAGCCATCACACATCCCACATTTTACATACATGAGAAGGCAAGAGTCTGGCTGAGAATGCAGATGAGTATGGCTTTTTGACTTTGAAGGATAAATGCCTATTCACAAAGTTTGTTGGTGGACTGTTCAGGGATGCTTGACTCTGGGCCATTAAGAAGTAGCCGCCTTGCATTGCCAACAGTGAGTAAGTATACACAGAACACAGGAACTGGCAAGACCACCCGCAGGTGAATAAATCACTGCAAGTCTGGCGAAAGTCATAGAGCTCACACTTTTCCACTACCTTCATTCTGTATTAGAAGACAGCCACAGCTGCCCAGCAGCACCTCCAAGGGCTGTCATTTAAGATGGTTTGCATGTGTGGCCTTGAAGTGGTGTGTACGTGTCTAAAGAGCATCATAAATCAAAATAAACGTAAAAAGACATAAATAACGTCTGGGAGTCGAGCCTTCCATAAATGCAGTGTCAGGAATTGAAAGTCTTGGTGATTTGGTAGTGATTTACAGAGTGTCCTTGATCACATGGTGATTTGTTTGGTAGCAATTCCTAAATTAGTTTGTGAGTAGTGCATTTGTTAAATGGAATGTGTCTACTTTTCTAAAAAAAGCCACTACAACCGCTGAACAAGCATTGACAATGCCAAAAGTTTTGACTTTTGTGTAGGATAGGGATAGGTATTTGCTAGGTACTGCTGTAATGGAACTAACTGGCAATTATTGGCAGCTGCTGTAAAATGATGTGAGTACCTGGGCATATAACAGTAGTGCCTGGCAAATGATTATTTAATACCTATAAGAATGCCATCCCTGTTGGCTTTGGCAATGCTTGCTTTTAACAGAACTTCAGTGAAGGACATGAACGCTGCATATAAATTAACTGGCTGAAGGCACACTTGGTTAAGACATTTTTATGACACCAGTAGTGCATGTAAAGATCCAATAAAGCCATTAATTTGCAGAAGAATCCATTGAAATAACTCTGACAGGCATTTCAACCAAAGGTTAATGCTACTTCTTGATAAAGCTAGCTCAGAGAGATCCCAAGAGAATGTGCTTATAGCGGGTAGAGGTAGAAAGTGGGTGCAATGGCCATGGGATTAGCATGGCCACGGGCAGTTAATCGGTGGACAAATAACCAAACGACACCTGCACGTTTTCTGTCCCTCAACACATCCCATCTCCTTCCTAGCTGTACTCCAATGCAATATTTTCAATGTATAGGTGGTGCCTAGGATCACCTATTAGGAAAAACTAAAAATGCCAATGCCTTCTCTATTGGCACACCAATAAGCAAACCTTGTGGCCTAAATAAGCTCAATTCAAACTAACTTGACAGATTTTGCACTTTGGTGCATCGGTGCAAAGGGTCTTCTAGGGAGAATGTCACTCCATTTTCCCATCCTCTCGATCTGCCACTGCTTGCAAGCACAAGATCCAGAACCACAATCCACATCCCTCAATGCCTAGAATTGAGGTGTGTGCTACACAATTATAGTATTCGCTGTTGTGCTTTATCAGCTGTTTCCATCAACTACATTATTGGCAGGAGCAGGGATGACTCTTGATCACACATACCTTTAATACATTTATGCTGCCGCTATCCAAAATATGGTGGCCCATTAAAGACCTGCAGGCTGGTGCCTCAGATTGGGCGCACCATGCCTGTGAAAAGACTGGCCAAGGTTGGCTCCCTCCATAATCAACGTGGTGCCAGCTCCCACTCTGCAACTGTTGCGATGAAGTGCTGGTTGCTAGTGTTTTTAAGTGTGTTATATTTTGATCTTTCCTGTATTTTATATTAAATATTGTGCCCCCTTATGCCTGTCCCTTTTATCTTTCCGGGTGTGTCCAAGGGATGCCATAGAGGGTTTTGGCCCTTGCATGTGGTGGGAAGAGTGGTAATGTGGAGCCCTGTGTTGGAAAATACCTCAGTCCTCACATGTCACTGGTGATTTGTTGGTCTGATTTTGGCACCCATTGTCTTACCTGTTTACCAGGCCACTATGAACTCATTGGCCGTCACATAAGCAGACACAGGGCTCTGGACCTCACTGTAGCGCTTGGGAATCAGGGGTATTATGACAGGGCTGTTCAGTGTGGTCATGCCTCTCATGTGGGAATGTGTCCCACAGAAAAGCCTTAAGTGATTTTGGCTTGTGGGTTGCTGACCCCTCGGATGCTGTGGCAACTGCTGTAATTCACAGTGTGGGTATTATGCCAGTCTCTTGATAGTTCTGACGTATACCAGAGGCACTGCATGCTATGCAAATGAGGTGGTGGGTCTCAGGTTCACTGTATCTGAAATGAGAGAGTTATGGAGCTGACTTGGTTCTACTGAGCATAGACATCGACACATTATTCCTCCTTTACTTTGGAGGACAGACTCCATGACAACAGAGCGGTGTATGATCTTGTGCTTCATGCTGGCGTCACCTTTACAGGCAACCTCTGGAAACTTTGCCTGTAAAGGATTCTGACCTGGTATTCCAGTGTCCTGCAAATGTCGAGACATGAATTCTGACAGAAGGATACTTGAAGCTGTAGGACACAGAATGGGAGTGGCCTGACATTTAGAAAATATGTCATAAATGCACAGATTCCAGTGTGAGGGCAGAGTTGGCCAACCTGAGGACATCCTTCACAATGAGGGCTTGAGGGTGGTGTGGGCCTCCAGGTTCATCCTGGTTAGCCCTCCGCCATCTCATTATTAGTTTTGGCTATTAGGTGGACTGAAAGTGCCACCTATAAGCTGAAACTATTGTCATGGGGAGGGGAGATATAGGAGATGAGATCCAGAGATGGGATCCAGGGAAACCAAATTCTGGGGGGGGGATTAATGCCATTATATCCCTCCCACATAAAATTGTGGGGGGGATTTGTCACCCCTGCTCCCCCGCGTCCTATGCCCATGATCAAAGTTTAACAATACAGACATTGTTAGGATGAACGACCGATCCCTCGTGCCCGTGTCCGTGCCCCAGGCCTACAGGATAACAGGCACTCTGTTGCACTCCTTGTGTGCGCACGCATGGCCTGAGGGTTAAGTAGCAAACGCTAGAGGGGGTGTGGCTTGGACAGACTCGTGAGATAATATGGGTCTAGAATATAAAAGAAAAGTCGTAATGAGTAAAAAGTACTTTTAGCAACTGTTTAAAGTGTCCTAAAGTCTTTAAGCTAATGCCCGTTGACAAACAGGAAGAAAGAGCTTCCATCCACCAGTGGCAATTCTCCCAGGCACTCTGTCGCACTACGTGTGCGTGCGTGGGGATATGCGTAGCCTGAGGATTAAGTAGCAAACGTCCAGAGGGGGCGTGGCTTGGACACACTGTAAGATAATATGGATCTAAAAAGGTAACAGAAAAGTCGTAATGTGTAAAAAGTGCTTTTAGCAATGGTTTAAAGTGTCCTCAATCAATATATACAGTTAGTACCAATCCAAAGGTCTTTAAGCTGATGCACGTTGCACATTGACAAACAGGAAGAAGGAGCTTCCATCCACCACCAGCAATTCTCCCAGGCACAATAACAGGCACTCTGTCGCACTCCTTCTGCTTGTTCTTCTTGCTGATAGATTTTATCCATCAGCTGTGATTTTTGGATAATGAGGCTTGAGCCTCATTACTCCATCTTCTCGGGTTGAGTATGTAGTCGTGGGTTTGTATTCTTCTTGGTCTGTGTGGTCTTGTCACAGTAGAGCTGGTTTCACAGGGTCTTCGCACTCCTTGTGACGGCCTGAGCATTAAGTAGCAAGCGCCCAGATGGGGCAAGGCTTGGACACACTCGTAAGATAATATGGATCTACAAAGGTAACAGAAATGTAATGTGTAAAAAGTGCTTTTATCAACTGTTTAAAGTGTCCTCAAACAATATATACAGTTAGTACCAGTCCAAAAGTCTTTAAGCTGATGTACGTTGCACGTTGACAAACAGGAAGAAGGAGCTTCCATCCACCACTGGCAATTCTCCCAGGCACAACAGGCACTCTGTTTCAGTCCGTGAGCTTGCCTGCGTCTTTAGGATTAAGTAGCAAATGCCCAGAGGGGGTGTGGTTTGGACACACTCGTAAGATAATATGGATCAGTCCAAAAGTGTTTAAGCTGATGCACGTTGACAAACTGGAAGACTGAGCTTCCATCCACCACCAGCAATTCTCCCAGGGACAACAAGCAGTCTGTCACACTGCGTATATTCCAGTATCACCACTTCAAAACACACTCATATTTGTTTTGCCCATAGTACCAAATCCTGGGTGTGTCAATATATGTCTGTTTTCCCACATAAGATCCGTCTGATGTTGGATTTGCCCATAATGCCAATAATAATGGTGCTGTACTAAAACATGCACATTCAGGCTTAGCTAGTATATGCCAGTATCCCCACTTAGGAACACTCCTGATAGCTTTGCCCATAACACCAATAGTAGTGACACTGTAAGAAAATGTGTCTATTCTGGTTGTGCCAATATATACCAATTTCTCCACCTAGGAACACTCTTGTAGTTTTCCCAATATATCAGTATTTGCAATATAAGAAAACATGTCTGTGTGTACTATGCCAAAATACAGAAGCATCCCCATAAAAACATTCATGTTGGCTATTCCGTAACACCAGTAATAATGCCATGAAACTGTAAGAAAACATGTTTCTGGTCACTGTGACAATATTTGCTAGCATCCCCACGTAAGAACACTCACATTGGCTTTGATCATAATCCAGGCATAAACGAAACTGCAAGAAAACATGCCAAGCCTCACTCGATGAGTATATGGTAGTATACCACACCCACATAGTAACACTCTGGTTGTCTTTCAGACCATAATGCTAGTAGCCAACCCGCTGTTCCCTTTGTTACAGGCAGTCCATGGTTCCTCAATTCACATGCCTC
The DNA here is from genome assembly GCF_040938575.1 of Ambystoma mexicanum. Classification (NCBI taxonomy): domain Eukaryota; kingdom Metazoa; phylum Chordata; class Amphibia; order Caudata; family Ambystomatidae; genus Ambystoma; species Ambystoma mexicanum. The sequence goes on along the minus strand of NC_090921.1, from coordinate 501,528,012 downwards.
TCTCCCCATGTCCACCGACTCAGTCTCACTCTCATATACACAACATGCTCAACCATAAACAAACACACACTCAAACATATACAGACACAAACACACGCACTCACATTCACACAGACACAAATGTATTCATGAACAACACTCACGCAATGTTCTTTTCTTTTTAACAAAACTTCTATGATCTTGAGGATTATTCATGGCCCTTATCCCTTGGCTCGGCTCCTCTTCTTGGGCCTGTGAAACAGCAGTATGCTCTAACACCTTGAAGTGTCTCTTGATGGAATTACCAATAAAGATCTCAGACCAAATAACTGGACAGACTCAAGGAATATGCCAAAGTAATACTTTATTCTCAATTGTGTACACTTGTGTACGAGTGCGATGAAATAAAATATCAATCAATCAAACAATTTAATAACGTTGGGTCATCTGGCAGACATAGGACGGATGCTTGCACACTTACACTCACACTTGATTACACAGGGGTCTTATACCCCAACATGTGTTATCTATGATGTCATCCGACATGGCAAACCATCAAACTTATTAGCGGGACAAATTGCTTAGGGGAACATATCTACATATAGAATATATATGGGTTGATACTTGATAGACTGTCTCTTAACTGTAAGACAACCCTTGAACTACCCCTATACTGATTATAGTGAACAAAACAACAGCGGATTGGTCTTTGCAACATTGTATAGCAGGTTGCCCCATAGACACAGTGATTGGTTGGCATTCCTACCCATCCTTGGACTTTTGGCTCGGATTGCAGCACATAAGGAAACCAAAACCAAAGTGCTTGGATCACGTCAGATTACTCCGTACTTTCCCAATTAGTCCATCATCTCTCATCAGACCGGCCATGAGCCAAAAATGTCCATCTGTAGTTGACCCTGTAGCCTGTTCTCTGTTCTAGGACATTCAAGAGAGTGAAAGCACATCACTATGTTCATCTGAGGCTTAATGAATAGCCCTTGTTTTTTACATCTGAGTCACACGTGAAGAGACCACAAATTTGCCCATTTCAGCCTCTTATTTACTGCTATTTGATTTCATTATACTGAGTGTCATTGCTACTCTTGGCCTCCAGAGACTTGCTCACTCTACCTTGTAAAAACCTTGTACACTTTTAATTTTCCAATACTTGGCTCTTGCTCATGTTTTCTTCTTCTTTAATCTAAGAGAAATATGTCTCAACCATGGTTTATCCGGCTGCCTCCCTTTGTACTTTGCAGCTATTCCTTAAAAAGCAAGAAAGCATTGACTCATCTTTGTTTTGCACACTAAGCTCTTCTTCAAGTGTCTCCTGACTCTGCCAACCTGATTGGCTTCTGAGATAGTTGAATTGAATATTTACCAAAGCCGGCATCCATTTTCCAACTATGGCCATCCTTGCCAAAGCTATACATTCCTCTACAGCAAGCTTCTATGTATCTTTTCCAACTTGCATGACTGCATAGTTACACTTATTGGTCAGCAAGTTATTTTGTCTTCTTTTGCATTCATGATTACTTTTTCATTTCATACATGTTTCTCTTATTACTTCAGTTACATCATTACTCTTCAGTATTTTCATATCGTTTCAGCATGGCTTCGTATATCTTCTCCCTGACATCACTCTGCCCTTGTCAGATTTCACTCAGCACTCCATGATGTCCAATGGTGCGTGCTGACATCCTTCCATATGGCATCCTTCCACACTTTCAGTTCTAGGGTACATTTAATACGGTTGTCTGATTGCAAATCATCTCTCATACACTTGATGAGGTATAGGTATAAGACATGGATTCGCACACTGGGCCCTTCTGCTGTTCGAGTATGACGGCGGTGAGGTGGTGGGAGTTAGGGAAAATGCATCCACCTTCTCCTCTTCAGCGGGATGTGGGAAGGGAAGTTAATTGACACTTCCCTCTCTACACCACACCTTCAGTACTATGGATAGAAGAAAAAGTCCACCTCAAGGGCTTTCCTTCTTTTGGCCATGCTACCTGGTGACTGCTGTAACCAAGCCCTGGCAGATCTTAATTGGGACAGCACCCACAATGAGGGTTTGCAAGGCCTCTCGGTCCCTGCAACCAGCAGGCAATCATGTGTTGTTCACAGCACTTCTGAAATTGAGTGCTTTGGTTGACAGAAGGCCTGACAGCTAGTGCATAATATGCCTCACCATTCATGATGTACCCGCTGCTACAACTCCATGTAACGACAGTCACAAAAGTAAAGGGAATTGTCAGAAAATGACTTGAAAGAGAGGACTGAGCAAGATGGCAGAAAAGCCTATTGCTCCACTCAAAGGCCTTTGCACACATATACTGAAAATGGACACCCTTAAGCAATATGACATTGAACGGGCAGAATTAAAGGGATGTGCCAATGCCACTGCAGAGTGAAAGAAATGAAGAGGACATCCGAGCAGAATCAAGGAGGGCCCAAGAAGAGTCTGCGAATGGATACCTCGAGGAATGTGAAACTTCTGAGGAGACTCTCAACTAAGGAGGGAATCAGAAAAGCAGGACTGAAGAGCAAAGAAATACCTTGACCTGAGAGAATACAGCTATTTCATCTGGACTTCTCAAAGCATAATCTAGAGACGGGAAATGCACCCAAAACTGCAGAGGAACGCGCTAGGACTGCAACAGTAATAAATATCCACAATTCCATATACAGCCCGTCCCAAGAGCATGCAGAAAGTGCTTTGATCTTCGGTGGGGGGCCTGCCTGTGTGTGAGAGGGAAGGAACACAATAGGGGGCAATAAGCAGAGGCCATGATTCCTTTATAGAACGTTAATACAAATTTTATGTTTTATTTTTTTATTTACTTGTGATTAAACAAATGCGATTTTTACAAGATCGCTTGCAGATCAGGTCGAAAACAGGTTAAAACATCAAAAGCCAAACTGAACTGAAGTCGCATATCGTAAAAAAGTCAAATGTCAGAAGCAAAAGAGGGGCCGCTGCTCACCTTTGAAAAATCGGGGAGACAAACAGTCGGTTGTGCTAGCGCATTGTTTCCACTCGATCTTTTAAGAGTTGATATTTTTCAGTGCTAGGTCCAGCAGTTTTACAGTCCATCTTGTGGTCGTCCCTGAAATCAGTCGATTCCAGACTGTGTCTTCGTCAGCAGTTAGCGATCCTGTAAGTAGAGGCAGAAGATACACTGATCTATATTGCCTCATTTTTGGGCATGACATCACCAAATGTCTTACAGTTTCAGGCTGCTCTGGATTTTTACACAGGCGGCATTCATTTTTCCCAGAAGTCGATCTGATGGCCAAAATTTCATGTGTCATTAAGAGATTCAGTCTTGCTTTCATGAAAGTTTTCCACAGCAGTTTGTTCGGGAATTTAGCGCAATAGTTCAGGGGGGTTTTTACTTTGTTGAATGTAGGAAGGAGATGCGCTAGCAGTTAGTTCTCTTTTGCTTTCTCGTAAGTGTCGATCTAGTCTTTATTTTCCATATTTATTTTTACCCTTTGCAGGTTGTTTTTCAGATCTTCTTCTGTGCATGCAACATCTCTCAGTTTCGCTTTTTGCAAGGCAACCCATGTGTTTAGTGCTTTACATTTCTCGCCTTTGATTTCTTCTGCTATTACTTTGTAGATTGGTAGTGTATCGGTTAGCAGTGTTTTTCTGTGTAGTTGCATGGAGCTTTGGTCTACGGAAGCGGCTAAGGATAGGAGGCCCAACTGGCGCCTATTGCTGCCATGGATTTCGATTTGGGGACTCCCAACACTGCCTTCCATAACAGGCCTTCTAGTTTTGTCCATATTGAGGTAGGCATGTTGAGGTTAGCGTCCATTCCGTAAATGAGCGAAGGCACTACTTTCGTCTTATAGAATGGAATGGATGGAAGCAGGGAGAATCTTCCGAATTTGATATCAATCGATCTTGTTTGGGCTGTAAACTGCCTTGATTTTCCCAAAACGTCTTCTGCATCATGATTTCTCGGGCATAGCCATTAATGATCACTCCTAGATATTTGAAGTGGGACACTATTTCTAGTTTGGTTTTTTCAAGGAACCAATTCTGGTTCTTATTTTCTGTCTGATTACTTTTCGAGATCTTTGCCTTTGTTTTTTACATGATCAGGATTTTTGTTTTTGTTTTGTTAATTTCCAAGTTGTTTTCTTCAATGTAGCGTGCCAGATTGGTTAATTTGCGCTGTAGACCGATTTGGGTTTGGTCTATTAAAATCAGGTCATCAGCATATAAGATTCTTGAAATTGTTGTTTTTCCGATTTTGGGGGGGAATGCTCTTATCTTTGCTTCAGAGTATTGATAATCTCCTAGAAAGGCGGTAAGGATAGCCGGGGCTAGAGGGCAGCCTTGTTTCACTCCTCGGTTAGCCGGTATTTCCTCTGACAGGGTCCCTTTGGCGGTTCAGTCGTACACATATCTTTGTGTTTGAATGCAGAGTGATGACCGGTTCCAGGATTGAATTTGGACAGTCCCAGGCTTCCAGTTTTGACCATAGTTTTTTTCAGTCGACTTTGTCGAAGGCTTTGGATAAGTCGACGAAAGCCAGGTAAACTTTAGGAGATCCTGCCTTGACTTTTGACTTTAAGATGTTCAACAGGAGATGTTCACAGCTGTGCTTCCATTTTTCTTGAAGCCCATTTGAAAGTCATCTGCGCATGGCACGTTTCTGGCCCATTGCCGGAATGTTGCCAGCAAAAGAGTTGCATAGATCTATCTAGGAGCGCGATTGGTCAATAGCTCTCTGGGTCTTCTCTACTTCCTTTTTTGTAGATCGGGACGAGTATTGCTTGCTGCCAGGTCTTGGGGATCATTTTTACTTTTCTACAGTGTTCAAAAATGTTGCTTATTACGGCTGCCCATTCACTTGGGAATTGCTTCAAGTCGAGATTAGTCAGGCTGTCTGGGCCAAGGGCTCTAAAGGTTTTTAGTTTGACTATGATATTTTCAATCTCCTCTGGTTCTGTCACATCTCCCCGTGTTGTTACCATTTCCCAGTCAGTGGTGTGGGTGCTAGATGGCGGGAAGTCAAAGAGAGATGCAAAGTGGCTTATCCACTTCGATTCCGACACTGAGTTTGAAATGTCATTAGAGGGCTGTGTCTTTGTCTTTTTGATTAAAGTCCAGAAGTCATGTGCTTTTTTTGTGCTTAATGTTCTTAACATTTCCTCTGAATCCTGTTGGTAAAGTGCCAGTCTGTGATGTTTTATCCATCTGGTATATGCCTTTGATTCGATTTGAAAGGTCGACCATGCTTCCACTTTGTTTGATGTTTTCGCTATTCTTTTCAGTTTCCGTATCCCTCTTCTTTTCTCGACCACGCTCTTGTCATAAGCATGTTTGAATTGCTCATAGGTGTTTTTGTGCCCTGTCAACTTTACTCTGTAAGCCAGTAGAAATGGTAGGTAGTTTGGTCTCACTTGATTTTGCGTTGGTGTCTCCTTTGCTGCAAGTGGATTATATTTTGCATTTATCTCGCTCACATCTTCTGCTGTCAAGCGGAGGCGTTTGTTGGTTGTTTACTAATACGTTGTAGTTATTAGTCTGTTTTACCGGGCGATTTCCCCGCCATGAAAAGTGGAGCAGATTGTGATCACTGTGGTTGGTTCTTTGCACCTGGAAAGTCTGTATGTTAGGTAGGAGTCCCTGACTTACAAAAATATAGTCAAGTGTCGCTTTGGAGCTTTGACGTTCCCATGTAGGCTCAATTTTTTGATGGGGAAACAGAGTTGCAACATTATGGAGGTTTCTGGGGTAGTTAGGCCCATCCATGCCTTGCCTCTTTATTCTGCTGAGGTGTGTAGGAATTGCCCGTTGGTGTTCTCCGAGTGTTCGTCGCATTTGGTGTTAAAGTCGCTGCATATGATGATGTCAATGTTTTCATATTCGGCGTAGATTTTGTCGATCATATCCACCGCTTTCACACAGGAAGCTTTATTTGTTGTTCGTTGTGGATGCCAATATGTGTTGATGATCACTAGCTGTGTAAAAATCTCTCGGTCTGAACCTGATGGTTTATGGGCCCATGATGTTAGGATAGCCAACATTTCATAAGATTCCTCCAATTTTTCAATTGCTGTTAATCCCAAACCTATTCGGATTGCTGTCAAAAACCCAGATGATGGGCAACTCAGTAGTCCTTTCGAGGCAGGTGATATTTCCACCGTGAAACGACCAAAGATGGCTTTTCTACCAACCATGTTTCCTGTAGGCACAGGATGTCATATTCTCCTAAGTCATCGTCCCCAACACTCGTTAAGTGTGTGTGTCTTCTCGTGTTCCAGGAGCCCAGGGTGAATAATTCTGTAGTGTATACATCCATTGTTGGCTGGGATCCTGCGGGCGAGGATACTGAGAATGCCGCTCGTTGCTATTTGTCCCTTTTGCTATTGAGTGCTGATTTAAACCATGTCCATGGACCCATTGAAGTTTTCTCATCTGTTTGCCTTCTTTGATTCTCAACGCTTGTTTTGCGATTTCTTTCTGTTGAGGCCTCGGATGGGCATCTGGTTGCCTGTTGACTTTGCTGACCATCTAGTCTAGATCTTGTTATACGGGAGTGTGGGGAGATCTGATGTCTATTAGGGCTCTAATAGGCCCTGCAACTATGGTCCTCATTCTGGAACCTGGGCTGGCGATAGCGTCTGTCTTCCTATTCCGTGTTTGATTTATGGTTATAGATGGCTTTGCATCCAGGGCTGTTGCCTCTACTCTTATTTCTGTACAACTCCTCTGTTCTCGATATGTATCGATGTTTAGGTTGATCAGCTTCTTTTGTTCTTTGTGAGTTCTCACTTTTAGTATCGCAGTTCCGATAACGTGAAGCCCAGATGTTCAATTTCAGTGTAGGCTTCTGCAGTAATTTCTTGGAGGGCATATGGCTTAACATGTAGATAGGCTTTTGCTTTGTTCTGTCTGTGGTATGGTTCAGCGAGTGCCAGATCCTCTGTCTTCATTTTTCTCAATGTCTGGGTTTTACTTGTTATTTTTAGTACTGTTTCTCAGTTTAAGAACATATATCCCTCATTGTTCGCAGCTTGCTCTAATTTGAAGATCCATATTGAACATTCCGGCCTATCGCCCTTCTTTAACCGAGGCTTGGACTCCTTAGTAGTCTTTCGGACTTCTTGTGCTGGATGGATATCAGCCTTTTCCCCCTCTCTAATATCTCGAATGTCACTTTGGTCACCTTTCTTGTTTCGTTCATGAGGAGATTTTGGTTCTTTATGCGTGGCCGTTCTAGCTGTTTCGTTATTTACTTGCCGCCTATTGTTCTGTGTTACTGTCTGACGAAACTGGTGTACGGTATCTGATATCACTGTTTTCTTTTCCACCTCCACTGTAGGGACCTCACTCTCGGTTGCTCCAGCTCCAGATTCCCAATGTGGGTCATATTCATCAAGTCCGAGGTTACCTAGGCGATCTGGTCAGATCTACCACGTTGAGGGACCTCTGTTGGTCTGCGATAGCCTCTTCTTCGTTTGGTCTACCTTTTGCGTTTGGAGCCTTGGTCCCTGCTTGGGCCCTCCCATGGGTGCTTGTGATTTTAACTATAGCCATTGGATCTGCTAGTTTCAGTATAGTTGGTTGTTTTTTCGTTGGTACTTGTTTCTGTGCAGTTTCTGGTTCTACTGTGACTTCCGAAGAATGGGTCGCTATCGTTTTTTATTTTGTTTTTATTACTTCTGCATGAGTAGCAGTTGCTTCACTGTCTGTGGTTGGTTTTGCTGTTGGTGTTTTTTTTTTCCACGCTCTTCGTCTGTTTTTTGGTCACGGCTTGCAGGGTCTCTAACGCTTCTTCTAGAGCTGCCACTTTTGTTTCCCATATCTTCTGTTGGCTGGTGTTTCTTGCTTCAATTGCGGTTATGTATCCCTCTACATATGTCAGTTTGGTATTCATGTTGGCAATTAGAGATGTATTTTTTTGTAAGGAGTCGTTGATCATTTCATATAATTTGCAAAATGGCGCTAAATCGATGGTAATGGCCGACATGATTGTTAACATGTCTGTTTTTTTTGTTGGAGAATCTTTTTGGGCCGCTATAGATATTTCACTATGTCTTCTATTCTTTGGCGAGGAGTGGATGTTGGCCGGCCGCCTGTTTGTCCGTGGCGAATCGAAGGTCAGTTTATCGTCTGAGTGATTACGTTCTTGGTCTACTTCTGGTGCCACGAGGACTGGTGGTTTCTTCTTTCTTGAGGGCTGTGGAATGGCAGACCCAGCTCAGCCCCCTTTCTCTGGTACTATGGGATCTTGGCCCGTGTTCAAATGAGCTTTTGTCCAAGCATACCGTTGGTTCTTCTCCAGATGGTCCCTTTCAGGATCATAAGGCCTTATTGGCGACGTCAGGTCTGCTGCAATGGCCCTTGCTTGTAAATATGAGCAATTGTTGGCTTGGTCAGGCAAATTGAGGTGGCTTCACTGGGGGGGGGTTTCTTGAACTTCTGTTTGTATACTTGGTTGATCTGTGTCAGGTTGCCTTTGATCGAGCCCGCCGGCGGTCTTTGCCCAAGTGACTATTGGGCTTTTGTCAGTTACTCCGTTCGTAGGTGCCGGGCACGGAGTTATTCCTGTTGCAGGGCCGCTAGCGCAGAGCTCAGATGGTATGTCTATTTTGCGTGATTTATTTGCGGGCAGTCACTCTTGAATAGACTCCAGGATTTCCGCATCGGATAGTTCCATATCTGCGTCCAATTTGCGTTTCTGTTGTTTTGTGAAGAAATCTTTTAATGGGCACGACAACAGTGGATTAGGCAAAAAATTGGTGGCTGCTGTCCTTTTCCTATACACTTTTGATGGCTTTTTTGTTAATGGTTTCCGTATGCTTGCTTTGAAATTGTGGGTTTCGTGCTTTGGTCTGTTACCTTTCATATTACCTTTCATATTAGGCTTGTTGAGTTTATTTTTTGATGTTTGCTTACTTTTTTCTCAATTGTCAGTGGCCCTCATTACGACCCTGGCGGAAATCGTGGTGCAAAATGCACCATGGAGCACGGCGGAAAGCTGCCGATAGCGCCATGGGGGTTGGCGGATTTTCCGCCCCATTCCGACCTTGGCGGGGCGGTAAATCCCCATTCCCCATTTTACCCTTCCCCATTCCCATTTTTGCCCCATAGGGTATAATGGGAGTGGGGAAGGCGTTAATTACGCCACCGTAAAATACGGTGGCGTAATTAACAACAAGGTCCCGTAGCGCCATGGATTTCTCCGCCCGGAAAAACCAGGCGGAAAACGCTCCATGGCGCTGCGGGAACTCGTAGTAGGGCGGATGGGTCCGCCGCGAATACCGCTGGCGTAAACCCACTCCGCCAGGGTCGTAATGAGGCCCAGTGTCTTATCTCTCATAGTGGACTGAGCTTCTTCCAAATCCTCGTCCACGCTGCTTTGCTCATGGTCGCTTTGCCCCCTTCCTCTGAATCTTGTGATGAAACTGTTGGGAAGGTATAGCCATCGTTGTTTTTGTGATTAGGAGTAGGGATGTTTCCTTCTTTTTGCTGGCACTGGGGTTTCTCCCGTGTCGGTGGGGCATGGACCATGGCTGTTATATTTTTTTGGTTTGTTGCCATTAGTGCCCTCTGCTTTCTGGCTTCACTGTTTGTCCCTGCATTAGGATTTTCTGGGGTGAGGGGCACGGGGGGTGGCTGCCTCATTCTTTCTGCTAGTACTCTGGTGGTACTCGCCTCTTTCAGCTTTTGGGGATGTTCGGCATCCTCGACTTCAATGTTTTGCAGTTCCGGGCCCTGGCCCCCATTGGGTGGCGGCGGCGGTGGGTTTGTATCTCTCGCCTCATCGTGCTCATCGCGCTCCCGCTCCCGCACAGAGACCTGCTGGGGCCCCCCTCCGGCAGCCCCATTCGGAACCTCGCCCGCCTCAGCGGTCTGAAGAGAGCTGGAGGCTCTTGAGGGAGGGGGGTGGACTTCCTCCAACCTCCTCGGGTTGTGAGCCCGATGTTGTGGCTGCCTCATTGCCGGTAGACGCTGTATCGCAGGAAGGAGGAGGCACTGGACCTGAGGCATTGACCGACTGGGCGGTCGAGATCACAGAATCCGAGTCAGGGCGCGCATTCTTACCTCCAGTTAGTGTTGGAAAGACTTCCGGGGGGTTCTTACTACTTCTCAGGTGCTGTTTGGACTTATCCGCGTCGGCATCGGCGTCAGTGTCAATCCCGGCGCGCTTCTCTGTCCTCCAGTCTGATTTCAGCATTTCTATTTCTATCTTTTCTGCCTTCTTTTTCGGTTGCTGCGGTTCCATTCAGCTCCACAGCTTTCCGGCTGCCGCGGACTGCTGTAGACTGCTCACTCCTCGTCTCACCGCTCCGCTCCAGTCACAGGTTATGTGGGTCCTCCCAATCAGTAAACAAGAATGAAAGACTGCTGGTGTGCTGGTGTGCTGTAGACTGCTCACACCTCGTCTCACAGCTCCGCTCACCGCTCCGCTCCAGTCACAGGTTATATTTAATTTAGTATTTTAATTTGAGTATTTAATACATGTGAGTAAATTGAATATGTTAAACAACATAGGAGTGAATGAGTAAAAAAACATTTATAGAGTAACCAAAACCAGGAAAGGAACTTCACTTTTCGATGGAGAACCTTGCAAGTGAGACAGAGCGAAGCCAGGAGAACACCCTGTTTTGCTCACTCAGATGTCTGCATGCTTGAACGGTCTTTACGTGCTGGATTAGTGGAGGATCACCCATGCCAAGCTAGACAATGACATGGTCGTTATCCATTCCAGGCAGAGCATTACATCTTTTGGATTAGTAAAATAATAATCATCCAAGCTAACCTGCAATTACTGACACATGTTTCAGTCTCATTAGAGCTCATCAGTGGAGTACAGCTTGTCCCGCCAGGATCTGGGCACCAGGTGCAAGGGAAGCCAACATGCTAGGACGCACTGTGTGATGCAGAGGTCCTTTGCTGGTTTTGCATAATGTAGGCATCAACCCATGTTTCTGCACATTGTGCTTTCCCTTTTACTCGGTGCCCGGCTTCTGGCTGGCCAAGCTGTACTCCTCTGATGACCTTTAACGAGAGTGAACCTCGTGCCAGGAGTTACTTTTAATGTATTCGAGTTGGCTTGGATGTTATGTTTCTAATCCAAAAACTATAACACTTTGCCCGTGGCAGTGAATGCCTTTGCCATTTTCTGCCTTGCCTGCATGGTAATTCAGTAATACATAGCTTAGAATGCAGGCAGAAAGCGACACGTAAGCAGATAATGTAACACAACATAGGAAGTAAGATTGACAAAGTTGAACGTGACAAATTCTGCAGGAGTCGCACAATCTATGTAAACGGTATACCAGAAAACTCACTATGTTCACTTTTATTTTTTTTTAGAACTGTATTGAAATTTAGTATAAAATGAAATATCAACAAATCCTGTATCAGGGGTTCTTCCTTGCGTGACATGGAATGTGCGAAGTATTAGGGGAAACACGCATTTCCCTGTATCTATGTCTGCAAATCAGTTAAAAACCTAAATTGAAGGCTAGGCGCAAGTGTCACACCGTGCTATATTTTGACACTCCTCCCCGTCCCATCCCACCACTGTTTTTGTGGGCTTGGATGGATCACATGATTGCACGGGCTTATTCGCCTAAGCCCTCCAGCCACAGATTCATTGTCCTAGCCCTGGCTTGCATTCATGACCTTTGGACCCCCTTCACTCTGGAATATTGGTTACAGTTTATAACCCAAGAGGAGACCAAAGGGATCCATACAGCATCACAACCATTATCATATGCCCTTAGCTGCCTGCTTGTATTCACAATAATTTGGTAATATGGGCCCATACACACTGGTATTAACCATAAATATGGTGATCCATTCTTGTACGAAATGTATGTTAATGTTAAAGGATATTTGTACCGTGCACTATCACCACCGGAGTGGTCCCCTGGCACTCTGGCGTGTAAATCACATTACAGTGATATTGTACCCATATTTTTGCATAGTGTAATTAGGTACAATGCTATCTGATGCCACTTCCAATTTTGTTCAGGGGATGAAAGGTCGTGTTCCATCGCTTCCCATGATGTCACTTTGGGGTGGGGTCAAATGACATCACTTCCTGTCATCCGGGGTCAAGGGTCGTGTGATGTCACTTCCGCCAACCCTGGCATTTTGGTGAAATGACGCCCCTGTGGGAGGGGGGCTTATGTTCGAAGTGAAATGCCTGCCTCTGCATAGGAGCAGTAACGTTCTGCACTTGTGAGGCCTTCTTCTCAGGTGCATTGTGGCATAAAGGTGTGTCATGTAGCCTAAAGGCATTCACATCTAGGAATTGACTAATGAGCGCCAACCCCTTGCAGATAACAATGGCCTCATACCCCAAAAGTGTCTTTTCATAGGAAACGCCACTCCTTCGTACTGAAGCTACTTGGCCTTACATCTTAATAATGCAGCATTGGAGGACGCCGCCTGGGTCATAAGTACACAATGCCACCTCCACTTCCGCCTGGTCTGGGTGGCTTCCTGGCCCATCATTCACCAGTTCTATCAGGGCCATGTTGAGCTTCAGGCCGTTCATCTCCATCCTGGCGACCACATGCATGTGTAAAAGACAAAAATGCTGATTCCTGCAAGAGTCGATACATGCACAGGTGAGGCATGTGGACCCATGATAATCTTATGGGTCTATCCTTAGAGTACATGTGTGACAAATCTCAGGTAAAATGCCAAGAGTAAGCGCAAGAGGGGCTGTCTGCTCCTGACTCCAAGGCACAGACCAATGGGAGGCAGAGCGGATCCGGCAACAGGGAAAGCATTCCCTCTTATTAGCACACGATAGAGGGTATAAGTTCGACCTTTAACCCTAACAGTGGTACTGCACGACACTGGTCTACACCATCCTCTTGCTCACGCATCACCTTTTCATTCCTACTGAAAACCTTTGAGAGTGGAGGGCATTGAGTAGAGTGGAAGACTAACCCCTCCGCACCTTTTTGCATCCCTCCTCTAAACAACTGCATGTGCCCGTCTTTGGGTATAAATTAGCCCAACATGTCCCACCCACAAGGAGCATCACCCAATGAAGTTTTGGGAAGACACAAATCCTCGGTTGTATTCCCAAAAATCAGGTGTTATTGGAGTAGATGGCCATAGCTGGCATTTCTAACATATATTGGAACTCCTTCGACTGAGCCTCAAGCCGCTCTAGTTGGGTTCGCCACTGGGCATGTCCTAAAACCGTGAGCAACCAGAGCCCAATAAATGTGTGGCCCCACCTCCCCCGTGCTCATTTATTGACATGGTTGCTTTATGAATTTCAGGGGGGAATGGTGACCCTTGTCCTAAGGAGCTCGTTTCACTTTGCCTGATACCGATTACAATACTCTGCTAACAACCTAGCACAGCTTGCTAAACTATATATCGCCGCTGTCACAAAAATCTTATGCGTCGCATCTGTTAACATTCCTTTAAGTCCTTGAAGTGTGAAGGTTTTTTTTGCTGCAGTGTTTTTAAAATTCAGGCGACACGTGTTAGTCCCATGGTGTAGCAGTAGTTTTAGTTGAAAATGCCTCCTTGGGTGCAACTTTGCTGATATCTAAAGAAGAGAGCTTTGCAGTCTCGAAAGACAGAAAATATGCAACAGCACATTTGGCCTATCACAGCGTATTTGCATTTTTGTGTTTGTATTCATTTATAAACGTTGTGCTGTTCTACATCATACAGGACAGTCATCAAATGAGTAGAGAAGAGGGGCCTTGGCCGGCACCATGCATTGTCTGAGCGAGGTCCTGAGGGGTTGCATGTGAACAGGCCACCCCTCCAATGCCACCAACAAGAAATCCCACCCCACACAAGAGCGAATATCCCTCGTACTGCATGGGTAAAGGTGGTAAAATAAAACACAACGATCAAGACCTTTATGCCACACTCCACTTCTTCATTTTGTAGAGGCTAACAGACTTCTGATCATTTAACCAAAATATAATTTTATTCACGTAACCAAAAAGTTAAAAGCCATTCTCATATAGATAATTTACAGACCACATTTAGAGGTTTAGACATGTTTGTGTAACCAAAATTTACATTTCATTTCATTATCAAACACAGAACCACCCAGTGATTACAGTTTAGGACCTAGCATCTGCATAGATCCAACACGTGTATGCAATGTAGGAACCAAAACCCTGACTTATTACAGAGTCATTTCAACCCCTTGTTGTGCTCTTTCTCTATATGTATGACCTGCCCTCCATTTGCAGGTTGTCAATTCATAAAAAGTCGACACAGTGTGTTTCGGCCATCTCAAGAACCAAAGCTGTTGTTCCAAGCATTCGTGGACTTCATCAGCACGTGACCAATTTTCAAATACCACAATGTGTGTTCTGTGTCTGTGAAGAGGCAGATATGTATGTACTTTGCTACACCAAGACTGAGAGCCCTGTGAGTTGCATGCATGGAAAATGTCAACATCTTTTCATTTTCAAACTTCAGCAGGGTGGGCGATAAATGTTCACAAGATTGGATTAAACTGGTGATTGAAACGGCAGAAGAAGAGTGTTAAATACAGGGAGAGCAGCTTGCAGATTTGGAAAATAAATTTCTAGACAACCAAACTATACAAGACACTAAGAAAAAGCTAGAGAAGCTAGACGAGAAAATTAACAAATTTAGACAGTTAAGCTAAAATAGAAAATTACAGAGAAAAACAGACATATCCATCCCTTTCTGAGAGATGAGTTTTATACAGAACAAAACCAGAACAACGGGAATAGAAGACAGCAGAGATATTTTACATTCTCAAACACCTCTACCTTATCGAGTGATAAGGAGCAAAGTACAATGGCCGCAGGAGGCAGAGATAGAGAACCAAATGCAGCAAATAAAGGGCAGGTCATACATACAGAGAAAGAGCACAACAAGGGATTGAAATGACTCTCTAATAAGTCTGGGTTTTTGTTCAAACGTTGGATACACGTGTTAAATAATCTGAAGTGGTTTAGCCTCTACAAATTGAAATAGCGGGGTGTGACATAAAGGCCTTGACCATTGTGTTTTTAAACGTTGATGTTAGCCTGGAAGATTAAGGCCTACCAGTTACCCTTAGCCTAAATGTACTCGGGTGACGGTGGTAACTGGTGAGGTGCATACCTAGCAACTCACATGTCATTGGCGTGTCATCTGCCATGCAGTCAGTTCACACACAGCAAGCCTCATAACCGCCAATAGATCTCAATGGACTATAACCCTCCAACAACAACATCATCTAATTTCACCTTTCCTGGTGTCTGGAAAAGGTGAGAGGTATGGGCGTGTGGTGAGTAGTTGACAGTCGTTGGGGGAAGTGGTTGGAGATGTTACTGGTAAAGCAATGGAGGAGAAGCACTAGGGAGTGTTATTGAAGTGGAAAGGTTGGGGAATAGGCTGGGGCAGGCCGGGAAGGTGCAGGCCGGGAAGAAGGGGAAAGGCGAGGTGAAGGAGAGAGGGGAAAGTGGTCATGCAGTTGTCCATGATAAATGAACTGAATGCAAAGGTGTGGGGACAACATCATTGGTTCTGTCGTCGGCTTGCGATTTGTATCTGAGCAACATGGTCACTCCTTTGATGAGACTGAATGGAGCGGCATGTTCTTTGTGGCGTTTTAATGGGCAGCGTTTGCAGGCGGCGACTGCCTATTAAAACGCCGCAACGAAAATGCCCCCAAGGTCTTCCTTCTCAGCACACTGCATCCCCAGGTGTCTTAAAGCACCTCTCTCCCCCCTCGTCTTGCCCCCCGCCCCATTCTCAGTGTGCACACACTCCTCCCCCATCCCTCTCCCCCTCGCTCTTACTTTCAGCCCTGCCTTTCTTGCTTCCGCCCCCCCCCCACCCCCCCCCCCCCCCACCCTCTCTCCTGCCTCTGGACAGGCGGCTTCCCGGCTAGTTTCAATCTGTTTTTTGAGCTCTGGAGTTTCACATTAATTGGAATTTTTCACCCTGGAGATAGGGGGGGACATTAAAGTTCAGAGCCATGATGTATTGAAGTTGGCAGAATGGAGGCGGGCGTAGCACAGAGAACCGGTGAGGGGGAGAGGAAAACACTGCAAGGCGGTTATTTATAGTTGTGTGTAAGGCTAGCATACGGGGCATTAGGTGTAGAGTAATCGTTAGCAGCACCGTAAAGCCCAACACAGAGAGTGACAATGTGAGGGGAAAAAACGCGGGAAGAGAAAAAAACAAACTGGGGCACAGCCAAAGACGACAGATTGGAGAAGAGAAGAAAGAAAACACAGAAGAAGGGCAGCAGGTACAAGAGATAAAGAGACTGCGAAGGAATGATGGAGAAAAAGAAACGGAGAAGGAAGGAAAACAAATGTCAATAAAATGGCGGAGGAAAGAGTCGAGAATGGTAAAGGTAACGCCGAGACTGAAGATAAAACACAGGCAGATACTCAGAGAGAGGAACGAACCTGGACATTTTGAATGAGAAAAGGTGGCAGAGGAAGGACAGAACGAAAGTAAGGAGGAGCAGGAATGGAGACAGGCCCGGGTGGTTTCCTACATCCCCATGTGTATGCCATGCACCCTACTATGCGCAGTCAGTTTATGCCAGGGTCACCTTCGCGTGCCCTGTTTCAGGCCTGTCTGCCAGTATCGCAGGGCTGAAACAGACCCATAGGCCGGGTTCTGCCGCAGATTCTCAGGCTCAGAACCATAAGCCTAGAGTCAAACATGGCATGCCAGTGTCTTTCCACGTATGCCCATACGCCACCATCCTAAGTCAGAACAGCTCCATACCGCCTCCAGGTTCCGTCGCACATATTCAGCATCACATGCACGCACAAGGGTGCCCGGTCATTATATCGCCCGGAAAGAACCTTGTCGAAGAAACGCACGTTTTTTTCTCCACTCTCCAGCACATTCTCCACATATTTTAGGAGTGCAGGAACTTTGCAAAAGGCCTCACATATCAACAGTTCCATATGGACTACTACAAGACCACAAGCCTCAGAAAACGTGCCCCTGTACATATTTATGGACCAGAAATAGTTTCATGTGCCCTCACATGCGCAGGTACAGGTACTGGCCTGCCCATATAAACACACATTGATATGCAGTGCCCAGTGATATAAACACGGTAATTTCTTTTCAGTTTTCGAGGGTGACGTAACACTTCCCCCAAATATTCTACGACTGGAGTTCGTTCTTATGATTCCACCAGCCCTAAAATATGTTGGGACGGGTGTTTAGTGCCTTTTCAAAAAAATATCGAGTCACCATTGATGTTTGTACCAGGGATTATATTACATAATCTGATATGCCAGTTTCCACATTGGCGCTAGACATTTGCCGTGCCATTTTCAACGTTGCGCTGCGAGGCACAGCGCAGAAAGCAGCAATGCATGTTATGATATTAAGCTTTCCTATTGTGCCAATCACAAACATAGTGGCCTCATGGCACCAGTATCTAGTCTCAAAATTCAACATATATTGCAGTTGCAAGGGTAATCAGAGCATAGTGTGTGGAGGAAAAAGTAAAAGGGC
Source organism: Ambystoma mexicanum (assembly GCF_040938575.1). Lineage (NCBI taxonomy): Eukaryota > Metazoa > Chordata > Amphibia > Caudata > Ambystomatidae > Ambystoma > Ambystoma mexicanum. The sequence continues at coordinate 501,510,551 of NC_090921.1, read as the reverse complement.
AGTAGTCAGTGGGGCTAAAGGGGAATAGGATATGTTTGCATAGACAGCTCGCAAAGCGAAAATAGGTTGAGGTCATGGGTGACTGGTCCATAACGGGCGATGGGGTGGCATCCCACAGAATTATGGATGAGCCAAACCAGTGCAGTGAAAAGACTGAGCACTCTGAACCCCTCGGCCTTGAAGACGAGGTAACAGTATCTGAGATGTATGGGATGCAGATCTTACTCATACATCAATAATCAGATGGACTCAGGAAGTTGGCAAACACATAACTGTTTTATTTGCAATTGTCTAAAACAGGGAGTACAACAGACATCAATGGACGCCACACAAGTATTCTCTTTCTTAAGAGTCTCAACACATCACATAAAAAACACAACATTATACAATAAAAATAATCAACACTGATGTCATACTATGTGGCAAAATAAGAAATCCTATGGCGGTTTGTGATAGGCTTAAAGAGAACATCTAAGTATACTTTCTATGGGGGATGGGATCGTGATTGGATCTCTAAGGTCAGGTGGACAGCTAAGCTCACCCCTAGTCTAGGTCATCTTCCGTGTCACACTAATACACAAAGCTCTATTGGCTTCTCAAACTATAGGGCTCATTGCTATGTGGCCCTCTATGATTGGTTGGCCCGCTTGTACCCTTCTGGAATATTCCACTCTCTAGCAGCACGCAAGCTGGTACCCCAGGTGCTGGGGGGTTGGCCTGGTCATGCCTCCCCACCCAATTAGACCAACATCCATCATCACTCCTGCGGTCCGCCATTCAATTAATGTCTTTGAACTTGGCCTTACAAAAGCTCACTGTGCCTGAGAAAAAAAAGGGAGTGAGAGCATGGCCTTATCTTCTCTGGTCTCGGTGTAGCTCACACCAAAGTCTATTTTCATCTGCCCATGTGACTGGAGACCACGTTTTTAGCTCCTTTGTTGTATTTAATACTATTGAATGAATACAGCCTGGCACTTCTAGTGTTTTTCTGTTACACCTCAAATAGGAGCTTGGCTCGCTTCACACATTCATTGTATCTTCTCAAGTAGATAACCAAGTTCTTGGCGGCCCCAGCTCTTGACACTGGGCCAGGCAAGCTTTCTCAAATCTTCCTTCACCGTCAGCTGTTTTATTCTACTGCGCCACACTTCCAGCCCTTCCATTCATGGGGTCCAAATTAGTTAAATACGCCATAGAACATCCAGATTCTATAAAGACTTTTATATTTTGGCGGCACTGCCTGCAGTCTATTCACTACGTATAGCCAGCCTTACGATTACTTTGTCTACTTGTGTTACAGCATCTGTACATTTATGAAATGGCATTGCATTTTCTTCAGTGATTCTCTTCACGTGCAATCATCATTTTGCTCCCACAATGTTGCTTGATCCTCTACTCTGCCATCAGATTCTATAAGCACAATATACTTTCTTCATTGGCATCTGTTCTATTCAATTCTATTGTATTTAATTTTTATAGTGCGCTAAATAGCCCTCAGGCCTCAGAGTGCAACAAAGATACATAGAACAGACAAAAAGTACTCATAATGACGCACATTTCTGGGTGCGTCATTTCTGCATCATGTGACTTCACCAGCCTTCTCTTTCACTTATCTTCACATTTCTTCTGGAACCTCCTTCAGCAGACCATCATTTCTCCATGGGTACATTATGTAGGGTTTTCTCAATAGATACCTTGTTTCAAGGACTTTTCGCGGTATATGTACCATTACTGGCTTTGCACATGGCGTAATTTCAGGTTGCCAACATATAGGCAAAATAGGAGCGGGAATTCCGGTAGAGGTACTTGGCACGTCCTTTACACTCCCCCCTCTGGTTAATTTATCAACCACTCTCCCATCAGTCTTCACATCTAGACATCCTCGTCTGAAATAATTTTTCTTTGGAGTCCATATCTTTATTACTCCTTTCAGAGATCCTGACAATTTCACATGTTCATCACCACTCCAGGTCATAAGACTTCATTGTCAATTCGGCCTGCAGTAGATCCATCTTCCCACCTACTTCTTGTGGTTTCTCAGATACAGGAACTTTGTTCTGTCAGGTGCAAAAATACTGGCTTTCTGGTAGTCTCTGATTGCTTAATTTGTCAGCTCTTTGGGTCCAAACCCTGACTCGACATCGATCATGATCTTCATTGCTGTTGCTTTCTTTGCTATCTTCTTGCACTGTGTAATTATTATTCTGATCACACAGAACCCAAACATGATCATCACCAAGAAGGCTCCAAGAAACTTGAAGATATTCACATCCATTGTGGAACCCATGAGAAGATTGATGCAAACCAGTTATTATCTGCAATGTCTTCCACTTCATCTTCCATTTTGACGTGCAAGTTTGTCAGCATCGTTATGGCCTCTGTCAAGGTCCCATTTTCTTCATCATGAGAAGGTATGAATGTGCAACATGATTCTCCGATTTTGACACAAACACCTCCATCCATAGCTGTAATCATATACAGGACAAATCTGTTCTGATGAGTCATCAGTCTTATGGCTCTTAGCTTTTCCTTGGTGGCATTAAATCCCTGTATGGTGGTTTTGATGGTTATCTGTAACCATCTGGCATTTGTCATCATTTGGATCCCTGGCATGAAAATTGTCAGGAATATCGCTGATATCTGGCTGAACAACCTGTGTTCATATGGAATGTCATTAAAAGCTTCTATCGATTTAGCTGAGAAGTAGTTCTCCCTCTTTGTTCAACTGAGGAATCCAACTGACCTTCTCCTTCTTAGGCTTCATGTATGCTCTGAATCCCAGTAGTGGTTCATTATCACTATTGTTCCATCCTTCATTTCTGTTACATCGAACAGTGCTGGTTCTCTCCAACTTTTCTTGTGCCATTATTTCTAAAGCATAGTTCTGCACTAGACAATGGCATTATCTGCAAAGGGCCTTCTTTGTCCTCGACCCATGTCAGCAACTTTTCAATCTCTGACCAGAGAGGATTGCATCCCCTTTCCACACAATCTATAACTGGTTTGTGATGTCCTGTTACTGCCAGAGCTCTGCATACAATGTTGCCTTCTTCCCAGCCATCTGTAGAGAATACTGTTGCCCAGATCTTCATCTGGCCTCTCTCCCTGAATCTTCATATTTCTTCATCAGTCTTTCCTTGTCAATTGAACTTCTTGTTTATTTCCTATCTGATTACCGTTATCTTCATTCCAGGCTGTTTGTATCTTATCACATGATCTCTTGTGTGTTCTCTTGCTCTTGTCTTCAAATCTTGAACATAATCATATTCTTCTGGAGCTGACCACTCAGTCACCCATACCAAGGAGGCTGTTCGACCCTGGAACTCACCTCTTGTATGGCAGAGTACAATGTGAGTCAGGCAATGAGCTGCCCAAACGTCTATTTTTATAGCAATAAATATCTTGGACTTCTCCATAGCATAAGGTAGGAGAGCACAAACATAGCAAACCTCCTAAGAAGTGCTTTTTACCACCTCTTTCATGTGTTGATACCACATGTTGTTCCCCAAATGTGCTGTACTTTCTAGATAATTATTTAACTCATGATCATCTTCTTTTGCACTTCTCTTGGGTCTCTTTCTTGCAAGGAGTGTGCATGCATAATGCTTATGAAGTATATCAATAAGGATCCTTCCTACAGGGGGAATCATAGGAACATTCATCAGAGAAATGTGTGACCTTACATGTGTCACTGGTGTAGGGATATTCACATATGGTCTTGGTCTCTTTGCAACAAACAATTCTGTATAAGTCACTGGAGTGGGAAGGATCAAGAGGACACCTACCTTTCTGGGACCAACAAAGTAAGCAGTGTGGACTAGTAAAAACAGAAAAACAATAGAGCAATATATTATGCATGTCGTTGAATCTGCTCACTTTCTGGAACTGCTTTATTCTCAATGGGCCACATTGTGCCTGTGTACTATTTTTAAGGGAGGTAAACACCTTTTTAATCAGGCAACCTCGTTAAATGCTTAGCTGCTGAATCTGCTCAATTAGCTCCATAAGTAACCTACTCATTGCAGGACGATCCTTAGGATATTGTAGAAACACACGAATGTTAGTACTATGCCAAACAAGGTAAGGATGGACTTGAAGTAAGTATACAAAGCTAGCGATAAGTAGTCTATGGGCATTGGCATTGGACAGAACCATGAGTCTTTACCAGAGAGAAATTCAGTGAGGAATGGATCAGGGAACTGCTCCTTTTTCCAGTCGTTGTCCTCAAAATCAAGATTTGGCATTTCTAGCACATCAGCACTTTGTTAAGTCAAATTAAACGATTCATGCACCTCGAGAATATTTGCTTTTGCACTCCTGCTAAAATATCTATAATGAGTGTCCGAGGTGAGCCACAGTCCAAATGCACATGTGCATTTATTTAATCAGCAATCTTAACATCCTTCTTCCTTGTCATCGATCGAGTCTGCACATACTGAACTACATCTCCTTGTCTTGCTTCCAAATCAACGGGTGGGGGTGCTTCAGTCTCACCAGCATACGGTTTCACGTCACCCAAGTAGATCCAGGTGCACCTTTCTTGGATCTTTACTGCTAAGGGAGTGATATTTTCGACGATGAATGGTCCACTAAAACGGGGCTCGTGCCACTTCCTTGTGAAGTTGCTCACTAAAACGGGGTCTCCAATAAACAACTTGGATACAGATAATAATTTCTCATATCCGGCTGCAGAATGATCTTCATCTGTGTCCTGAGACTGACACCCCATACGCTTGAATTGATCTGAAATGACAGAGATACTAGTGGTCATACATGGCAAATACGTACGTGACTCATTTCCTAAAAATTCTGCAGTCATGTGGGCATCACTTTTACTCCTCGATGGAGGAGACACGGGCTTGCTCATTCACCTCCCTGTTGCTAGCTTGTGGGGTGTGAGGTGGTGGTCCGACCCGGACTGATTACTTAATGCATATAATGCAAGGGGCAGGCAATACAGACATCCCTTCTTCAATGTCAATTTGAGTTTAGCTATTAATTCCTTGAGAAGACAGTTGAGTCTCTGACATATACCGTTCGCTTGCAGGTGATAAGGAGAAAACATGTTTTTTATGCTAAGCAATAGGCTGATCTGTTTGAATACTTCATTAACAAAATGGGGTCAATTGTCGGATCGCAGCACCTCACATACAGTGCTTCGAGATGTCCCCAGGCTGTTTGTGTGCTACATAAATATAAATAAATAAATAAATAAATAAATAAATACTCCCCATCTAGGAAATACTTCTTGAAATTAAAACTTTGCAGCACAAGTAGCATCAGGGTGTGTACATTTGACTAGCTTCAATCCATCTTGAAAAGGGACAAACCACTAGTATCATATACCTATATCCACAACATAATTGCAGCATATCAACACAGCCAATATGTAAATGCTGAAAAGGACAGTTCGTTTGCGGAATCACTCCTCTAATTGTTTGCAGTTTATGCCTAGTGGTAAACCTTTGACATATGATGCAATTTACTACATAAAAGGCAACGTGTTCTAACAGGTTCGGTACAAACCAGTCCTCCGCAATAGCTGCTGCAAGGCTTTCCCTAGTTACATGCACAGGGTAGTGTAGCTGTTCAAGCGCTACCCTTAATAAGGCTACAGGCATCACTGGTTTACCAGTGCTATCCTGTCACCACAATGCTTCAGAGGGGAATAAAGAACACCCCCTCCCTGTGCATAGCTCTTTCTCTTCCTGTGGTGCATTGGCTTGAACCTCAATTAACTGTGTTCTGGACAAATGATTAAACCCTTCATTTACAATCATAATCATAACCACTTTTTCCTTTACATCTGGAGTATAAAAACTTGAAATGTCTGGTAAATATGCAACCATTTTGGCCTCTTTGTCTGTGGCTTCATTCCCGCGTGAGAGAAAAACAGTTCTCTTAGTATGTGCTGCACATTTAACTATTGTGATGGATACTGGAAGTTGTAGTGCCTTAATAAGCCTGTCCAATAATGCTGTGCGCTGCACTGGAGTGCCGTCCGCTCAGAGGTAGCGCCTCCTTTTCCAACGTGCTATCCCTGCGTGCACAGTTGACATCACATAGGCAGAGTCACTGTACACTGATACTTCCTGCCTTGCATGTTTCTCGAGCGCGACAATAAACGCCACCAGTTCTGCTGCTTGTGCCGAAAAGTGAGACAGTAGTCTTGCACTTCACTTGTTACCACCTCAAATTCCCCATAAACTGTGTGCTTTACAACAGCTGAACCTGAATGCCTTTCCCCATAAGTTTGATCAATTTTTAAAGACCCTTCAATAAAGTGAACCTACCCTGCTAGAGCATTCTCTTTCACTCTTGGGATCGCGTCATAGAACTCTTTGTAGTTTGAGCAATCGTGCACTTGCTCATCCTCTGTCACGGGTTCAGCTGCACGCGTGGCAGGGTTCACTATTTTACACCTGGCTATTTTGATCGCTGGATTCGATATAACTGCCTCATATGCAGAAGCCCTCTGAGATATCAATGTACCCTTAGGTTTCTCCAAAACAGCAAACAATGCATGCTCAACATACAATGTCATAGAACATCCCATCACAATGCTTGTAGAGTTCTCAATGGCGAACGTGGCTGATGCCAGCAATTGTTCGCAAGGGAAGCGTCCTCTCATAACTGGATCTAGAATCCCACTATAATATGCCAGAGGTGTGTACCCTAATGTAGTCCTCTGTGTAAACACTCCGGTCAAAACTGTCCAATTTGTAGGCAAAAATAAATAAAACTCCTCAGAATAATTGGGAATTCCCAAAACTGAAGCTGTACAAATAGCTTTCTTTAATTACTGAATTCCTCCCTCCATGTCCCCAGGCCATTCTATTTTTCCTTGTTCACTTAGGCTTTCTTCAGAGCCTGCAAAAGAGATCTCTTGTACAAGCTATAATCAAATAGCCATGCTCTAACATAGTCGCACAATCCCAGAAACTGCTGCATTTGCTTTACTGTGTGTGGTTGTTCTGTTTTCATAATCGCCTCAGCTCTTTCATTTGTAACTTTCATCCTCTCATGTGAGATTAACTGACCTATATTCAACACCTTCTCCTGGCAATATTGCAACCTCTCCTTGTCCACTTTATATCCCTTGTCTGCTAGGGTAGTCATTACTGAATCAAATCTTGCCTGCACTCTTCTTCTGTCGTGCTACAAACTAAAATATCATCTACGTACTGCAGCACAACACTTTGCAAATCAATATTGCTTAGGTCCATCTGCAGGACCCTATTAAAGATCGATGGAGATTCACAATACCCTTGGGACAAACGAGTGCTCTTTAGCTTAGTCTGATGAAACCTAAATGACGCAAGGTCTTGGGAGTCCTTATGCAACGGGATTGAGAAAAACACATTTTTCAAGTCAATCACCGTGAAATATCGTGCCTCTGTGGGAATACTACATAAAATCGTAGCAGGAATCGGAACTTGAGGAAACTCTGCCTCAACAATCTGGTTAATTGGCCGAATATCCTGAATTAATCTCCATGATCCCTCTTTCTATTTCTTCACAGGATACACAGCAGTATTACACAGTAACTTTGACTTCAGCAAGATACTCTGTTCTATCATAGCTGATATAGGGCCTCATTACACGGATGTGTAACTTACACAGATGTGTAACAATATAACTTTATACTAATAAAGCACTTGAAGCAAATTATATCTCTCGGCAAATCAGAATGACACCTACCTCCGTGATGGTCAGCTCTCTTTGAAATAGAAGCAGGAGGGAATTACCTGTAAACCCCTCTCAAACCCAGCCAGAGGCTAAATTGAAGTGAAGTCTCCAGGGGAAACCCCGAAGGGAAAAAACCCCATGAGGTGCTGCTGGGGAGCGTGGATTCCTGCAGCAGCTGGTGGAGGGTCACACTGGTTGGGCTGTGAACCGGAATCTTGTCAGGGAGGATTCTGATAGAAACAGAATAGAATTTCAGATAAGTAAAGACACCGAATCTCTAATAGTAGAGTGGTAGGGATAAGAAAGGCAGCTTACCCTGACAAGCCTATTCCCTTCTAAGCTTTCCTTTTTCAATCAGATGTGAAAAGTTGGCAAAGTGCCTATATAATATGAAAGAGGTTAGGATATGTCCAAAAGTAAGACACGAAGATGCAAAGAATGTTGTAGGAATTGGAGTCTTACCAACAGGTGATAGCCCAAGGGAGGAATTGTAATGAGCAGGATACAGGGCTTGAGCACAAGGGGACTGAAGACTGAATAGGAGGTCTGAAGTTGAAATCTAATGTTGACGTAATAGATAAGCAAGATTAGAGGGAGAAAACCCCGTGAGAGACACGGAAACACAAATAGCTAGAGAGAACAAAACACTACCAGAGAAAACAGTCGGGAACACAGGGAGGTGACTTCCTGTTGATCTGCTGGGCTTGGAGGGAAATCGAGATCTCTAAGTTTCAGTAAATGGAAAAGTAAGGAGAAAAGTATTGAAGCTACAAGGAACGATCCACTGAAAAGCAGCAGAAGAATAACTCTAGATAAGAAAGAAGCGAATTTACGATGCGCAGCGCGACTCTGAATAGAGAAGCAACGCGTAGTGCTGAAGTTCCTGTTGCCGGAAATACCATTCCGGAAGTTGGGGGCGGAGCTAATCCCGCGGTCCGGGGAGCGGGAACAACTAGAGCGCGGCTTACAGTCTCTGGATCCTCCATGTTGAGAGTCCCGATTCTGGGTAGAACCGTGGGTGTCACGGGTATCGATTCCTGGAAGTGTAAAGCAGTGCGATTCCACAGGACAGTTGTAACAGAATACTACATAGAATCGTAGCAGGAATCGGAACTTGAGGAAACTCTGCCTCAACAATCTGGTTAATTGGCCGAATATCCTGAATTAATCTCCATGACCCCTCTTTCTATTTCTTCACAGGATACACAGCAGTATTACACAGTGACTCTGACTTCAGCAAGATACCCTGTTCTATCATAGCTGATATAGGGCCTCATTACACGGATGGCAGTAAGGGTTTAACGGTACCGGTATTTTACCAGTACCGGTAAATCCTTACCGCCTTACTACGAGGTCCCTTTGTGGGTTGGGGAATTTAATGCCTGCTTTTTGTAGGCGTTAAAAACCAACCCGCAAAGGGACCAGGGAGTTAATTATGGTACCACAATTTGCGGTGCCGTAATTAGCACCTTCCCCATTCCCATAGAGCAGTATGGGGCAAAAATGGGAATGGGGAAGGACAATGGGGGAAGGGGGAATTACCGCCCCACCAACCTTGGAATAGGGCGGTAATTCCCCTTTCTACCAAGGTGGTGCCGGTATTTTACCGGCATGGACCAAGGTGCTAATAGCACCTTGGCCCACCGTCATCCGTGTAATGAGGCCCATAGTCTTAATACCCTCATCCACCTCTGAAGACATTGGGTACTGTCTTGCTTGAAGGTAAAATTGCTCCTGGTTTCAGCTTAATCTTAACCTCTCCTACCCCCTTCACTAGGCATATGTCATAGGGGCCTGTAGTCCATAGAGAGGTTGGCACTTTTTCCATGTACTCATCAAAAAATGCTGGGCGCTGCCGCACTATCACCATTTGCAGTGGAATTTCCCATCTCTCTATTCGGATGGAATATGTAATACTCATCTCGAATACTACTTCATCATCTGAAGGATTATTTCTGAACATATCTTCATCTGTAACATCAGTGAATCTATACACCTCACCAATTGCAATTACCGTTCTCCATGGCTTGCCCTCATAATCGATTCCTTCAAGCATGGCCAATTCCCCTGCATGTTACTCTAGAGGAATAGTCTGTCCCCCCTCTTTGTCCATAGGTATCTGTGGCCTGAATAAAAACTCATCAGGTATTCTCATAGTCATCCCCACTAGGCCGGGTAGCCATGTCAACAAAAGGTGTAACCCATAAAGAAGGACTTCTGGCTCTAATGGCATCCCTCACCAAGCCATTTGCCCTGTAAATGCCATTATAATTTCAACCATGTTTAGATATTGTATCCCTGGTGTGGAACACACTATGCCTTCATCAGTAAAAGAAATGGTCATATTTAGTTTCGTCATTAAATCTCAGCTCAGAATATTAACCGGTATCTGCCTTGAATACAATAATGGAACAGACATGTCACACTCTCCTATAGAGACTGCTAATTCATTAGTAAAAGGAACTATACTTGTAGCGCCAGAGAAACCTTGAGCCTTCATGGCATTTCACGATAATGGATATTTTCCCTCTCGTATACACGAGCGAGTTGCCCCATGTTTACTAAAAAAGAAAAGGATTTCCCCCTATGATCACATCAAAACTTGGTTCCTCTTGGGGGTTTCGGGTCCCCGATAGTACTGAACACATCAAGTCACCCTGTGAGCTGGCCTATTGTGGGTACATGCTTATCCCCATACCCATAAAAGGACTTCCTCCCTCCACAGTGACACCCCCTAGTTTAGGTGTCAATAACTGCCCTGTGTTTGCATTCTGTTGTATCTGCATGGGTGCATGCTCGGACTGTCATTGTGGTGCATTCAATGGTAAACAAACAAAACCGTGAGTTTCCACACGGTAACCCCATATGCACTCTACACGGGATAATATCCCTTAGGTAATTAGAGCAATTCACTATGTCATAAGTGATTAATATGCATAGCTCTCAAGTAGAGAGCAGGTGCTCAATCATAGTAAACTTGAAGTACTGGCAATGAAGCCAATATGGTAACTACAAAAATGTTCCAACAAAGCTATAAACATAGGTTCCTTTTGTTTTAATACAACAAGAATAGCGATTTTCCAGAACACGACAAAATTCGCCAAATGTTTTCAAATAAATACATAAGTAACAAGTGTTTACAACATTCACACTAGCGTTTTTATGAACTCATTAAAGTCTCTGAAACACATTCCAAATAGCACCATTAGATTCAATCATTTGCCATCGCGTTTCGGATTATCACAGAATCCATCCTCAGGGCTAAGGTAACTATTTGTTCCCATTCTTCATAATGTTTCACAGTTCAGATCTCTAGAAAGTAACCAAAAGATATAATCACTAATAATTAACATACTCGACCTTAATTCAATCACTAGCAAGAAACGCTAGAACACTAACCTTATAATCCATCAGCAATAGGTGTTGTCAATTCGTAGAACCAAACTTTACGGGACCTCAGTGCACGACTGGGACCAGTAGCAGGTAGGCGTGGGACTCTGAGTATTCCAGTATCCTACGGGGAGGGGGAAAGTATGCATATGTTAAATAGGGAGAACCTAACTACATGCGTAGTGAATACCTCACTACAACCTCAAAGCGACTCCTAGCACAACATAAAGACACCTTAAAATGGGGCACAGGATTTAATTAAATCAAACCAACAGAGGGGCATCTAATCAACTACGTCTCATCCCCAGAGTGAACAGTCAAGGCTGTGCAGCACAGAGGGACAGATAAACTTTTGCATGGAGCGGCCAGGTTCCACCTAACCTGGGTCCAGAGACGTGCAGCCGAGTAGCGTGATGGGATTTAGCTCGATTTCAAACCGGTATCCGCCGGCGTTCCAAAAAAGTAACGGGCGTTCCGAGACGCTCGGATCTGGGCATGAATATAGACCCATCCGACAATGACAATACTATGGACTAAAACGTCTGTGTGTGCACTCACCTCGTATCGAGTGCGATGTATACCGAAAAGACCAGCCATCCAGTGCATTCGCTGGGGGCTGTCTGTGACTGTTGTTTGTAGGTTTCCACGGCGATGCCACATGCGCAGCAGTGTGACTGGCCGCCATCTTAGAGTGGGCATGTCCCCAGCCCTATACAACCGTATGTGTGCACCATCAGAATTCTAAACCATAAGTATTCGGGGCGATGCGATTGATCAGAACGGCATCAGATAACGTTGATACCCGGTTAGTGCCACTTCTTAAGGGATAATTATTGGGGCCGGAAGGAACCCTAAACCAGACCACAGTGTATATGATCGGACGGCACTTAGGAGTGGGCAGCAAGGAAAGACGCATAAATAAATCTGCTCGGGTCCTCGTGGCCACAAAGTTAAGCCGGGCTAAAGCCTGGAGTCTATGTAAGGCAAAGGTGCCTATCAGGGTAATAAGGTGGGCATGGGGAAATGCAGAACAAGATCTGCCAAAGACCTCATGTGCGTTGGGTTCTAGGAGTGGGCAACAAGGAAAGACGCAGAAATAAATCTGCTCGGGTCAGAAAGTAGAGGAGATCCCTGTTAGGGGGTAGAGTCCGAATACACTGCCGGTTCGGGAGCACCAACAATGGCGCAACCCCGCCGTTCACACTCTAGAAGTTGAGGATCCACATATCACTTACTCAAAGTTGATCAAATACCCACAATCATCTCAATGTTCTGACATTTACATAGACAATCAGATAAGGTATTACATAGGCAAGAGACAATTCTGTCCGTAGTCTGCCCCACTTGTGTCCCCCACGACGGATGTCCAAGAGGTTCACAATCTAATCAATCTAATCAACCACCTTAGATTGTATTACAGAGCACAGTATATCCCATGATTAAACCGGAGACAAATATTGACAGCAATTCTCCATTATGTCGATATATGTTTGCATAGTTCAGTTTTACCATATTGGCTTCATTGCCAGTACTTCAAGTTTACTATGATTGAGCACCTGCTCTCTACTTGAGAGCTATGCATATTAATCATTTATGACATAGTGAATTGCTCTAATTACCTAAGGGATATTATCCCGTGAGGAGTGCATATGGGGTTACCGTGTGGAAACTCACGTTTTTTTTTTGTTTTTTTTTGTTTAGTGTTTAATTTGCCCCGAGCGGCCTCGTGGCTTCTACTCCTTTGCACCTGAAGTTAATTCAGAACTCTAAGTTGTTTTTGAATACCCCATGTCTTTAAAAAGTAATATTAGCAAGTTATATATTTACGTGCTAGTGCCTCCCACCCCCCATTGTTTTGTGCATTCAATGGTGCCTGCTGTGGTTGCAAAGCCTATTGCATTTTCAGCGCTTGAAACACTGTCTGATCTTGGGCAAAGTCATCCCTATTTTGTGAGCTATATGCTGGAGGATAAGATGCCCCCCCACTTGAGAATTTCCCATTCTGTACATACCCTTGGCTCCCACATGTTCGCACAATATGCCCTGTCATTCCACATGTCCAACATATTGGAGGATCTCTTCTAACTAGCCTTCCTTGATTAAAACCTCCTTGCACATTTTGGTAATCATTCTGCATATTCTGAAACCCGCCTTGGTTATTTTGAAAACCACCCTGGTTATTCTGGAAACCACCCCTTCCTCTGTTGGCCATTCCTCTTCTTGATCCATCTGACCTTGATTATTCGCCTGTGATTTACACACAGCTTGTTGTGTTCCCAGCCCTTCCCCGCTTGTCAGTACTACCCCTTCTGTGGTGTACTTCGACAATTTCTTCTGGACTACTTTGGCTTACTCAAGTTTTCTAGCATCTTCCTTCTTCTTACTTTTCTCTTGTAACAGTCAGCAGTGATGCGGGATAGTCAACTGCATATCTGCCCATTGCTTCAGTTCCATTCCCACTAATTTCTTGAGCTGTCTCTGTACCTGCTCTGGCAATCCCTGACACAGAATGTCATAGAATGTCATAGAGCAGATGAATGTTTAGAGCGGATGAGTGCGTGGAAAGAACGAGTGCATAGAGCGGAAGAGTGCGGGCAGCGGATGAGTGCGGGGAGCGGATGGGTGCTGGGAGCGTGATGGGTGCCCAGAGCGTGATGGGTGCACAGAGCGGAATGAGTGCGTAGAACGGAATGGGTGAGCAGAGCAGAATGAGTGCGCAGAGCGGAATGAGTGCGCAGAGCAGAGAAGACCGTAATCTGGAGCGGGGCTGCATGTAAGAAAATAGTGAATTTGTGTATGCAAGAGTTTGTGTTCGGATGTGGTTGTGTGAATTAAAGAGTGTATGCTTTGTTGCATGTGTTTATGTGAGAGCGTCTTTATGCTGTATGGATGCGAGGGTGACCAGGGCCGGAAGTGACAGAGCCAAGAATTAGCTGTGTAAAGAGGTGTTCGCCAGGCCACAGTGTGCGAAAGGCAATAGGGGGAGTTGAAATCACCCCTTAATGAGCCATACCTGCCTAGCTTGTGAATCCACTAATATGAGCTGCGCGTGGGCCACCATGTGGAAATTGGGGAAACTAGACTAGCATCTCGAGGTGGGTGGACCTATCTATTTGAAAATGAAGGGTCTTGTAGAAGTGCAAGGTCAAGTGAACTGACAATTCTTATCTTGGAGCTTAAGGTGTAGTAAACACTGTCAAAGAAGAGTCATATGGAAATTGTGACAAAATGCAGCAAGGGACTATATAATATTACCAAAGTATACTATGCGAAATATATACCCTGTGAGAGTGTCCGACGCAAGAGAAGAAATGCCTTCATTGTGTTCACCTCCCCAAGTTTCCCAATGTTAATACTAGCAGAGGCTGAGCAGCTGAAGAGAAGACAACCCCACAAGGAGGCGAGTCATGCCACCTTCACCGGCTGATTAAGGATATAGTGAAAGATGTGGAAGCATTGGAATACTGCGTCACAGCTAATGATGCCTGGTGTTGATTGGGCCCTAACGTAACTAAAGTAGCAGTTGGTCATTGCACTGCAACACAATACTTTGAGTGCCTACAGCAAAGAAACTGTGGACAGCATGCAGAGAAGCCATCTACACTTAGTACCCCAATACCTCAATGGTTATAACATTTCTCAAGCTCCTGGAAAACTGATATTCTAGAAAATGCATATCAGCTAATCTCTACACTGCACCAATCAACTATGCAGCAGTTCCGAAGCACTGCGGTCTATCTAGAAAAGGCTTACAGGGACCCCACACCCCAGTGCAACCAGAACCCTATTTTTGATATAGGATGCACACTTCTATCACCAATGGGACACAACATTGACATCACAAAATCGCAACATCACGAAATAACAGCAGGGCCTACACACAAACACTGCAAGGCAAGATATGGTGAAGGTATAGGAGGACCATTGCCATCATCTCGGGTGGATAGCTCTGGGGCTGCGTGCTTGGCTTGGAAGCAAGACGACACGCAGCAACACGGGTTCGATCACGGGTGTGGGCTTATAAACCTCCGGGTATTAAGCGCATTGTAAATAACCTATCATATCATATCAGTGGGGGATCCTCCAGAGAAATAATCACAAAGGCCGTCTGGGAATATAGCTAGGATAAGAATCGCGGTGGGGCATAATATGGGAGGAAGTAACAACGGAGCATTCGTAGAGCAATACAAGAGTCCACACCGCCAAGATGCATAACAACTGCGAGGAATGATACTATGCTGGAGGCTTACCTGAGCCATCGATGGAGCATCACCTTGGAACCAGTCCTAAGTGGGAGAAGAGGTACAGGGGGGTCAAAAGACATGGCAAACACCCAAAAGGGCCCAGCATTTAGGAAGAAAACCCATGCCAGCAAGAAAGCAATGCATCAAAACATAGGGATAGAGTCATAATGGGCAGTGGGGTGTAGACTAGGAGAAAACAGATGTGCAAAAACCAGACATAAAATACTGACCATCTGGAAACCAGTGTGGTGAGAAGCTTGAAATGCCCCCACTATCCTCCAATTCCGGAAACCACCAGAAGTGTGGCTCTTTCAAGAATGCCTGCCAGATGAACAAACATCCCTCTCTCCCTCCACAGCAGTTCTGCGCTACTGTTTAAAACACCAAGCCCAATGCTGACACCCTCCTGTTGTAAAGCACTCGCCTGCACTTGAGCTAGGTTCATGCTATAAGCAATGCAAATAACAAGTGCCATAGAACCTGGGAGGAAAATCAAGTACAGTGCCAAAAAAGGGGGGGGGGCATAGGCTAAGAGTAAAGAAAGGGGAGACGTGGCAACAGCACAGTATAGTAGTGAGGAGTCATTATAGAATAGTATAGAAAAGTGCACCATATGGTGCAATGTATTAACACTGAATCATATTGTTAAACAGCATATTCTTCACCATATCATAAAATGTGGCAAATGGGAGAACAGCCTACGAGTTCTCAAAATATTATCTCATTGGACACTATATGGAGCAAGAATCACAATCGGAAACAAGGGATCATATCATAGAGGGGACACAGTTGCTGGGAGGATAAATAGGAGCAAGAAAAGTGGTGAAACGCACCTTAGCTTGAAGAAATGAGGTGTGCAAATCTCCTTGCTAAGGGACAAAACTGGTGTCAAGTGGATCAGCAAAAAGGTCCCAGAAGAATCAACACCACCCTGGGGTGCCAGGTCATAGAAAAGGGGAGAGAACAGAAGGCAGACAGGCAGGTTGCCTGGGAATGATAACATACTGACTCCGGGGTTTGCCTAAGTCTTGAAAGCTATACAACAAATTGGATAGCATCTTAAGTAGTCCCACGTCAGATGTGAAATAATCAAGCACTCTTGGCTTTTAACCCTGCATCATGTTGCATTCTGGTACTTGTAGTTCCGTATGCATAAAGTACTGAATTGCAAAATGGCAAGTGAGTGCTAGCAATGTAAGGACTCAAAAAACCTGAAGGGAGCTTGTTTTCAGCAGATTCCAGTAAGGTCAGAGCAGAGTATCTATAAAGTCATTGTTTGAGGAAAGAGGTCAGTTGATTGTCTGCAACACTAGCTTTACAAGTTTTACCCTCAGCGTTATACATATAGATCAGTGGGGAGCAGCAGAGGAAAGCATTTAGGTGTGGGAATTAAGTAGCACAAACCAATCAAGCAAATTACTGGGCGCGCGCTCTAAAGGCAAATGGGGTGAATAAAACGCGAAACCAGCGATAGCCCGGGAAGAGGCAGCACATTAAAAGTAGTCGTCCTGTGGGGCCAGGTTGACATGCATGCACATCTCCAGAGAGCTGTGTAGATCCTGCATGAGTATCTTGGCATTCCGGCAGGTTCCCTCAGCCCTTCATGCTTACATAGTCAACAAAGCTCCTTCAATTTCATTGGCTACGTGTTACCTTTGGCGTTAACCTGCAAAAGCTCCAACTTCCGTCTTGTTCAGGGACCACTGAAAGAAAATACCACTTTTAAATGCATAGGTATCCCTCTGTTTATGTGAACCCTGCCACACTGCAGTGTAAAAGTGGCTAACCTACTGCCTCTTGGATAGTAAAATGCACTGACGAGGAGGAAGGCTGTGATGACCAAGACATGAGGACTGGCACCTTAGGCTGAGTAGGCAAAAACACGCTGTGAGTAGGCTGCACCGAGGAAGGCGTAGGGATGGTGCTGTGTGAGTCCCGAGTCCATAGCTATTCCAAGTCAACAAATAAGCTAGGATGTGCAAAATTACACCCCAGTGGCAGAAATCTAGACTCGTAACAATTATGACAGAAAAAAAGGTCCCTTGAAAATGATATTGCTGCTGAGGAGTTGAAGGGAGAAAGGCTGAGGGCCTCAAAATGCAAAGAGTGGTGTGAGCTGTGGTGGTAGAAAAGGAGATTCAGGGTGTGTCGAATCAACATCCAGGGCACCAGTGGTCCAGGGATGAATATCGGTTTCTAAACCATCAATCTGCCCCACACCTCTAGCACACCAGAATGGATCCGAACAGATTGGAAACACAAGCAAATTATAAACCTCCTTGTCCAATTTTGGTAACGTGGATGGAACGGCAGACTTGTCTCTGAATGGATGTGGATCGTTGGTTGGTTGCAACACAGTGAAAATACACTTATTACCCAATGATAAAAGGGGCTGTCCAGTCAAGGTTGTATACAAATATCTACTTTTTTTTATTTTATTTTAATTTAAAGTGGTTCATATTGGTCATACATTTTGACAACCTTTAACCACCATAATCCACAAGATAAAAAAAAACATACAAATCATATAACTTCATATACCGTACCAGTCCACGTGTGCGGGAAAGAATAGTTTACTAATTCATCCTTTACTCTTCAAGTTTTGTTTTTTGATCACCATTAAAAATTTGACTAGGGTTGAAATTATTGACGTCTTCTCTTCTGAGAGCAGAATTTTCCACCAGACTTCTCTGGTTCTCTGGCCATATTTAGTGATCACCTCAGACATTAATGTTCTTCTTTGTTGGTCCAAAGCTCGACCGTCCATCACCAGGTGTTCTGTTGATTCTTGTGAATCTTCAGCTTGGAACAATCTACAAATCAACGTATTACCATCTGCTTTGCCCCAATTTCTTGTCAGCTTATTTTGAAATAAGTTCAAATGAAACCGAAAGAACTGATCCGGTTTGGGAAAACCTGCAGGTACTTTGGTTGGGTGTTTAGTTTCCTGCTTTCCTCCAATGGTTTCCCATAGATTCTGTATTTCTGTCTTTCGTCTTGTGTCTGAATCCAATCCTGGGTGAACAGTTTCTTCTTAGTTTTATCTGGGTTTTCAATGAGAGATTTTGGTGATTCCTCTGTACTGGCTAAGAGTTTTTTACATTTCCCCTCCCATTTTAACAACACAGGCTCCTTTTGGTCCTACAGGCTTTTTTCAGGCATGAGAAACCTCCCTTTATCTCGTCTTGAATGCCTTTCCTAAAGAATGTCAGTGTTTTCCATTCAGCTAATGCCCTTACTGAAGTGAGATCGAGTTCCATCCTCACAGCCTGTCTAATATCTACTTTATTATTATCACAACAGAAAGTTCTAGCGCACTACAAAATACAACCCATCCTGTAAGGGAATACAGAGGACAGACAGTTTGAAGAATGAAAAGGAGTGCACGCTGGATACTAACAGAGGGTAGATGGTCAAGGAATTAATTGCAATAGTTCAAGGATACTTGGTTTAAACACAAATGAAGTAATGGATCAAATGGATCAGTGCTTGTCAAAGTTCTTGTTGTTCGACAGCGTAGTCGGTTTCAGGGTGCTTTGCAGCTTCTGTGACAGAGTTCAAGACGGGAGGTAGCCGTGGGTATCAGGTGGCAGGCGATTCGGCGAGCAAGGCTGGATGGACGGCTGCAGGCTGTCCTACATGGAGGCTCAGGGCCAGGAATCATTGTCTCAGTACTGGTCGGTGGGTCTGAAGCACTGGTCGAGGCATCTACAGCGTAACGACAGTCAGCAGTGCAGTTGGTTGCAGCTCGTGGGGCTCGACTGGCTTGAAAATGTCCTTTAATGTGGACGTCGGTAGATGCTTGTCGGGGCACTCCTCCTAGATTCTTCACTGGGCTTGTGTCATGCTTTGTGGTGCATGTCTCAAAGCTGAGGGGAGTGTTGCAGGCAGCAGCTTTGCCCTTAATTTGGTTCAGAGATTCTCTGGCACTGCCCACCTAGGAAGCTTGCTGCACAACCTATCAGGGCACACTGTGTGCTGGCTGGGTACAAGTTTTGGAGCTGCTGGATGGGTCCTCTTAGTTCGGTATCTCCCTCTGTTCTCTGGGAGATGTTCAGGGGAGGGATCTTGCTTCCCTCTTGGAAAACCTGGCCTTCCTTCACTGGCGGAAGCTGTAGGGCAGACTGTACCTTCAGCCAGCGTCCAAATGAGTCCTTCGTCTTACTCCTTTCAAAGTCATCAGATGAATTGCCAAACGATGGTCTCAACCCTCTTTTAAAGCCAAAGGGGCCCAGTGATTGGTGCAGGCTAAAACTACCTTAATAGACCAATCCTGGGTCCCCAACAACAATTTTCTGTTATGCATGAACTCGTAGCGCAATATTGTCTTTAGACAAGGTTAAGGCCTCCGACTATGTCAATTGGAACTGGCTTCTCAGGCTGCTGGCCCACTTTGGCATAGGAAGGGTTTTCTTGGGTGGGTAAGGTTGCTGTACAATGACCCTAAGGATAGAGTTAATGCGGGCAGGCATATCTCAGAAGCATGGAGGATATGCAGGGGCACGTAACAGGGTTGCCTGCTATCCCCAATGCTCTATATATTGGCTCTGGAACCCCTGTCGTTTTCCTCCAAGCAACATATGCAGACACTGGGATATGCATAGACAATGTCACGCATCTATTGTCACTATACGCTGACGATATGCTTTTGTTCATCACGGACCCGCGCGTAAACTTTCACGCCCTACTTGAGGCAATAGACGCCTATGCCAAACTATAGGGTATCTCTATAAACAAAGCAAAATCCATAATATACCCCCTCGCTGAACTCAAACTAGTCGCCATGGAGCACTTGCCACACCTAGGTCTTGTGTGGTCACCACGCACCTTTCCGATATTTGGGTGTAGACATACATCATGACCCCGCACATACATACACTGCCAACACACAAAAGGCCTTAGAAAAAACAATGAGGTCCATGGAGTTTTGGAAGACACTTCATTTGGGGACTGTTGGAAGAGCAGCCTTTCCAAAAATGATGGTCCTACCTCGGCTGTTGTATCACTTTACAAACATACCCTACAACATACCAGGGATGTCCTTTAAGAAATTGAACATGATAGTGAGAGAATTCCTGTGGGGAGGAGGTCGGACCAGACTAGCCCTGCATGCTCTACAAAGGGACAACCTGTCCGGGAGAATCAATGTGCCGGACTATGAGAGATACTATATGGCAGGGCAGCTCCAATTTGTGGTCCGATGATTGGGGGATGAAGAATCCATAGACTCACTGCTCTTCCAGTCGGCACTGAGGAACTACTACCTACGAAAAATCATCTGGATGGGCAGACCCTGGGCCACAGGACTGCCTACCCTGCTAAAACTGGGGCTAACATTATGGAAAAGGGCGTGAAGATGCAGGGAATTAGGGACCCATGCTCCTTGCAGATCCCCCTGGCGGGACTTGTGGACACCAGACCGGAAGCCCTGGCTACATACAAGATGCACTGGGTGGCGAAAGGAGTAGGTCAGGTCAGAAACTTATGTAAGGCGGGAAAATGGGTGGATTTCAACACCCTCACAGAAGACTACAGAATACACAAAGGACAGTTCCTGCCGCACAACAGCATGGTCCAAACTATCAAGAGGAGGTGGTCGGACCTCTCATAGGAAAGGAAACCACAGGAAAACCTAGATAAGTGGTATGACATCTCCGAAGGAGGACACACAACATCAAGACTGTACAAACAGCTCATGAAAACTAATAATACTAAGAAACTACAGGTGCAAGTCCAATGAGAGTCTGAACTCCAAAAGCCCCCTTCACAGATCTGGAATGGACAAGGGTCCTGAGATATACCAAAATGGTCTCGAGAAACACTAGATTCACGCAGACACAGCTCTCTGTTGCCCAAGGAGCGTACCTCAGCCCAAAAAGACTATCCAAAATGGGGAACAAAGACACTCAAACCTGCCCAATATGTGCCGTAGAAAATGCAGACATGCTCTACATGTTCAAGGGGTGCCCAGGAATACAAACATTTTGGGAGAACATTAAGGCTAGGGCGGCCTTGGGTGGGGTGCAAATGCAACAATGGACACCAGAAAGCTACTTGCTAGGACTATTCCCGAGGGGTGGCAAACAAAGGACACATATAGACAAGATGAAGGACTTGATGTGCATCTTGGCAAAACGCAGGATTGCTACAGCATGGAAGACCGACAAAGGGCCCAGAATAGAAGCATGGTGGGCCAACTTGAATCGTTGGGCATTGGCAGAGACAGTAATGTGGACCAGCGCAGTACAGAGAGGGTTGAGAGAAAGTAGCAACAAGTTGTTGGCTTGGAACACACTCGTGCAGGAAATGCAGGGATCCAGAGAGGATAGTGACTATGAGGACGCGAAGGGGTTGGAAAGCGTCTCCCATTTTAGCTTTAGATTAGGCATTTTTCCCACATGCATATTCAGTTTAATAAACACCCTTGAACTGTGATCACTTGTGTCTGTCTTTACCGTTGCCACCATGAGTTCCTTTCTGGTCCTTTATTAACATGGTAAACACGTGGCTCTTCTCCCAGCTCAATTAAGGACCACAAACTACCCTGACACACCTCTTCTGCTTACCTGAGTATCTGTGCCTAGATATGTAACACTAGGCGCTTGCCACTCTAGTCCTTTCTTTTGCAACCTACCTATTTCCGCACTTAACACTCCTGCCAGGCAAGGCCAGCTATCTTGATGTGTAACATAGGATAACCGCCTACCTCTCTTTCTCTGTATCGAATGACCTCTATGTCTGTAATATGAGCATTGTACCACATGCATGTACTTTTGTTGTTTTTATAAGAAAAAAGTGCCAGATACCCTCGAGTTAGGTGCGCTACATAAGCAAATAAACGAAACGAAACTAAAGCATGCATTTGCCGACTCAAGCCCATGGTCCGGTGAAAAAGATCCCAGCAGGCTGTGAAATTGGAGTGTGGAGATACAGCCTCTCTGCTACAGACAGGAGGACTCACATTTTCTCAGGAACGATTTTCTGCACGTTTGCTTTCAACAGAGTCTGAGGGGAGAGTTTGAGGGTTCAGGCTGCCCTACTTCGGTGTTGCTGGGGGTTGGGGGAGGGGGGCTGGGGGCTATAGCCCCAGGTATTTTGGTAGTAGCCCTGGATAGAAGCTCTGGTGCTACAACCAAAATGCTAGCTAGTGCCACCAGTCCCGACATTTGCTTATCCCCTGATCTTTTATAGACCTGGCAACACCTCTGGCCCTCCCAACACATTCTGCTCACCTTCCACGGAGAAACAGGGGCACAGTGACCTGCCAATGTCACACTGAATGCGCACGAGCGGCCATCCTCGCGCAGTCTGTGGCTCTGCAACCACCTGAGAGGGACGTCAGCTTTTGCACAGGAGACGGAGTGCAGTGGTAGAGCCAGGACACCACAGTTCTGCCAATTTCTTAAACTGGCTTTAATTGAGTGATTCTGGTAAATCACGTGTTCGCTCTTTGCCTCCGATTTCCTGTGTGTAAAATCTGGGAGTGCTTTCAGGATGTCTAGCACCTCGCTCCCAGTTTTAAAACCTGTATTGACAGGTAGTGGCAAAGCCTATAGGTCTGTCTTATTTAGTAATGATTGAGGCCACATATGAATTTGCTTCCCTACCTGCCCAACTCCATCTCCCACTACACACCTACTTGCATGTTTCTCTCTCAAACATTGATCAACCAATCTGACCCGCATCCACTCGAAGTGGGGGAGCCAGCTCACCCGTGTGTAGGGCAATGCCATAGCTGAGCTATGGCATCCTCGTTTTAGTAACCAAGCAGATTATAATCACCATAATCACCATACATAAGGGGCAACCTCACATGCACCATATGCCTTACACCCGAGCCTTAGATACCCCAGTAATGTCATGACATGCCAGTTAATGCCTCGGCTGCATTGCATGCACGCCATAGCCTAATATGCACCATATGCCAATCATCTCATCCGGAAATGCCCCAATAATGAACAGGTACAAATTGGAAAACCAGGTTGGAATTTGCCAAATGGAAGGGCCCACACGCCCGGCCTTGATTTATGTATCAGGGGTGCGGTGGTGTCGGGAGGTAATGGATAACGTACAAGAACGGCACATCGTTGTTGTAGGGACAGCTAGAGATGGAGGCCTCCACCCCAGGGGCGTGGTGCACACAATTGCAGCAGTGCCTTAGAGGGGAGCTGTCGATGGCTTGACGTTAATGCTGGTGTTGGGGAACGTGTAGTGCTGGCATAGTTCCTGCAGGGTGGGAGGGTGGGCACAATGGCAGAACTGTAGGTCTTTTGAGGGGGAGGCGGCAATGGCATCTTTCTCATACATATCCCATAGTGCCTGCTGTGCTACTTATTCTGGAGGCTCACCCAGGTCTACATGTCCCACAGTATATTAAGCTGCACACATTCCAGATGTCCCCCAAAAATTACATTCTCCACCTCCCCAATGGAGATACCTGCACATGATTGCACAGTCATAATGCGCTTACATCTACCTCTGCAAATTGCCTGCAGGATTATAGATCCCAGAATCCACTCTGCCGTCCATTGCATAGCTGTCTATTTGTCTCATTCAGTATAAACGTCCACATGAGCACACATCCCATAGTACACTTTCTTTACTCTGTTTACATTCATATAAAACTAACTACTGCAATCCGGTACTCAGCAGAGCTGCCCTCACACAAGTATATATTCTATTCTGCATCACCTACGAGTGATATTTCACAGGACTACATGCACCAGAATGCATACATAGGCCCTCATTACGATACTGGCGCTAAACCATGGTGCTACTAGCACCATGGTTGGTGCCGGTATCGTAACGTGTCCGCAATGGTGAAATGGGGAAATACCGCCCCATTCCAAGGTTGGCGGGGTGGTATTTCCCCATTTCCCCATTGCCCTTCCCCATTCCCATTTTTGCCCCATAGGGCATAATGGGAATGGCGAAGGCGCAAAGTACGGTACCGCAAATTGCGGTACCATACTTACCGCAAAGGTCCCTTTGCGGGTCCCTACTTTAACGGCTGGTCTAGACCAGCCGTTAAGGTTGGGTCCCGCAAAGGGACCTCGTAATTAGGCGGTAATGGGTTAACAGCGCCGCAGCCTTTTACGGCCGCGTTAACCTATTAGCGCCAGGGTCGTGATGAGGCCCATAGTGCCTCACTCACACAAACCTCCACAAAGCATTGTTCTACCTAAAGCAACCTGCCCTATTTAATACAGTGCACCACACTTTGTGCATGCATGCCAAAGAATACACACCATATACACAACACGTTACACAGTTCAAATATTCCCACAATATTATAGACTGTAAAACAGACTCTAATTCACTGATAACAAGAGCCCTTACAAAACTGCACACTGTTTCACTCACTACTGACCTCCACAAGGACTACATATCCCAGAATACACTGAGTACAGCATTTTATACTATATTGTATGTTTTCAAAATGCAGTATTTCTCCCTAAGGCCAGAGAACCCCAAAGGACTACGTGTCCCAGAATGCACTGTTTCTCTATTAGTTCAGGTGCATGTAACGGTTTATTGAGTTGTCACCCTCAGCACGGGGAGTGCATTCCCTCCCCACTAAACATGTGATGCAATAAACTGTTAAACGGATTATTTTATTGAACCCTACTTCAGACAAATATCATGCCCCTTGGATTCTCCCTGAGCTAACAATGAGCCAACAACCAGGCCAATGTACAGGAAATATCTTTGCATTCATTTAAATTAAAAGTGTTGGTGAGAAAACCATTTATACCAGAGTTCTGGGGATGGATCTCCCGATGGCCCAACAGCCCTCTCCCCAGAATAACGGATGACTCAGCCAAAGGCAAGTCAAACTGTTGTTTATTACAAAAAAACGACCGGGATCATACAAGACAATCACAATTCTCGAGTACTTCTCCACTCCCCAAGACGTGCTCCACAGCTTTGACCACAAATGGCGTCATCACCTGGGCCCTCCCCTAAAAACCTATTTCCCCTACGGATTGGGTGCTTAGAGTGGTATCACCTATAGCTAGCCTGTATAGAGGTCATTCTACTGACCCTCGTATGTCAGGTGGCTGACCTGCCCCGCCCGGAAGCAACTACCTATTACATTGTTGCAGGATTGTAGACTTACCATTGGCCCTTGCCCTCTGCCATCTACCCCTAGATTTCTGTCTCTTGATTGGTTAAAACTGGTCTCCCCAGGAAAGGCACCCAGTTAGGTTCTCAGCCCTCTGCAACTCTTCAAGGTAATGTGAAATGACTATGTGTCCCAATTGTATCTGGTAGTAGACCACCTTTGCCTATGAGAGCGCACTCCCCATTGCAACATTTGTTTCACTTCTCGTCTGGGTTGCTGAGAACGGATCTTCTTCTCACCAAAGGTGAATGCCCGTTTTCTAGTTTTTCTGCATTTCTGGTTATGGACTACAAAATTGAGCTCTTTGGGTCTGCATTTACGAGGATTTATTCTGTGTTCCTACAGCTTACCCCTTGTCGTTTGGAGCTTGTAATGTGCTTAGTTTATCTCTGACCTTGGCTATGAGATCAGCCTTCACACTTCGTGCACCTGAGCCTGCTTCTCCTGCCTGGTGTTCTGTAGCTGAGGCCTTCTGTAATTTTCGTTAGACTTATAATGTGATTTCTACATGTTTGTACTGTGCTATGTTTCCTATAGGTTAGTCATATATGGTCCTACAAGGCTCCATATATACTGCTGTAATACCATAGAGTTAATTGTCATAAGCATCTGCAAGCTTGCTCAGAATCTCTTGTTGCCTTGCGTTTCAGCATTACTGCATTTGGCTAATGAGAATAATAAAAGCTTTGCCAGTATGTGTATGTATCTGTCCTCTATCTACAGAACTGTGTAAGCATGTTCTTAGTGTATGCGAGTGTGTGTTCATGTGATGCGGTGCAGAGCTGCGAGTGTGTGTCATAGCTAACGCTGATACATTGTGGTGTCACTAGTGACGTCGGCCCAGAGTTTTATTTTGGCATTTAATGGATGCAGTCCATTATAATGTTCGGATCCACGATCTCCGTCGGGTCCCCTGGATCTGGAAGGATATGCACTGGATATGGTTGCAATGGCTGTCTGAGGGGATACCTCCCTGCATACGTGTTAGTGGTGCAATCAGGATTTGTCCAAAGAATGATTGACTTTGAGCGTTTTTGAGTCTTTGACCCGTCATGTTCTCGGAGTTGCCGACAGGCATTTTACGGGACCCTCTCTTGAAAAGTAATAGAAATGTGCATGAAAATGTCAAACACCACTTTATCAGTGGCACAACACAATAAACTTCTCGCAACATAAATCCCAAAAGTGAGTTGAGAAGAACACAAATCACAATTCTTTACTTTCTACAAATTTCACTTCAAGAAATAATTAAACGGATCATTAACCAGAACAATTATAAATGTAGTGCTTCAGAATTTTGATTTTCCTGCGGGCTTAAAAGGCTAGCAGTAGGATTTCAAGATTGGTACAAATAAATATGGCAATTATGATTCCACCCACACTTTTCTTTTAAAATAATCAAAGGGTGATTTAGCAGTTTGTTTTCAGACTCCTCATACCTACTTTGGTCTGTGTTGGGGAAGTCGGACAGAAAAATATGAATGATTTGGGTAATTTTGTATTTCAGTCCCCCCGCCACTGAAAGGCTTGTGTCGGGCAAGTTGGACCAAAAGGTTGGACAGATTTAAGAACAAAGACACCCTCTTCCTCAAAGAGGTTGGGGTCAACAGGACAAAAATGATTACCCAATTACCTTATAGGCTATAGTTTTCAGCGCACACTGGGACGTGAGCATTGTTAATTTCAAATTTTAACAAAAATCCCCCTGTAGTGTTCCACCAAATGGGGAATTAATTAAATTAATCTTTTTAGTTAAATAGGCTAAGGATCTAAACAGTTTTGCGTCCTTGCCCAATATAAAGGGAAAGGATTTAAGGCAAGCAGACTCTCCCACCTTTTGGATTCCCAGGGGTCAGTTCTACTTACATTGAAAGCCTCTGTTTAAAGTTCATGCCAGGACCCTCTGGAAAGATAGGGCAGGGGTCTGGTCACTCCACTCTCAAGGATGGTCTCCCACTCTCCACCATAGGACCCAGTCAGCATGTAGGCCTTCTTAGCAATAGACAGCTCACCCAGAAATACTCTCAACAATCTCCTTTGGTGTTTCCTTGCAGCTGTCATATTGTAAAATGCAGCAGCACTCTTTTGATGGTAAATTTCAGCAGCTCTGTCCCTTCCTCCTAGTGCAGTCCCTCTTATATAGCAATGATGACACCACCAATTTTACAATCTTGCGGAAGCACCCTGCAAAAGTTCTTGCAACTAGGATTGAACAGTTACCCTTCTCTTTACTCCCAAATCCAGTCTCTCTTTCAGGATTGGTTTAGGGGCCTGGAGCAACATATGGCAATTTCCATTTGGAATCCCCATTTGTTCTCCTGTCAAATGTTTACTTTATAGTTTTACTAGAAACTTCCATAATATAAATATATTTCTTTTCAGTTAATCATGGGGAATTAAATAAAATGACAGCTAAGTCGGCACCATGTTGCATGGCCATTTTAGCAATCTACCACCATTTTCACAGAAAGCATAAGAGCTATGAACATGTAATATCATACCCATATTCCTAATTTTACCCTTCACCAGTTTGCCAACTCTTACATTCGGGACATTTTCTGATCAGCCAGAAACCTAGTTTAACTGGCCAGTACAGTTACCTAACTTGTAGGTGCATTCTTTTTATATATCCAGAATCACCTGGAAATTACCTGAAAAATGGTACATAAATGAAGAAAATCGGTCTTATGGTAGCTGGGAAAATGGACTAAGTAATAACAGTCCTTTAAAATTCATTGTAAATGTGTATGTTCAGCAAATGTATTGTCTGCTTCATCCAGTCATCTTTCTCAGCCTGTGAACAGAGATTTCTTAGGCATCTCTTTGAAGTTGGTTGTTTGCTTTGAAGTTTCAGGCTCCCTTAATTGAATTGTCTTAACAGCTACCCTCTTCACGCCTACTGTCTACATTGTGGTCATGCATCAGCCAGGCAAAATGGTCCGGCCAAGACAGCCAGTATAAAGAACACTGGGTTTTCCACACCTTCCAGAGCAAGCCACATTTTATTGCAGTTGTAAACACTAGGATTCCAGCCTTCCAGTTTTGAAGTTCCTTGTGACATGTCTCAAAAGCCAGCAACAGGGTTTGCCTCTGGCCTACAAACATATTTCCATGGAAAACAAAGTGGCTTTTCAAATGCCACTGATATTTTGTATGTGAAACATAGTATATATTACTGTTGTCAACACGCACCATGTCTTTTTCCCTGACATTTTTCCTCTTAGCTGTGATATATTTTTCACATTTAAACTGCAATAAAATGCAAAGGCCGTTTTTTGTGTCAGTGTTTTAAAATCCTGTTTTTCTTGTGAAGGTGACTTCGGTTTGAGGCCTTTGAATGCACCACACATGCCCCCAGAGGTTTACATATATCTTGTTCATAGCAGTACTACATGGCCGACCATACACAACACCTCACTCAGTTGAGATACCCCACATGACTACATGCCTCATATTGTTGATGGGAATGGCATGCCACTAATGTAGTCAACTCTGTAGGTCTCAAAGACCTGTTAGTAATAGAAGCCTGGGATGGGCATAAGGACAGTGCTGGGAGGGCTACAGAAGAGCTTACTCGGTCACGGAAGGCTAATGGGAGGAGGCACCCTTTGAGGTGGGGTCTGGCCACCACCTTTTCTTCCTATCATATTGCCAGTAGACTCCCTCATGAAAGAAGATTAACTGAACCACGGTTGATACGGCTAAGTGAATTCAACTTTCATTGAAAACTAGTGCCACTAGCTTAGGCATTATGAGACTACCTTTCGGCAGTCCACTGCTCTTTCTGATGTATTCTTTTCATTTTTAATGTGGGCTATTAGGTGGCACAGCAACCTATAAGTCAAAACTATTGCATTAGAGTACAGATAGGGAAGCCTGAATGGTTCTTTGCCCGCCCATTGACTGCCCATGGCCATACCAATAGTTTTGACTGTTCTCACCCAGTTGCTACCCCTCCCTGCCCAAAACATCTCATGGGAAATCCTTCATCTCCCTTTAATCAAGCCTTACCATCAAACTCTGCACTAAAAGTTCCTGCCAGTGTGTTTTGTTTTAAACCAGTCTTCTGGGGGTTAATTACTTAATTGGAGCAGTAAACAGGCTACTGGTGTAACAAAAAAAATCTTAACCAGTTTGACCTTCAGCCACTCGGTTTATAAGCACTATGGGTGTCCTTTCCTGAAGTCCTGTTAAAAACAAGCTTTGGCAAACCCAACAGTTTTGACTTGTGTATAAAGATTAGGTGTTTTCCAGGCACTGCTATTGCATCTGCTACCCTCAATGGCCAGTTAAGACCACTAAAGCAGTGCCTGGCAGGCACTTTTTTCCATGCCTACACAGAAGACCAAACTTTTGGCATTGCCAATGCTTGCTTCAGATGCATTAGCTCTGGCTTTGATTAAAGCTTATATTAGGTAGATCTAAAACATGACCAGTCCCAAAATGGCTTTGGCTTGTTGTTGTTACCCTCGTTATAAAATACAATGTACTTATAGCCTGGCGCTCACTCAACTCAATGTGTTTACCCTGCTGTCAAGTCAGGGTGGGGGATTGCCAAAGCACTCTGATCAGTTATATAAAACATTACAGCAATTAATGTTGTTCTATTTACAGTTCTGTTTTGTGAGGAAGGTAATGCCCGCCTTTGGAGCTCTTTACAATTTTTAGCAGTTACTGTAGGAACACATTTACTATTCTTTTAGCTTTTATTTCTGAAATGTCTCCAAGGTTAAAGTAAGCCAGTCTAAGTCTGGGCATGGAATCGAGAGAAGGTGACATCCATTCACACAGAAGGCAGGGGTAGCAGAAGTGACATCACACAACTGATGACATCACAGGAAGTGATATTAAATTGCCTTGACCCCGATGACATCATAGGACATGCTCTCATATGACCGTTTACCATGAGAGAATATGACGTGGATGCAAGCAAACATTTATTAAAGTAAATTCAAATTAATTCAGATAAAATAGCAAGTAGCAACTCAAGCAGGCAATGGACAATAACCATGCTTTAAGTACAGTGCCATTTTAATCTGCCATAAATGGGGCCATGACATGCTGAAGTGCACCTGCCAGAACCTGAAAACACCCCGGGCACGGCCTTCATATGCCAGTGCCGCCTTTTATGGCCAGTCACTGCCACTGTATGCTAGTAAGAGCCACACACACCGTGAATAGTGTTGCACAATCATTAAATGTCACATGCAATTGGAGAGCGTGGACCAATGCATTGAGTTCATGACATAGAGATAAGGGCCCAACCTTGCAGCACCCGTTCCCGCCAAACATCCTCGAATACACTCTGGATTCTCTGTGAAGCTAGGACGTGGCAGCACAAAGTTCCATTGCTCTTGCCATGCTCCGTGCCACTCATGACATAGATGTATTCAGATACAACCTATAGTCGTCATATGTAAAATACAGCAATACATTCCCAAGTGCCGCTTTAATAAGTCAGCTCTAGCATACTGCCATGTTATGCCAGGTAAAACTGCACATGGCAGGTATAGTAAAAATATTTAGTTTACAGTCTGACATATTGAAATTATGGCATCTTATTCTAAGTGTGGCCTCTATGCCCTGGTGCTGTCATTTCATGCCATATAATGCAATATGCTCTTGGTATAGTCACTACATGTGAGGTACACTCTCACCCATGCAGATCCTGCCTGTCAGATGGCAAGTGCAACCTCAAATTCCCCAGTGTTGCCATCTAAGTTAAAGCCACTAATGCATGGTGTAGCCCGAACTTGTGTAGCGTGTCCTCACATGTAAGGGTGCTGCCATCCCAATTTCTATCTGCACCCCAATTTCTATCTGAAATAGAACACAAGCTTAACACCACCCCAGAGACCCTTGTGGGAGTCACGTTGTGCCTGCGGAACAGCTATGTTACAAAGACCACACAGGCTGTCTGCCAAAAATCTGACAATAAATGCTGCTATCAAACAGACACACGCTTACCGTGACTACAACATAACTATGGGGCCCATATCACACAAGTTGCGTGCCAGGAATCAGGAAAGGACATCTGGCATTAATCTAACATAGAATTGCTATCTTCCATTGTGGAACAGTCATGTGCCCACGATCAAGCATGGTGTCAGTCAGAAACCTGCATGAAACTGATGACTTTAAGTGTAGTGAACACAAGCTTAACACCACAGCCAGAGACCCTTGTGGGAGTCACTGTGAAGGGACACACGTTTGTGCCTGCGGAACAGCTATGTTACAAAGACCCCACAGGGTGTCTGCCAAAAATCTGACAATAAATGCTGCTATCAAACAGACACACGCTTACCGTGACTGCAACCTAGCTATGGGGTACATATCACACAAGTTGTGTGCCGGGAATCAGGAAAGGATAGCTGGCATTAATCTAACACCGTGGGCACATGACTGTTCCATTGTGGAACAGTCATGTGCCCACGATCAAGCATGGTGTCAGTCAGAAACCTGCATGAAGCTGATGACTTTAAGTGTAGTGAACACAAGCTTAACACCACAGCCAGAGACCCTTGTGGGAGTCACTGTGAAGGGACACACCTTGTGCCTGTAGAACAGCTATGTTGCGACGACCACACAGGGTGTCTGCCAAAAATCTGACAAAAAATGCTGCTATCAAACAGACACACGCTTACCGTGACTGCAACATAGCTATGTGGCCAATATCACACACGTTGTGAGCCAGGAATCAGGAAAGAATGTCTGCCATTAATCAGATATAGAATTACTATCTGCCAATGTGGAACAGCCATGTGCCTACGATCAAGCATGGTGTCAGTCAGAAACCCGCATGAAACTGATGACTTTAAACAGGCACAACATTACTATAATTGCAGCACTGACAGGCCCCCAGGCTGATACAAAATTATTTTCAGAAACTAAAAACGGGTGACCCATATTAGAAAACATTCGAGACAATCTGCTTAAACATGCATGACAATATGCCGTATGCCACTCCTATCTTTTCGTTGATATTCCGGAGGGGGCGGGGGAAAATCGTGAATTCATAATGAGGAAAGCAAAACTGCAAGCCCCTGGATACAAAGAACACACAGGACTGAATGAGCGCCTGTCGCACGATATGGGCCATGTCGGCATGAACAGTATGACTAACTATCTCTTCCAACCCCAGCCACCCTTCCTTTGCACCTTTGCATATAATTTGACTGTCAATCTGTTATATCAATTGCAGCAGTGGTATGCCTGATGCAGTTGGCAATCATGGATGCAATACTCACCACACGGCAGGACTGTTTCCAAAGCTGTGTACCAAAACAACCATTCATTCCCGCCACACACCTGCATAACACTGACAACTGACGCTCTCGTTCTCAAGAGAATCAGGGAGTTTGCTGGCCACCTCATGGCACCTTGAGTTCAGTAAGACTCAAGGTATCTGGGGGGTGCATGCAGGTGTTTAGCTATGGCAAAGAGAACGGCTGTCGAATTCTCGAGTCCTCGCCTTGCAGGAATAAAGCCTGCTGAAGATGTCACCAACCATCTCTTCATTTTACATTTGCCTTTGACTGCTTAGTTTCTGAAAAAATCCTGGTCATTCCCTTTCCCTCATGCCACATTCCGTCTTCAATCGAGAACTTGCATGGTGATAGAGGTAGACAATTCAGCTTTAGATTGGTTACTGAAGCACAGCTGACAGATATCATTAATTAACTCAAACCTACCAATTGCAAAGGAGACAATCTGTCCTCCAATTATAGTTAGAGCCTGCATACCGTCTCCGATAGGGATTCTCACAGTTTGTGAATGCATCCTTTAAATACAATCATGTGCCAAATGAATTAAAAAACGCTTGGATTACCCCACTTTAAAGGAAAAAAAATCAGGACTTGACCCTTTCATGCCATCCAATTATAGGCCAATTACTAACACTCCATTCTTGCTTGAAATACTTGATCGAGTGGCCTATAAGCCGATCTTAGAGCAATTGGAGAACCATAAAATTCTGAACAAATGGCAATCAGGCTTCAGACCAGGTTATGGTACAGAAACAGCATTGCTGGATCTTAAATCCAGAATGCTCCAAGTAATCAACAAAGGACACACAGTACTCCTCATGCTGCTGGACTTGTCTGCCACATTCAACTTGGTAGACCCCTCGTTACTGATCGAAGGATTAAAGGAAGTGGCGGCCTTCACGGACAGTGCGGCAGCATGGGTTAAGTCTTTTCTAAAAAAAAGATTGATAAGTGTCTGTAGTAACACTGCAGAAGCAACTACAGCAAATGTGCAGTATGGAGTCCACAAGGTGCGTGCCTTTCGCCGGCTCTGTATGATATTTTCACTGTCCCACTTCTTCAGATGCTCAAGTGATGGAGAGTGTTTCCGTGTTTCGGTGATGCAGTGATGCAGTGAGGGTACCTTCAGTGCTGCGCTGATATTTCAGCTATCTGGTTAAGTTTTAGTGGCTAGAACTGGTGATCGGGATTTCGGAGTCCTCAACAGTTGTGGAAGCTGCTGAATCTGCTTGTGTGGAAATGCCGATGGCCGGCACACAGACACACCAACAGGTGAGACTCCTAGAAAACCCAGAGTCCAATCCAACTCCTGCTCTGTGTGCAAGTGTAACTATTACAAATACGGTCACTGGGATGAATGGTGATGTTATGGTGGGAAGAGCTCGTCCTCACCAACTACCTTCGCAACTAACCACATTCTGTTAACTTACAAGTGTCTCCAATACAAAGCATAGATATAGAACCTGACACAGCTATTAGGGGACAGTTCTGCTCCCCGTTTGATGGGTGTTGTGAGTAAATCTCCATTACTAACTCTCAAATTCCTCCAGACCCGAGGCTCGCAGTCAGTACTTGGTGTTCGGATACTTCAGAAGGCTTAACACAAATACCCCACAATATCTGCAAGGGGATAAATGGAGAAGTGTTATTGTCAACCACACACATAAAGCCTCAACCAATCAATGATGGGACTAATGAAGTGGGGGGCCCGTTAGCATGTAATTCAAATGAGGATGAATGTGTTTCTACTTTTCTTATCCTCCTCTTCTCACGCGACAGTTTTGACAAACTTCCCCTCTCACCTAGATATTAGTGGGGAAGAGTACTGTTGGGAAAACTACAAGATCTGAAGAAATTAAATCCTGCGTACTGGTTGCCCGCTTGTCAAAAGACATCTTGGATTTAACATCTAAAATTGTGACACCGAAACATCTAAGTTTGGCCAGCCTCAAAGGGAGACTTGGAGACCACACCTGGTCGAGTCCAATTGGCAAAACCGGCCCCTTAAACAAGGCTGTCCATCCTTCTGCTCTATGTGGCATCAAAACATCGGGAAAGAATTCAGAATGCCCTGAGTAACACCCCTGGATATTCTTGTTTAGAGCTGCAAATAGACTCCCTGCCTTCCCTATGAAGGTGTGCTTGAGTCGTTCGCTAGCAGTGCCTCCTCAGCCTCTACTAGGAATCTAAGAAGCGACTCTGTGTTCTGAGTAGAGGATAGGAACTTGGACATTGGCTCTCCAATGCAGCACTGTCCCACCTGCAAAATACCTTAATGGTGGCACTTAGTATATCTTTTGGCCACCTTCTCAAAGCTATATGAGACCCTCAATGACCCTCTGAAAGATCAGGCCACCTTGATAGCAATGGCCCATACCAAAATTACTTCTTTAGAAGGTTTTGCGACCAAGGTCCAAGATCAATTATATAAAGAAGCTGAAACTTCAGTGAACTGGCAACATAGACTCTGTGGTTTAGCCAGAAGAGAAGAAATGGACATGTCTACACTGATGGCAGCTTTGTTAGAGGAATGTAAATGGATGAAAATCCAATATAAAGTTCTTCAGCCAGCGAGGGCCCGGCAGGGGGAGGTTGCTTTGCCTAGATCATTTGCATCTGAGGAGGGCTGTAATCATTTTAGGATTCCCAAAGTTAGCCTTCGAGAAGAGATTGGTCTGAAGTGTCCGGCAGTGCTAACAAACTGATATTGATATTTTATTTATATTGCGCTCGTACACAAGTGTTTCAGAGTGCGAAACACTAGTTTAGCTGAAATGGTACACAATGCTCTTCTTGAGGAGACTCATAACCCAGCTTATCAGCTACCATAGGGCCTTATGGAACAACCTCTGGGAGAGTCTACCTCTGCCACCAAAGGAGTGGATCCCTCAGTGTCTGTTGGCGCAAATGTCTTCTCAATTTTTCAGAACACGCAAGCAACTGGCGGGGGAAATTAAAACTGGGGGGGTGAGCCCCTCAAGAAAAATAAAAACGCAAAATATGAAGATGGGTTATAAAAGAAAGTCCAATGGATCGCTGGCTTTTATGAGAAATCTGAGAACGCCCCCTAATATCTCCCTAATTCCGATTTCTAAACATCCAAGGAAGGACATGAAAGCTGATGCCAAATTACCGAATGGTACACAAGTAAGCAAAATAGCTCCAACAATCATTGAATCACTGAGGAATTTCAAAAATAAAGATTTGGAATTTGTTTCCGATTCCTGCTTGAGTGATCTCATTGAAACAAGCACTAGAGATGAGGAAGCCGATTACTGGAAAAAACTGAGCCAGTCTGAGTTTGTGGAAATAGACCGTCAGCTATCTCAGATAGCAAGGAGAGCCCCTTCTCATTCCTTATTGAATGGTCAGCATAATGGTCAGAAAGTTTCTGACTGACTGCACAAAATTTACTCCCCGGCTGAACCAGCAAAGATCTTCCAGAAGCAGCCTTAGGGCATTAAATCAATGTTTGAGTCTGATAGACTTTGGCCCAACAATTTGATGGAGGAAAATCAAGTCTGTCTAAAAAGATTGCTGCCAGCTGATGACAATTTAATTCTGAACCTCACAAACGTGATGAAACTGCTGCAACACATCCCCAAATTAAGATATATTACCTCAGAGGATGTACATGTAGTACAGATTGTCAATGAGAAATGTATGGAATGGGTAATCCTACATCTGGGCTCAGGCTTAATAAAATCTACTGTGTTGAAAATGAGCGAACACCTGCTTCCTCTTGGCTTTGAACTGAGTGACTAAGCAGAAAGTAATGTGACTTCTATTAGTCGTGAAAATCTGGTTTTGAAAGGAGGTAATGCAAAAATTAGAAAAATCCAAATGTCAAAGGTCTGGGAAGAGACAGACCCCAATGCACATCCTTCATTTACTAAAAACAAGCAATCATTTTTAGTCGCGATTGGTAATGTAACAGCAAGCATCAAACCCCACCAAGAGAGCAGGAGCCTTTGTTTGTTGTTGAAAAATCTCAAAGCTGCTCATGGCTTGCAGCAGCTTTGGCAGAACCTCATCAGCATAAGAGCCAGATAAATGACTGTAATGAGATTCTCTCAATAGGATATTGGAACTCTAGAGGTTTTGTGGAACTTGTCTCAAAGAAAATTGGGGTTAGGTCATTTTGATTTTATCTGCCTTCAGGAGACTTGGCTCCGATCCAAACCGAACTGCGAAGGTTACAAAGTATATCTAAATGTGGCTCCCAAAGGCTGGCTTGGGATGCCCTTCTCAGGCCTACTAACTCTAATTAAAATGGACAGTAGCACAATTGTGAAAGAAGTCTCCCAACCAAACTCCTTCAATCAGATGTTGAGGATGGAACGGCAGAATTGGGAGGGTAATCATAAATCTGTACTGGAGTGTGAACATGTGTACAGAACAGGGTTTTATTGATTGCATTGTGAAACAACTGGATGAAGGCATGGGATAATTCAAATGGAACTGAATATGCTTGGATTCTGAAGGACTACATGGAAGGACTACATGGAAGAACATGGCCCCTCTGGCAGACCAAATTTTATTCCTCTTCACATCTATAATCGTGAAGTGATGTTAGCCAGAAAAGCATTACGTTCTGATATTAGGAAATTGATACAATGGCAATCTGCTTGATCTACATATTAAAAAGAGGAAACAAAAATATCATAACTGGCCGTTGGTGACAAGAGCTGTGTGTTCTTTTTAAGAATTTAAGAATGCAGCACGACACGGAGCACATGCTACGGGTGCTTTGTAAAAACAATACCAGAAATCTCTGGGGATTTTATAACAATGCAGGAAGCTTTCAGCCAGCACTCACAGTTAGTCGATCGATGGGTGGAGTTCTATACTACATTGTTTGATACCAGGGTGGAAAGAGCCCATAACAACAATCCCGGCCCAGGGGAAAAATGGTATTTTAATTTTGATAAAAATGAGATTAAAACAATGATTGGGAAGCTAAGTTAATCAAGGGCCACTGGGTTGGATGGCCTTACGAATTATTCCTTTAAAAAAATGCTGACCTATGGGCAGACTTCACGGTTAAGCTCTTCGGTCAGGTCCTAGAGACTAAGCAGATTCAAACTTCAAGAAGGGCGACTTTGATGATCCAAAAAAACTATTGTCCAATCACCCACTTGAATTCCTTAGGCACAATAATTTAATCCATCCTGTTAAGAGACTTGAATGCTTGGTTGGTGCGATCAGGTCACCTTGATCCCCGTAAGACTGGTTTTGTGAAGGGAGTTGGCACCTCCTTAAACCTCTTCCTGCTTAACCTTCTCAAGTTAAGATCCATTAAGTCCAAAGTAAACATTTATTTGGCTTTTATGGATTTGGAACAAGCCTTCAATTGGGTGAGCAGAGAGCAGTTGTGGACCAAACAGTTAAGCTGGAACTGTCCTCCGGATTTGGTAGACACAGTTAGAGCTCTGTACACTGACACCTCTTTACAAGTGAGATTATTGGCAAATGGTTCCCTCTCTAGGAGAATTCACACACATGGGGGGCTGAAGCAAGGCTGCTCCCTAGCCCCAACATAATTCAATCTCTATATCTCCGATTTGGGAGAGTCTCAGCGGATGATTCGGGCATCTCCACCTAAAATGAATGCAGCAGGATGGGTTTGTTTTCATCAATCAAACTCTGAGAGGGCTTCAGAGCAGACTAAATGCCTTCATTGCATATCTTGAAGTGAATAATCCTGATGAAAATGCCCATTAGATGATGCTACGAGTTAAGGTAAAGAGGCTGGCAGTCCAGAGAGCCGCTCTGCGCAGGGGGTATGGAACTTTTCATTTTTGCCCCTGCTAACATTTTATGGGTAGAAAGTGGTGCATATACTAACTTGTGGAGCAGAATTCATGTTGAATTTGTGCTGGAGAGATGATGGGGGATTCTGGAGGGGTATTTTTGGCACAAACTGTTGAGATTGCCAGTAGCCTCCATCCGATTCAAACTAGGGCTGCAATCCATGGAATCAATTGCAGTGTGGAAAACTATCTCCCTATTTAGGAAATTCACTGTCTCCAATAATTCACTCCCATTTGATATTCTGAGACACAGTGATGTGGTCTCCTTGGAGGTTGGGTTTGAGGCTTGGAAAGGGAAATCTGCGACCCATCTTAAGCCATGTGACATTCCAAGAGATATGTTGACCGCGAACCTGTTAAAAGTGAAAAAAAGGATGCAAGAACTTGATAGGATCTCCACCCAGGAGTCCAGAAAGAAAAACAAGTTGGCGATAACATCTGTTCAGGAGAATAGAGTGTTATCTCAAATCCCTGCTTGCCTGCAAATTTTTACATCGGCCCACTACTGTGAGCTATTTATGCGATGTTGCCTTAATATTCTCCCAACAAGAAAGATCCAACTAGCTAAGAGGCAGATATTGAAGGCTGAATAAGTGTGTAGGTACCGTGGGGATAGTGCAAGCGAAGAATCACTATTCCGTTTGGTGGTGAATTGTAGAGTTTGGGTGGAAGTAAGGACCCTCTATCTGGAAGCATAGGCAAAGCAGACAAGATCCTTGTCGGCCTCGGAGTGGTGGGACATGTTCTTAATCGGTGAAAAACCAAGCCTGATCTTAGCAGTAATGAAATGTATTGAATGTATTTTTAACGACTTATGAATTGCTAATCTTTAATGATTACAATTGTTTTTAATGATGAACTTCTCGTTTATATTTTGGATTTTAAATGTCTGCTTTGTTATGGAGTGTGGAAATGGAAATGTTGCCCTTTTTTCTTTTTTTAAACAAGGTATCATTGTAAAAGGTTTGCTTTCAATAAACCAGAAACAAAACAAAAAACAACAACAAAAGCAGATAGTGGAATACCATTTACCAATTATGCAGATGACACAAAATGCATTATTCCGCTATCTGCAATCTACGAGGAGGATGCAAACACCATTGATAAAGTGTATGGTATGACCCAAACCTGGATGGTTAAAAGCAGCTTAGCCTTAAATGATGAAAAAATGGAATTGATAGTGGTGGGTACAGAAGATAGAGTTCAAAAGCTTGACCCGAAGTATCCGCACTTTCAGGTGGCAGGATATAGGATCACCACTAGACAGAAAGGTTAATAGCCCCGTCTCTGCCTCAGTGTACTATGTGAAGCTACTAACACAGATACAACGTTATCTCACGAAAACAAGTTGTGAGACAGTAGCCAGGGCTATTATCAGTACAAAAATCGACTTTTGCAGTAGGATACTGGTTAGCATATGCAAAGGCGATTGTGCTAGATTACAAGTAATGCAAAATAGTCCAGTGAGAGTAATAGCAGGACTGAAAAGAAGAGATCATATATCAGAGGCAATAAAAAACTACATTGGCTCCGCATTGATGCCAGAATAGACTATCATCTATCGTTAATAACATACAACTGCCTGGTAGGGATTAGCCCACCGAACCTAGCAGAAATCCCATGCTGAGAGCACTCAGATCTAATGATTCCAACTTGTTGGTGGTG
Organism: Ambystoma mexicanum; assembly: GCF_040938575.1. Taxonomy (NCBI): domain Eukaryota; kingdom Metazoa; phylum Chordata; class Amphibia; order Caudata; family Ambystomatidae; genus Ambystoma; species Ambystoma mexicanum. The sequence goes on along the minus strand of NC_090921.1, from coordinate 501,470,359 downwards.
CCTAGATCTAAGCTTACCCCGATCAGCAGAGGTGCATTCTTTGTGGCAGCGCCTGTGGCCAGGAATGCTATTCCACTATCTTAGAGAAACCTTTCTGTTTAGATCATTAATTGTGAGTAGAGTTGGTTGGCGCCTCTGGTTTCCCCTCATTTATTTGTGTGTTTGTTACGGTTGTTTTTCACCATCTTCTTTACAGTTTAGCGCCTGTATGCCTCAATGTCCTTGGTGCACGGTATAAGTGCATCAACATAACATAACATAATTGACATATGCCGCCTGGCTAACCTTGCACTACCACCTGGGACTGCCCCCTGTAGTCCCAGGCTTCCTTGAACGTAACCCAGGGCCCTGCTGCTCTGGGTGCACTTCGCCATTTACCCTCTCCCCTGCACTTGCATGTTCTAAATGACACTAGGCCTAGTAAGATCATTTGTCTTGTCCTCCTTTTGTTCCCCATCCCTTGCCTGGTTGTGCCTTGAAACACGTGTATAGGCGCATAATAAATACCAAATCAATCAATCAATCAATAACATGCACTGAAATAATGATGTGGGCTACGATAGTACATCCCCTCAGAACTTAGAGAGAACCTTTAGTCCATTTGTTCGATCAGATGTGTAGGCTCTCTAATTTCACAATGGGAGCACCTCAATGGATTTAATGCAGCGTCTGCTATGGATGCAAAATTTACAGCAGTTGCAAATCAGTTGCAGACATAGGCCATTCAGGTATGACGTAATCTTTCTCATCATTCAATGTGTTGCTGTTGTCCACGAATTTCTTGTAGTGTGATGAGATTTTTGTGATGTGTTTGTTTGGTGTTCTGGCAAAATGTATTGATCTCTTTACTTGTGTATCAGTTAATGGAATGGTGGGGGTGCTGTCGCTTGGGCTTTTTGAAATCTTAAATTAAATCGAATGAGGGTTGACCCACGTCAGGAAAATGTGAGGGGCTAATCCACATTATTTTCATATGCTCACACCATGACAAACGCTTAGACCCATGTACTATGGGTGGACACAGCCTGCAGGCACAGTGTGCCCTGTCATATTTAGTTGGAATGTGACAGCCAGGAGTGTACCCTGTCATCTCCAGGAATGGGGAGGGCCAACCTTCCCCCTGCTATTGCCAGCCTGATCAACTAACAAAGGTTCCATGGATCCACCCTTCTCTTTTGTTAGGCCCCTTTTGCTGGTGCGAATGATTAGCCTCACGCATACAGGAGATTGCTTGGAGGGACTCCAGGATTGCTGCATTATGGTACCAATCCATGTGGCCCATGTGCCTTTAAAAGAGTCCCAAGCTCCTCTTTTGGCAGATCATCTGGTGACTTCACAAGAAGTAGGAAAGAAAAACTCATCCTTGTACCCTGGCTGAAGGTACAGTCTGCCTTACAGCTTCCGCCATTGAAGGAAGGCCAGGACATCCAATGAGGGAAGCAAAATCCAATGAGGGAAGCAAAATCCCTCCCCATAACTTCTCCCCGGGAGATAGAGAGCTCAGAGGACCCGCCAGCTGCTCCAGAATGGGTATCCAACCAGCACATAGTGTGCCCTGCTAGGCTCTTTAGCAAGCTTCCTAGGTAGGTAGTGACAGACGATCTCTGAACCTACAACCAAGGACAAGACAGCAGCCTGAAACACACTCCACAACTTTGGGCCGTCTGCCTTAAAGGACGATACAAGTTCATTGAAGAAGCTGCTTTGCGAAGTGCCTCAACAAGGACATTTTCAAGCCAGTCGAGGTCCGCGAGCTGCAACCGACTGCAACACTGACTGTTGTCAAGTCGCAGTTGCTTAAAGACATCTGATACGTCCCTATCAGTGCTTCAGAACCACCGATCAGCACTGAGACAACAATTCCAGACCCCGAGCCGCTGTGTAGGCCTGCCTGCAGCCGTTTGTCCAGCTTTGCATGCTGAACCATCTTGCCGCCTGATACCCGCAACTGACTCCCGATATCTCGGATATCTTTAGAGACAGATATTAACCCCGGGACCATTGGCACCCTAGAACTTGATTCATCACAGGTTCAAAAGGTACGAGGGTTTTGCATGTCCTTTTTTGTCAGACCAAAACAATGTCCTCAGATTAAAGGCCACAGACAGCTCGTCTAGGATGATTTGATCTTTTGTTTCTGAATAGCGTCATAACTTCTTTCTTTCACATCTATTAGTCTTTTTGATGTCTGAAACCCAAATAGTACGTAAAAGGAAGGACTTTTGACTGATTTGAGGACTGAAGTAATGCCATAGGCCTAGAATATTTTAACAAGGTCAGGATTCAACATGGAAGCAATGATCTTTGTTTCATGGTACTGTGAGAAACTTGAGACATTTCTCCCAGGCTATTCCCGGGGATCCACTGTTCAGGTGGCCAGGGAGGGCCATCGCTCTTGGATCCTAACCCTGGCAGCGGACCTGCTAGGGAGGTTCACCTGAGCAGGGGGTCCTTGGGGACTATGGGAGGCACTCCCTCAGGCAAGACATGGTATTCCTCCCATTCTGATACATCCCTACCCGACATCCCCTCAGTTGTCATGGGATATTGTCAGCAGAGTCCCATCGTACCCCAGTATCATTTTGCAAGTAAAAGGAGAAAACAGCCAGGGAAATTTAAACCATCTATAAAACCACACAAACCCACTAGAAAATCCCTTCACCCACCACAATACATTTACCTCCTTCTTCCTGACAAAAACATACATGGTTTCCCATGATCCCTCGGGAAAAACCTACAACTCCCACAATCCCCACTTCCTTTCTAGAAGTCCAGACACTGGGGCGAAGTAGAGGCAGATGGGAGTCATGAGGATTACCGACGAGAATCAATGTGCTATGGATTCCTATGGACAGTCTCCATGTTGTCCTAATAATGAGGTCAGGCAGAGTCAGGCAGGGAGGGGCAACCACTCACACAGGATTCCAATCAACTATTTCAAAGAGTATAAAAGGTCAGACAGCCAGGCACACTCTGAGTAGGCTGAGGATGCTGAAGGAACTGTGAAGACCAGATGGAGAAGTCAGCAGATGGGAGAACCTTGGGAGGCCAGAAGGGGTATGGTCTGCCAAGGCACTGAGCCTGTAAGTATAGAGGAGGATACAGCGTGGCAGGGGAGCCGTGCCTCCAAGCAGCCAAAACACCAGCTACACTTTTCTGCTAGTGTTTAAACCAGTGCTTGCTCCCTGGGTAAGTTCCAGAAGCCCAGGTAGTGAGGGGCAGGTGGTGAGACCCTGACCTTCAGAGAACCCTATAAGATACCCGTTAACATCTCGTCACTGAGGATAAAAATGGAGGCCCTTTGACTCGAGGGAAGCTAAGGCAGGATAACCTGTTGTGTCAAGAAAGTTAATTCTGGGACGTGTAGTGGAAATGTGGGACAGAGCGAAGCTGTGGGACAGAACGAGCCTGGGAGCAAGAAGGAGCGGCTCCTGCGGGGCAGCGTCAGTGTAAGCTGAGGAAATCGAGGTCTCCAGTGGCTTTAAGAGAGAAAGAGAAACCTGAGGAGAGCCACAGATAAAGACCCTGTTTTCCACGCATCAATGAGAAACCTGCTTCATCCTTCATTGAGGCCTTGAGGAAATGTCTGCTCTACTCCCTGTGAACAGCTGAATTAAGGAGACACGTTAACATTGAAACTGCGAGTTTGAAGTACAAAGAGCAAAACTAAGAGACTGGTTTGATTCCGACGGAGGGTAGCCACTGAGATTGAGAATTGTAAAATATCGAATATTGAACTGCACGAGTGACAAAAGAAACTACAAGTGACAGCAGACAATGGGAAAGAAGGTAATACTGTGAAAGTCGAAGTGGTCAGGTATGGGTTAAGTAAAACCCATGCCGTTTCAAAAGCATTCTATGAGAAAATCCTGAAGAAGGAAAGTCCAAAGTGAAAAGTAAGAGAAGTCTGTGTTTTTTTTATAAGTATAGTGAACTTTGTTTCAAGGCACAGGAAGTCTGTGTTTTGACAAGGGACGTTCTGTTGAGAATCCTTTTTGTTTGTAAGACTTTGTGAGAGTGGTGTGAAACGAGATGAACCATTGAACTGTCCCAAACCACCAGAGAAAGCATGAAGCTCGAACGTGCTACCTTGCCCCGTGCTGAAAGCATGTGGAAGGGAGACCAACTGCTCAACTATCCTGATATATTAATTCTAGAACACTTTTCCTTTTTGAATACACTATTGTCCCACATCATTTTTGTATTTACAAGTAAGGATTGGCAATAGGTTTATTAGCATAGGCCCTTTTATTTTGACAGACTCGACTAGGACTGTGTTATTATTATTTGATGGTCGTAGCTAGCTCCCATCTTTAGATTTAGGATTAGATAGGCGTTTTACCAACCCGTCTGAAAGTTCAATAAACACCCTTGAACTGTGATCACGTGTGTCTGTCTGACTATTTAATACCATGCCCTCCTTAAAATACCTTTAGGGGGGGGGCGCTGTTGCGCACGACCAAGATGGCCACCTGAAGTGAGAGCTCTGGCCCGACAGAAATCCGAATTATATTTGAATCCAATTTCGGAGCCACCAGCGGATAGCGGAGTCGAGCAGAGGGTGCACCTTGACCCAGTCCACACCCGACTGAAATACTGAGAGCGGCGGCCTAAAACTCACAGAGATATCGGCTTTGGCAGGGTGAGCGGGAGAAGGCCCGGGAGTGTGCCACGAGGGAAGTCCGGCTGATCTGCGCCCCGCGCCGCTGACGCTCTGCCCAGAGAGGCATAGAGAGGAGGAGCTGCTGTGCCAAGGTCGCGGAGCTGGACCCGTGGGCACTGCGGATCAACTGAGGGGGCCCCCCCTGGGTCCCGTACATGTGGCTGTGCGGGCGAGTGTTGCTGGCTCGTGGGCCCTGCTCCGGACTGGCGGCGAGGTGTGACCGGGGGAGCCCGGTGGGGCCCTGCCTTCGCAGTTGTTGAGGCGATCCTGTTGGGCGAGAACTGGAGCTCCCTGCCGCGACGCGGCGGGTGCTGAGAAGCGGGCCGTCATCGCACAGCGTGATATCCCCCCCCCGACCTGAGCTTTGACTGAAGGAGCGACTCCATTTTCTGGCCTGTAGCAGGGACACGCCGCGCGTGCTATATTTCCTGCAAGTTGGCGGTAGAGACGGCGCGGGGCTCGGTGCCGCTGAGACGGTGAGTTGTGCGGCATTCAGCGGTTGGGGGGCAGGGTTTCTGAGGCCTTCACCCGCGCTATAGGGCCGGTCTGGATCTAGGAGCGCCACGCCGGGGCCCTGAATCGGTTTCGAACAATACCTGGGATAATCAGCTCCTTTCTACGTGGGAGGACACAGGCCATTGTAAGTGGGCAAATTAACAAGTGACCACTGGCGCCTGGACATTGATGGCTCCATGAAACACTATTTTTGTGGTACCCCGGCCTGAACAAGCCCACTCGACAAATAATATCCTACGCGGCATGGGCGGCCTGCCCTAGTCCCACAGGATCCATAACCCCCGTCGGGCCGTGGTGGTGGCCCGGCTGGTGTGGCGGACATGGGTAACACGAGGAAACAGGAAAAAGCGTCAGAGGGGGCGACCGGGAAAAAGAAAGACCTGATGGACTCATTCACCAGTAGCCAGGCAGACGGCCATGAACCAGATCTGTCGACAACGTCAACAGCTGAACCTGGCGTGGACAGCGGCGACAGGGTTGATCGTTTTACCACGATAGTGCAGAATGGCTTCCTATCCCTAAATGTGAAGCTAGATGACATTGTCAACACTATGGGAGCACTGAAAACTAGAGTCGACAAGGAGAGCCTCAGAATCACTGAAGCTGAAGACAGAATTGGTACAAACGAAGACACCATTGCGCGACACGATCGTGACATAGCGCAGCTTAAAGCAGGCATGAACGCATTGCAAAGTAAATGCGAGGACCTAGAATCCAGATCCTGAAGGAACAAAATTCGGATTGTGGGGGTTTCTGAAAAGTTCGGGAAAGGCACAATGGAACAGCAAGTGGAAAACCTTCTTAAGACTCTTTTTGGGACAGAATCCTTTTCGAGCCAATTCCTGGTTGAGCGAGCGCTTCGCACTCAGGCCCCCGTGCCGAAACCCGGAGCTCCGCCGCGCACCATCATTGCTAGACTGTTGAATTACAGAGACAGAGATACAATACTTAGAAAGGCAAGAGTAATTGGGACACTACAATATGAGGAGAACCGCATACATGTTTATCCGGACTTTGCTGCGGGAGTACAGGCTAACAGGCGATCATATGAGCCGGTCAAGCGGCTACTGAGGGCACGTCAGGTCCCATATGTGCTAATATTCCCGGCCAAGATGCAAATCCAGTATGGAGGAAGAGCACACTTTTTCGAGACCCCAGCCGCCGCTCTGGCATATGTGGAAGCAACTATTCCCCTACCACCTAGAGGCCGTGGGCCAGGCCAGAACGGAAGATCACCTCTGGGAGGGGGAAACCGGGGCCCTGTTGACTGAACCTGGTTGCGCACATATCCTTTGTTGCTGCTTTGTTGATGTGTAACGGAATTCTGTTCCCGCTGGGGGGCTCTGAGTAACGTTCGAAGCGGGTCGTGAGCCCGCTCTGGTGGCCTCGTGGCGACAACGTGGCACCCACAGGAAAGTTCCTAAAAGGTTTAAGGGTACATCGTCAAGTTGGGGTGGATGATGTGGGTGGAGGGTGGGGTTGGGGAAATCAGGGAGTTACAGAATGTTATTGCTACCAGGGCATGTTAGGGACTTGTGGATTGGTTTAATTTCAGTTCCAGGTTGGTTGAAATCAGATCTGGCGGTTCCACAATGCGCCCACATCAGGTAAACTCAAGGTATGGTGGAAGCAATGGCATGGCTTGGATTCTATGTATGGGGGAACGGGTGGCGGGGTGAAGATAACCTTATTGTCTTGGAATGTCCGGGGGTTAAACAACCCGATGAAAGCCAGGAAGGTAGGGAACTATGTCACCAGGCACGGTCCTCAGATCCTAATGCTCCAGGAGACGCACGCTCAGGGAGCGGTTAACCAAAGCATAATGGCTAAATGGGGCAAGCTACGTTATTATACAGAATATTCCTCACAATCCAGGGGGGTCATAACACTCATACATCCTGCATTAGGATTCCGTACTAAGGGACACGAGGCAGATCCAATGGGAAGATATGTGTTGGTGTGGGGGGAAATGGCCGGTAGACAAATAACCCTGGTTAACACCTATGGCCCAAACATAGATGACTCAGATTGAAAATACTCGACACTCTTAACAAGCACGACACAACAACTATTATATGGGGCGGCGAATTTAATGTTGCACTCGACCCCATGTTGGATAGGTCAACTAATGTGGTGAGGGTGCCCACGAAAACGGCGGTAACCCTAAACCAACTCCTTCCGCAGTTGTCACTGATAGAAGCTTGGCGGGTGTTGCACCCGGATAATAGGCAATATACATACTACTCATCCGTGCATGACAGTGAATCGCGTATAGACTACTGGTTCATATCCTCGGACATCTCGAATACGCTGCGACTCTGCATGATCCTCCCCCGCACGCTGTCCGATCACTCTCCAGTCTTACTGAGCCTCCTGTTCCAGGATGTTCCCAGACAGGCTAGGAGGTGGAGAATGCTGGGGGGATTGCTGGGAGATGCAAACGTGGCCGAGACACTACATGAGGAGATAACCAACTTCTTTGTAGACAACCTGGGGACTGTAGATCGGATATCCACGGTTTGGGAAACATTCAAGGTTTGGGTTAGAGGGATCCTTATGTCCAAATCAACGGGACTCTTGAAGGGGGTGCGACAGGACCTCGGGGTGGTGGAACGGGAACTGAAACAACTGGAGGAGGTATACAGCCGCACTCATGATAGGGATTTGGATTAGGAATGAAACAAATAATGCCCCGATAGCCACCATTCAAACAGCTCCAACTGTAATGGTCACAAGCGATAAAGGTATTAATGATGAATTTGTTGAATTCTATAAAGCACTGTATGCGAATAGAGACCGGAAAACCCCCCCTGAGATAAAAGAATACCTGGCCTCACTGGGTCTTCCGACGCTCCCAGACGAAAATAGATTGGCTTTGGAGCTACCTGTCAGAATAGAAGAAATCGCTGAAGCAATCAAGGATCTCACGTCGGGTAAAGCCCCGGGTTCTGATGAACTGGGGGCTGAATTCTATAAGGAGTTCCATGAGGAACTGGCTCCTATTCTACTCAGAACGTGGGAGGAGGCCCTCGAACAGCACATATTGTCCCCTAAAATGAGGGAAGCTATTATTACGGTGCTTCCCAAGCCCAGTCGCCCGCCCCAGGATATGTCCTCTTACAGACCCCTCTTGCTCATAAATACCGACGCAAACATTTTCGCGAAGGTCATAGCCAATCGTATGTTACCCATAGTTCCAACACTGGTCCACCCGGACCAAAACGGGTTTATTCCCCAGAGGTCTACTGCGTTGAACCTCCGCAGGCTGTTTGGGATCATGGCACAAAGTGACCCGGGCAGGCAGGCAGTCGCGGTGTCCCTCGACGCCGAGAAGGCATTTGAATCGGTCTCATGGGAGTACCTCTTCTCGGTGTTGGAGGCGTTCGGGGTGGGACCCAATTTTATCAGATATGTCCGTCTGCTCTATACAAAGCCCGGTGCTAGAGTCTGTACTAACAGAACCATGTCCGACATGTTCGAACTGGGCAGGGGTACAAGACAGGGGTGCCCGTTCTCGCCAATCCTATTTGCTCTAACAATAGAGCCCATGGCTGCTGCAGTTAGATTGCGACACAAAGATAAAGGTATAGTCATGAAAGGCTCCAATCAGCTGATCTCACTTTATGCGGATGACACGCTGTTATATATCCGTGAACCTGACAAAAACCTCGCACCCATAATGGCAGATATACACGAATTTGCTGATTACTCCGGTTACACTGTGAACAATACTAAATCAGAAATGTTCCCACTCACATCTAGCACTAAATGCCCGGAAATGACGGATGGCCTTAAATGGTCGGGGGGATATATTAGATATTTAGGCGTTCTGGTCTCCAGGAACAGACAATCTTTATTTACTGACAACTACGAAGGGGCGCTACAGTCAATTAATGCGAAACTAGCGATATGGAGGCACCTCCCTATCTCACTGCATGGCAGGATAGCAGTACTAAAAAGGACCGTTCTTCCTAAGCTACTATATCTGTTTGTGAATATCCCGATGTGGCCAGGCAGGGAATTCTTCTCCAGGCTACGATCAAGGGTGATCACATTTCTCTGGAACGGGAAGAGTGCTAGAATGGGGTGGGAGAAAATGGTAGAACTATATAGTTCCGGAGGCATAGCTGCCCCAGACTTTGAACTCTATTATCTAGTTGCACAGGCGCAATTCGCGAGATATTGGTATGAGACGGCAGAAGATGCACCCCACGCATGGGTAGAGACACACACAGTTGCACCCTCTGATGTGAGATCAATTATTTTCGACCCACGACATAGAGACATGTATGAATATGATCCGGCGAGCTGCACTGTCCGGGCTTGGGGGGCAATATGTCGGAGACTTAAAAATTAAAAAACCTTATAACCCGCAAATTCCCTTGTGGAACTTTCGCAGCATTCCTCCCACGTTTGATACAGACATGCAGGAAGCATGGGACCCTAACAGGGAAATGGTGGTAGGGGACATGTTCATAGAGGGGAAATTTGTTAGCTTAATAGATATTTTAAGGGCCTTGGGGAGAGGACCGCTTCGGACACTCCAGTATTACCGAATGAGATCAGCATTCCAGGCTACATGACCCCTCTTTCCTGATGAGCCACCTTCACACCCATGTTTACAATTGATCACAACTCAGGGGGGTCTGGGAGTCTCCAAAATGTAGGCATCGGTGCAGGCCCACACTCCCACAACCAACAATGTGAAAGTAAAATGGGAAACAGATTTGCAGATGCCCATACCTGACGAGAAATGGGTGAAGTATTGTTCACTCACTAAAAAAGTTTCGCTCAATGCAGGACTACGCCAGATACAATTTAAAATTCTTAATAGGCTGCACTATACGCCGGCCACAGTGGCAAGGTTTTTGCCGGACTCCTCGACCGAATGCCCTAAGTGCGGCACCCCACAAGCAGAGTCCTTCCACATGCATTGGGACTGAGCTGCAGCGGTTCTGGGGGAGGGTGGCTGAGTTGCTGGCGGAAATCACACAAATATCCCCATTCCTGTCTCCACATAAATACCTGTTTGGTGATATTGGGAAGTGCTCTGAGAGAACTGGAAGACTCCTTAATGTTTCTTGCGCAGTTGCTAAAAAATGTATCCTCCAGGCTTGGGAAAGCCCTACACCTCCGAGCATGAACACCTTTCTACGAGAATTGACATATGTGAATGAGAATGAGGAACAATATGTACTGACTCAGTCGAGAATGAGCCGACCGAAGGACATCCGGGGCCCGTTCAGGACATACTTATGTGAACTGCCGTCAGACAATGAAGACCCTATGTGAATATGTATCACCTGTGAAAATGCAAAATGTGCCACTGTATGATATTCTTGTTATGTTGTTGGAGCGAGTTGTGTACCTGCCACTACCTCAATAAAAAGTTGTTTAAAAAAAAAATACCTTTAGAATATGTCCATAAAGGCAAGGAAGTAATGACTTCTACACAAAGTTCTGTGCACATAAACTGCGACTTCATCCCAAATAGTTTCAGAAAGCTGTGACATTCATAGAAGCTGATGCTTTGACAAATTGAACACCTCTTTAGTCTCTCTCTACTATGTTGTCAAGACTGGGAAACCAGACATCACCTGATCATACAATTCATCGACACAATGCCTTGATGAGTGACAGGAGGCAGATCAGCAAATCGTTGACAGAAGGAAGAAGGTGTGAACATTCTATTGTCATGCAGGTGAATACCTTCTTTAGAGATCTACAGTTCAATTAGCATCATGGAGTATGATTTGAGGTCTTTAACTATGAGCCCCACCACTGATCTGACAGCACAATCTATCTGTCGACATTTGTGTGAATTTATGAAATTGGCTACCGTTGTTAAAGTGGGATCACTGCATCTAAATGAAATCACTTTTGGGTATGGAGACTGGTCTGGCATTCTGTATAATTTTGCTGATGTATGCCTCTGCTACAGATGGGAAAGGGCATTGAGAGAGGAACTTGGCTGTGTTGTTAATTCCTTCGGAATGTTCAAACTACTGCAAAATGATAATCCTGTAATCAAAGAGCCCACTGTTCAATCCTGGGAGGCATTTTGGCTTTTGGGTTCCCATAAAGGTTGAGGAGTCCCTGAAGATCTGTCAGACATGTACGTTTCTTTCCATATAAAAAGAGATGATGATGTTCACAGGCTGACGCCACTGATAAACCTTCTTTTTCTGCCTGCAACTAGGCCGTCTGAGTGTCAGTCAGACCTCTACTCTCACACAATATTATTTTCCTTGGGGTGTCCAAACCGGTTCTCATTCTTACATAGCTCCAAGTACAATGGGACTGGTCTCCACAGCCAGTTCAGTGCACAGATTCTGATTGAGGTAAGCAAAGCAGTTTGCACTGGCAATGAAGGATGTCATGTTCTGGAGTGTGTTTCCACACTGTTGGGACCAAAACAAGTAATGTGCCTTGATGACTGAGCATTCACAATGGGGAACTGATAGAGTTCAGTTATGGAATCTAGTGAGCACAGTAACCTGCCATTCCTAAGAATAATCCAATTCCAATATATGTGTTGGAGCCAGGGTAGATGTTAATGCATTGACTATCAGGATCAGGACTCATACTGTCTTTAGAAAAAATGTGCCCATAAAATATGAACATGGTTGATGGTTGAATTTGCATTTTTCTGCATTCAGCATCAATTGAGCATCTTCAAGGGCTATGCAAGCTCATAATAGACTACTGTTATGTGAATTTTGAATTGTGCTTAGTACAAGAATATCATCATTGTAATTTATACAGTTTAGAGTCGTGATATACATTGAGCCTCATTACGACTCAGGCGGTAAGGGTTTTACGGCAGCGTAAACAGCGCCGACCCTTACCGCCTGAGTACGAGGTCCCTTAGCGCCATGGCGGATTTAACACCTGCTTTTAGCAGATGTTAAAATCCATGGCGCTAAGGGACCATGGAGTTAATTACGCCACCGTAATTTACGGTGGCGTAATTAACGCCTTCCCCACTCCCATTATGCTCTATGGGGCAAAAATGGGAATGGGGAAGGGTAAATGGGGATTGGGGACTTACCGCCCGCCAACCTCGGAATGGGGCGGTAAGTCCGCCAACCACCATGGCGTAAACGTAGTTTACGCCATGGTGGTAAAGTCACGGCCCAGGCGGTAACTTACCGCCTGGGTCGTAATGAGGCCCATTGAGTCAGACTGCATTTCTAGTTATACCTGTTCCAAGGCTGGAATGGGGGTAACAGCCTGGCAGCCCAAGTTATCAGGCCGAGTGAAGTGAAGGCAGATCTCTGGGCCGTTATCTCCCGTTCCAGCCAATGGAATGGGGGATTAAGGCTATTAGGGCCCAGGGTTGCCAAAGCGGTAACTAAGGGTGCTAAATAAAAATGTTCCTTCGTTCAATGAGACGCTGCGTGCATCCTCTTGAAGGAAGAAAAATACTTATCCAAGATGGCCATCATGGAAAGGAAAGGCCGGGCTCCATGTGGAGTCCCTCTTCCCTTTCCATAGTGGCCAGCCAGCAGGAGCTGGAGATAAGGAGCGGGGTGCGATGGCGGCATTCACTGCAGCAGAAATAAGGTAAGTGGGGGGTGAGAAAAAAAGGGAAGCACGGTGGGGGGAAGATGGTGAGAGGGGGAGCCAGATGTCAGGCATATGGAACACAGGCTTTCACCGGTGCTTCAAGCCTGCGTTCCAGTCAGGTGATTGGCTGGCTCTGCCCACCAGGGTGCTAATTTTGCTTGCAAGGTTTCAGAGATCTAGAGTGCTTGCTGAGTTTGTGTATTAACTCAGTCAGGTTGAGATGCTGACCTATCTATGCATATCTGCTGACAATTCTTCTCATGCCATGGTTAGTATTTCATCAAGAGAGCATTCTTTTATAGTAGCTTCTTTTAAGCAGTCAGGGCATATGTGGCCAGATATGACTTGTGATTTTATAACCTCCTCATTAGAGTAGGCGCAACATTCACAGTGTTTCATCTTCACTATGTGATGCTTTACAAAGCTAACCATCATCTCACCTTTGGTTTGTGAAGTTGAATGAAACATATCTCTCATAAACAACATTTATCTTGGTTGTGAAATAAGTTGCCAGGTGGTCTTTGAGGCCTTGAAATGTGCCAGTGTAAGTATCCGGGATTTCAGACATGATGTGCATCGGCTGGGATGGCTCTTTTCTGTCCACACAGAACATCAAAGTCTCGCCTCCACCTCTTCCACCTGGAAGAGGTACAAGATTCAGTGATGTGAAAATGTAATGGCAGTGACAGCTATAAGGAGCTAAGGGTGGGATTGTTTTTTGAGGGTGAGGCTAGTACTGAAGATGGTGAGCCCTGTGGACATGACATAAGGGTACATTTTAAGTGGAGAGTCCAATTGTGAGATGAGTAGGAAAGTTATGTGATGAACGGTTCCCTCTTGTCACCAGCTGTTGTATTCTTGAATCACTGCCTTGCATAAATAAAGAAAGAGATGGATGCCACAAACCTCTTCTTTCTATATCTGGTTCTGCAGCATCCGGGCACCTTCCCTTGCATCTTTTCTTCTAACAGAAATGTAATTCCCGCACACAATGTGGATGGGGAATCATAGTGATGATGTTGGAATGGAAACTTCCCTTGCCCATGCCAATGATTGCTTCTCCATCAGTAGCAGGGATCGTGGCAGTTACCAGAGCAGGGTCGAGGCTAGCGGCTTCAGGAGTTGAGCTTGGAGGCGTGCAACCACTTACCGGGAGGACAGTCTCGCCTGCTGGGAATATCAGCTTCTCCAGCACAAAGCGTGATGGATCGGGTTGGGGGTGCACAAAAGAGGCAGTAGATGTCGAGATGGAGGCAGGGGACGCAGAGTGCCAGGTGATCTCAGCTGCGGTTAGACAGCTGTTACCCACCATGCCACTCAATCGTTGAGCCCTATCAATGTCCAGGACCGTGTCACTAGAAGTGGTCTGCCCTCTGGAGGATGGCAGGCTTCCAGAGGTGGCTAAAGTGTCTTGGGTCATTTCTGTACACCTCACTTCCTCGCTCCCTGGCCGCCGGAGATTGGTGCATTGGAAGCGCTCCATGAACCCCTCCAAGGGCAACTTTGTCTCCCATGAATTGGTGTATCTCCTCTATCAGCAGGTGGGCCTCACCCGCTGGATCAATAGAGTTGCTAGAGGGTAACTCGGGCGGCCATGATCCACCCCCAAAAGTTGGATTGAGCGTCGGTGGGGAGTTGATGGCCTTTTTAAGTGGCCCTTCCTGATTAACTCCATAATGTGCTGCCTTCTAACGACCAGCATCTTGCCCTGGGACTTGGGCACTTGCTATGGGGGGGGGCAAGGTGAGTGGGAGTTACAGTGATTCCATGAAGGCCATGGATAGAGTTTAGCAGTGCCGTCTTGTCAGGCAGCAAATCAAGTGGCCCAAGAAAAGTCCAAGACAGTGGGCTGCCACCCCCTTCTGCCACTGGATTCAGGCTCAGTCACTAACGTGTTCCCCATATCCACAGGGTCCACAGGGTCCTCACTCCGTTTGGGCTGCACTGTCTTTGCGCTGCCCCCCAGATGCCAAACACCCATCGAGCATGCAACACCTGCACCCCTGATCCCTGCAGGTTTCCGGCCCTGTGGGTAAATGCAGCGAATAAAAGGAGGAGGGGGTGTGGCCTCCCCCAGCAACTACAGTGGCCATCCTGGGCGTACTGGAAGGCAGAGAGCAAGCCGTAACACCTGCGCCCTTGATCCCTGTGGGCTTCAGGCCCTGCCGGTAAATGCAGCGAACTTAAGGAGGAGGGGGCTTGGCCTCCCCCCAGCAACTACGGTTGCCCTCCTGGGCGTACTGGGCGTACTGGAAAGCGGAGAGTGTGCCCTAACACCCGCGTCCTTGATCCCTGCGGGCTTAAATCACAAAACATGTTTTTATCAATATCAATATTATTTATGTTACTTACCCTGACAAGAGGTGCAGGTGCAGAATTGACACACATACCTGCAACCACACAAACTGAATCCAGCACTGCACTCACAGACACCCAGATAAACAGAATTTAACACAGAATACACAATGCCACCAGCACTGCACACACAGTGCCCAGCAGTACACACAAACACACAACGCCAGTGGTGCGCACATCCCAACCCCAACAATGCATGGCACTGCCCATGAGAGCACCCTCCCTCATTCACTTTTGAAGCACCGCACACACATGCAGCCACAATAGAATGTGACCTTGAAGGGATAATTGAGAATACTTGAATATGGGATTACATTATTTTCATGACTTAAAGGGGAAATGGCTTTACTGTGATCCCAATGGCATAACCTAACTCTGAATATTGGAACATGGCCTTCCAGTAATAAATGAACATGATAGAACCTGAGCACTGCTATTGTAACTGGACATTAAGTGTCTAGTCTTACTGAATCTAATGGAGAATAAAATAGAACATGGTGTACATGACGTAATTTGGCATACTAATATTTACATTTGTATTTGGGTTAACATAGTGCACATATGCTAGGAAACAACAAAGCTATGTACATGTAATTTTGAGTTAACAGAGATCATTGGAGGGGGGCAGGTTATAGCATTTTGGCTATCCCATACTATAAGGGTGCTATATACCTAGGGAAAGCAGGTCCTAAGTGACCCCTGATATTCCCCGAAGAGCTGGATCTTTGGTTCCTTCCTACACTGCCTGAATGATAGAGCAGTCCTTATTGGAAACAGGATGTTGTTCCAGTAAACTGGGCTGTAGCAAGAGAAGTGCTGTTTCCTGGCTTTCCAGTTAAGTCTTGAACCTCGCTGTGGCCTAGAGGAGCACTCCCCACCTTTGCCCACATGAGTGATGGTTAGGTAGGCTGGTGCTTGGGCAATAGTTGCCTTATAGGTGATGCAGTCAGTTTTATACAGTATCCTGGCCGGAAGGCATAGCCAGTGTAATTCTCTTTGGATGGGGAGACGTGGTCACACTTCCTAGTTCCTGTTATGAGCCATGCAGCTCTAGGATGTGTCAGTTGTGTGGCTGGGACGCTGGTGGGGAGATTGCTACATCCATTGAGGTGCAATATTACCAGGGCCTGGAATGTGATTCTAAAATCTCCAGGTGGGAGGAAGGGGTTTATCTTTCAGGGGAGTGCTGGTTGATTCCAAGCATTTTGAGATCATTTCTTGATATGTGGCCGGAAGGAGAGATTGCGATCGGTAATGAACCTGAAGGATTTGTTGCATGGGGCCAAATGAGGTGTGATTCATTCAAGGTGCATGTCTTTCAATCATGCTTGGATGGCCTCTAATTTAGATGGATAACCTAGTAGGACGAATTCCAATTTGGTGGGCTTGAGTTTCAGGGAGGTGCTTGTCACCCAAGCTTGGATAGAGGTGAGGCAATTCCTGAGGCCTGAGATGTCTTGAGTACAATTCACTTTGAGGTGCAACTGAGTATTGCATATTTGCAAAGTGAGGTATTAGGATTGTTGAGAGACATAATGGAATCAGGCCTTGTTCTGCTAATTGTGTGCAGGAGATCCTGGCTGTTTTAAGATGACTAGATATAAAGGAATCTAGCACTGCTATATGAACGTGGCATAGTGGAAATTGACACTACTCTGCTAACTAACCATATCTTTGGCAATGGTTTTAGTACCTGGGAATGGAATGGTAATGGTACAAAACTCGGGTTTTTGTGGACATACTTGGCAATGGTGCCAGACATTGCCATTTTAATACCAAACCCTTGAAATCTGGTCATAACTGGACCTGGGTTTATATTTATTTTTTCAACATTTGCTTCTGTATTTGTCCATATTTATGTTTTACTCATTTTGTCCTGAGTTATTTGTTTTGTTAAAAAGTAAATAAGTATCAACAAGTGTGTATCTGCATTTACTCAAATAACAAAATGTAGTGCTTTGATCTCTATAAGGGGAAGCGCATAGAGCTGGGTTCTTGCACTTCAATCCAAGATCAATGTTCACCTTAAAAAGAAACAGCTGCTCCTTCCACTGATGTGTTAAACATCATTGTAGCCGATTAAACAACCTCAAAGAGAAGAATAAATATCATTGTAGCATCTCCATTGTGCTACTTTGCACATCCATTGGCATGCAAGGCATGACCATTTTTGTATACATAAATGCTGACAAGAAGGAGAGTGATTTCTGTCTGTATTTATGTGTAAAAATCAGTAAAAATGGAAAACTGGTTGCCCTAAACATGAACTATGATTTGCAATAAAGTGAAGGATACGAGATGCTGGTCCTGAGAAGGGCCAGTAGTGCTTAATACCGTACACTTGTTTCCAAAGACTTTATCGTTGTATTACTATTATGATGCACAGCACAGAAAAGGGGGTGGAGCAGTTGGGAATGGATATCCAGAAAAAAATCTTTTGGACAGCTCTGGGGGTTTAAACGCCTTACGTTTGCCTGCTCATCAATATGCCGTCTGTGTCCCTCTCTGCGATCCTGACCTGGATCACTGGCAGGTGGGAGGAAGTTGAGCGCAAAGATCCAGGAGAGAGTGCAATCTTTGGAGATGACTGATTGGGAACAGCTAGAGCACCACACTATGAGAAAGAGTGAGCACCATGGGTCCGCCTGTGTGGTGCGGGATACCAGAGACCCAGAATTGCCATGCACATGGCCAGAAACAGGATCCCAGAAGGATTGTGATATGCAATGTAAAGTGGCCATCTCCTTGGCGCATGGTTCTGGAATAAAAGGGGATGGGAGGGTTAGTATGGGTAGAGGTAGAAGGAGAGGGAGGAGTTAAACCTGTGGTGATGATGGGTACAGGCGAAAAGAGGCCAAGTCCTGTGTGTCAGTATGATACTAGATGGTTTTTGGAAATAATACTTGGGTGTCTGTTCATTCAAAGGGGAGAACCCAAGGTGTGACAAATCAATGTCTGGGGTACCAAAGGTCCAGGGGTGAATACCGGTTTCTAAAACATCAATCAGCCCAACACATCTAATACACCAGAAGGGATCCGAACATATTGGAATAACAAGCAAACAGGGGTGGACTGGCCTATAGGGAACTCTGGAGATTTCCCGGTGGGCCTCTGCACCCTGGGCCTCTTTTGTGTGGTAGTTCCATATTTTCTCATAGGAAAAGCATTGAGCTTGCTGAAAATGTGTCATATGGGCCACTTTGAAAATTATTTCCAGGGCCTCTTTTGGTCCCCAGTAATTATTTCCAGGGCCTCTTTTAGGTCCCAGTCCACCCCTGCAAGCAAATTATAAACCTTCTTGTCCAATTTTGGTAACAAAGATGCAGTGGCAGGTTTATCTCCGAAAGGTCGGTCGTGGATTGTTGGTTAGTTGCAACACAGCAAAAATACGATTTTTACCCAGGAATAAAAGGAGTGTCGAGTCAAAGCCGTATTAAAAATATCTACTTTATTCATCACAACAATCTAAAAACACTTTGAAATACCACCCACCCTGTAAAGGAATGCAAAGGACAGACAGTTTCAAAGAAGGAAAATGGATTCACTCTGAATACTGACAGAAGGGTAGTCAGTATGGTTAATAACCACAACCCTTTAAGGTTTCTTGGCTTCAGCACAAAGGGAGCAATGGGTCTTAATATGCATTTAGGGGCCTTCTGGGAAGAACTAGAGGGACAGATCTACAATGTAGCTGTTCTGTAGGTGGTCTTGGTGCTCGACAGGTTTGAGTCGGCTTTAGGGCGCTGTGCATGTTTCTGCGACAGAGTTCGAAATGGGGGTCAGCTGCGGGTATCAGGCAACAAGATGGTTCAGCGAGCAAAGCTGGTCAAACGGCTGCAGGCAGGCCTACACAGCGGCTCAGGGTTAGGAATTGTCTCATGGCTGATCAGCGGTTTTGAAGCACTGGTCGAGACGTCTTCGATGTCTATAAGCAACTGCAGCTTGTCAACGGTCAGCGATGCAGTCACTTGCGGATCGAGAATCTTGACTTGCTCAAAAATGGCTTTTAAGGCGAACGTTGGTAGATGCTCATCGAGGCACTTCTCCCTGCTTGATTCAATGGGCTTGGGTTGTCTTTTAACACGTAAAGTCCACAGCTGTGGATTGTGTTGCAGTAAGTTATCTTGTCCTTTTTTGCTGGCTAGGCACCGGTTCTGGAGTGGCTGAGGAGTCCTCTGAGTTCTGTATTACCATCGGTCCCCCGAGAGATCTTTAGGAGAGGGATATTGCTTCCCTCTTTGTTTATGCTGGCCTTCCTAAACTGGCGGATGATGTAAGACAGACAGCACCTTCAGCCAGGGTCCAAAGTTGAGTTCTTCTTTCTTCTTGTCTTCAGATGATCTGCCAAAAGAGGAGCTCAGCCCTCTTTTAAAACCAAGTGGGCCACAGTGACTTGTGTAGGCTAAGCCTATCTTAGTGATCCAATCATGGGGTACCTACCAGCAATCTCTTGTATGCGTGAGGTCATAACCAGAGTGCTTTGCAATAGGAAAGGTAAAGGGGTGAAAACAGGAACAAGTGAAACCCTTTTCTCAAGAGAAAGTGCTCTGGGTTCACTCCCTTTTGCTACTAAGCCCCACTCATCTTCCTGTCTGTTGTGTTCAAAGAGTCTCTCTGGTTGATGGTCCTCCCTGTGTGGTCCCTGTTAAAGCGGCAGGTCTCCTTAAAGCTGTGGAGAGGCCAGACTCTCTGGCTCCTGCAAACCACATTCTCGTACCTTATGACTGGAGTCCCCGTAGCAGGTTGGCCTACTGTAAACAACAGACCCAGACATGACAGTTCACTGCCATTGATACTGAGAAGCAGGACTTGGCTTCAGGTTGACACAGTTTCATGTGAAAGGTTCCTGCCTCCTTTGTTATCCTCTGCAGCCAGACCCTGTGTGGGCCTGTTTGAAATACCGCCTGTTGGTATGATAACCATTGCCACCAGCTGCAGGGCCTAGCAAAAGAGCAGAGCGGATCCATGGACCCTTTGTCAGTTAATCAGGCTGACCCTGGCAGGGTCAAGTTTTGTCTTCCCCCTTCCTGGAGATGACATTGTGCACTCCTTGCCTGTCACCAACCAGATAAATATGATGGGGGCGGACAGTGCCTGTAGGTGGTATTCAGCCCGGAGTACACAGGTCTAAGTGTTGTGGTGTGAGCATAGGAAAATATGTGTGGCTAAACCCCACACATTGTCCTGAGGTTGGTCTACAATAATTCCATTTAATTAAACATTTCAAAAAGTTCAGGTGAGCACATGCCACCATGCGGCTGGTCGAATTCCTCACACAAGGTCTATCATCCTCTAATACTGGGATTGGAAGGAAGTTGAATGTGAGCAGGCTAAAGGAACAGCGGGCCATGCAGAGAGTTCCAAGAGTCCTTGCCATGGTTGATAGTGGTGCTAGCAGACGTAAGGCTGCTGTGTCCATAGGGGTCCATGTGTGTAGTACAGAGGGAGGTGATAAAAGCTTGAAAGGTGACTACAGCAGTTTGAGGGACATAGGAAAAGGAGTGGTGGAGTCTCTCAATCAGTCTTGTTGGTCAACATTAATTTGACTGCAAGGAGCTGAAAGGAGTTCACTCTGCAGGCAAGTGAAAAAGGGGAGGTTCTGTATTGTTAGTGTTTGTCGGACGCAACTTTCTTGGTTCCAATTTAATGTTGATTGCTGGGTGATGGTAATTTGGGATGTTCTCGCGGAATCAATCACTGTGGTTGATGGCTTAGACAGACCTGTTTGGTTTTCAGTTAGTGGACATGTGAGAGTTTTGTTGCAGTGGAAGTGATGGCTTCGATTCATGGGTCTTGTGTGGAGGGAGGGCTGCGGATATTGCATAGGACGCATTGTTGTCTGTGCTATGATTCCTCTTGTTCCGGTGTAATCTTTGAAATGGGGGAGGTGCTGATGGGTCTTGTTTGGAGGGTGGACAGTGGCTGCTGCAGAGGATGCGGTGCTATCTGTGCGATGATTCCTCTGGTTCCGGAGGGGTTATGCTGACTGATGGCCCTATCTGTTATGAGGATGAAAGCCTGGTTTCGAGAGCGTTCTCGATTTCAATGCTATGTACTGGTGTAATTGCATGAAGGTGACACAACTGCGTCTGCTCGCAAATAACCAAAGCTTAGTTTGGGTTTCAGATGGAGATGCAATAAGTTCACGCTTATAGGGAAAGAGTCCTATACTTGCAATACCAATGACAGAAAGGAGGTCCTATAACTGCTTTGCTTTACTCTATTTCTAAAAAGGTTGCCATCAAAAGCGTTTACCTGTCATGGATCACCCGAGCTTATGCTTGCATAGACACAAACATCATCCCATCCACTTGAGGAGGATTTTTTGGGAATTTATCAAGCAATATATTTTAAATATCATCATTAGTATAAACACTCTTAAACAATACCCTAATAACCTCATAGAACATATTATAAGATAATATAGGCTCAATATCCCCATTGCCTTTTTTTGCCAGCCCTCAAATTACAGGGTACACACATTGATTGCACTTGAGTTATTTAATATACCGAGTCTGCAGCTTCCGGCTTTCATTTTAGCTATCACCTCACCATGCACCTCTTCCAGCCTCCGGGGAGTCTGTGATCACCTAGCTCTGGATTCTCAGCGTTGAACAACACACAGATCAGCGTCTGTGTCGAACTAATAACACTTTTTTTTTTCTATACACAAGGGGCCACCTCACATCTTTCAAAAAGCGACTTCATGTCACGGTCTCGTGGCGTGCTCATCATTGCGCCTTATGACCAGAATCAATGCTACTAGTGTAGGAACAGAACCCAATAAGTAGAATATTGATGAAAATCCTGCAGTCATTTTGGGCACCAGTCCTCTGAGATGATTCTCAGCATTTCCCAGGAAGTGAGGTGCCTTTGCCTAATATAGAGGCCGTTCTCTTCAGGGCTGAGCTCATGAACAGAGAATTCACAGCACCCCACTAGCATCCGGTGTTAGAGGGGATGTATGCGGTCTGGTAGTTCTCAGGGCTGCAGTTCACTGGACAGTCTCTGACCTTCTGATACTGGAGATGTCTCAGTGACATATCAGGTCACTGCAATGGGATAGGTTTCATATGTCTCGGTGGGTGTTAAAAGAATCCACAACATTCAGATTTTCATGTGACTCTTAAGAAGCTGCTGACACCACTGGCCTATTGAAAATAGTTATTTTTAGGATTTGTAGGATTTTATTAAACAGTATATTTTAAATATGAACATTGGTATAAAATGGGGGCGTGGCCAGCATGCGAGCGGGCAGGACGTGAGTCCGTGGAGCTCCAGCGGCCGCTGACAAAATCCTGTTTAAACATCCTTTTCGATGGAACATTTTTGGCTCCAAACACATCTGTGGTGAAGAAGATAAGGTGCGGCAAAGGCACACGGAGCTGGATAGCAGAAAGCCAGCCTCTTACCGAGATATTCGACTATAACTAAACCTGATCGGGCGCGAAAGCGTGAAACAAAGATGGCCACCACGATTTAGTGGAGCTGCGGGAGAGAGCTGTGGTGTCCATGAAAGGGCTCGGGACGTGGCTGTGCTGTCGCCCGGTTAGTGTGCCCAACACCGAGGAGGCAGGCAACGTGTGCGGAGCTGCGGTGCAAGACAGAGGGAGAGATGCAGGGAGCAGCTGGAGTGGCGGGTGATACGCGGAGCAGACGGCACAGTGCTGCGTGTGCCTCCCAGAAAGAAGGTAGGAAGGGACGCTGTTCCGAGAGGGAGCGGACGGATCCCCCCTTCCCCCTCGTTGGAGTAACAGCTCACCGCTGGATTGGCGGTGCGGCTGGGACTTTGCTCTGGGGACGAGGCAAGAGACTCAAGTTGGTTTGAAGCGGCCTCCCCCCGTGAGTGGCACTGGCTTTGCGGCCCACGACCAATCCTATCCTCGCCTCCCACCCCCGCATGGAGAACTGGAGAAAATCTGCATTCCACGGACTGGGCAGAGCGGCAACAATAGATCCGTAACCGGCTCCTGCAGGGACACTTCTGAAAGCACTTAAACACAACTCCTACCCCGGCAGTTACGAGAAGCGAAACAGGCATAGAAGCGAACCACGAAGTGTTAAACCCACTTCGCCCTAGTCAAGGTGTGCAGGCACAGGGGTAGTGCGAGTGACACCTCCCGTTAAGAAGAAGTGGTTACACAGCGCTCGGACCGGACGCTGCCAAAGCGCACTCACAGGAGGCCCCTTGCGGAGGCGCGGTGGCACATTTCAACCAGCATAGCAATCACATATCTAAGTGATACCTGTGAAATCAGTTAAAGAGTTTAATAGAGCAAACTTCCTCACACTATACCACCACCTCCCACGCTACAGAATGGGGAAAGACAAACCACGGAAATCGAGCATACAAAGTAGAATGGATCAATATGCTTTCTTTAGGACATCTCAACCAACGGATCAAGCACCGCTGGCAAACTCTCCAGACGCGGAGGACACCCTTTCTCTGAAAGATGTAATGGCGGCCATTGCGAGTTCCCGCACCTCCATGGAAATTAAAATAGACAGTATAGCGGCGGATGTGTCCTTCCTCCGCCACGACCTGCAAAAACTCACCTCTCGCATGGGGGAAGCGGAACAACGCATCTCATGTACAGAGGACAACATTAGCAATATCAACCAACACTTTTCACAAACACTGCGCCGGTTGAAGACCCTGGAGGCCCGAGTGGATGAGGGCGAGGGCAGGTCTCGCCGCAACAACGTGCCTATCCTCGGAATTCCGGAGGGAACGGAGGGACCTAGCATGGAACTGTTCTTGGAACAGTGGCTAGCGGACATCTATGGCCCTCATTCCTTTTCCAAATTTTTCTCAATAGAACACGCTCACAGGATACCTTCTGACAAGCGCATCCCAGGAATGCCGCCCAGGACTGTAATTGCTAAGCTCCTTAACTATCGTGATAGGGATGCGCTGCTCCAGATGGCCCGTGCAAAGGGAACGATCACTTATAATGGCTCCCAGATAGCCTTCTTCCCTGATTACACGAAAGAAGTGCAACGCGCAAGACAATCATTCGAACCACTGAAGCGGCAGCTATCCCTTATGAAAGTGAAATTCGGACTACTATTTCCAGCTCAGCTAAGATATATCATAAAGGTACGACCACACACTTCACTGACCCTCAGGAGGCCTGGAAAGGGGCGGAGACCCACAGTGAGGGCGACTGGTCGGCGTGACCAAGGAGACAGGAAGATAGCGTCCTCACTGAGACACTGGCCTCACCCGGACCGGGCACCCCGGGTGAGAACTCCCGGTGGACATGGAACCAGTGGCTCTAGAACAAGCAGTGGAGGCCGCCAAGCACCAGCCAGGATGATGCACTCTTAATCCGAACCACAAATAACATTATGAAAACAACATAGCAACGGCGGCTGCCCGAGGCCACCTCCCAGGAACGTGAACTCAAATTTAGACTGTGACCACGAACAGTCAGTTTGGCAACGGTACAACCAAAGCAAGACAGTTGGAGATTGGTTAAAGCAGAAGCACAGAGACTTGGGTAATGGTTATTAGTTAATGAGTTATCTGGTCATTTGACAGGATGTTTGAGTGTTGTATTGGGCGACAGATGCTTCAGGTTCGGTGGAGTATAGTGTGGGGGTGGGAGGGTGTGAGTTGTTATATTAAAGGCTACACTAAGTTCAAGAGGTACATGCCAATAACTCCCTCACGTTTGACCCGCATGGGACGAAAGAGCAAACAAGTCCCGACACTGCACCAACAGATGTACGATCCAGCTCAACCCCGATCCGGGTTGGTGGATCATGGAACACTCTTAGATATACAATATACTGACACCACACATGCACAAGTTACATGGCGCAGAACACCAATGTAGATAAAAGCAGAGCCATCCGGGTGATGACATGGAACGTTAACGGGCTTGGAAATAGTATTGAAAGACGCCTAGTCCTACAAGCACTGAACCGTCACTCACCGGATGTGGCCTTCTTAACAGAGACACATCTGGCAGGCATAAGATGCACACTGTTTAGTCGCACAAACTACCGACAAGCCTTTCATGCCGGATTCACCATAGGATCACGTGGGGTATTGATCCTAGTACATAAAAGACTCCCCTATAGCCCCACTGCAGTCACCCAGGGCCATGGAGGTAGATATGTACACACGATAGGAACCCTGTGGGAACGCACCATCTCTATGATCGCTGTATATGCACCACCTAACCTCCTAACGCCCCTGACTAACGATATTACACCCCTAATTGTTGACAACACTGAAGGCCTCACGTTGATTGGAGGTGACTTTAACAAAGTCATGAACACAGAGTTGGATAGGACATATGTACGATCCAGAAACCCAGATATATGAACTAAACTCGCAACATTTACCAATGCACTGGGGTTACATGATGCATGGAGATCCCTACATCCCAATACTAGAGAATATTTGTACTAATGTGTAACATACATGAGGCGTGTGATGCACAACTGCTCCCCAGAGGTATTTCAGATCATTCCCCACTCATGTTAACGATTAAGACCAGCAGACCATTCCCCCCACCCAGTTGGAGACTGGATGGTTATTACTTGGTGTTTCCCGAACTGGTGGAACACATACAAAAAGTTACCGAAATATATTTTGAAATAAATACTGACTCTGTGGACAGCCCAACAACGCTATGGGAGGCACTAAAAGCAGTATTGAGGGGTGAAATTATAGCCTGGACTGCAGCCCACAAGAAAAAACACCTTGAAGCGATACGTGCAGCTGAAGCCGGAATGCAGAATCTGCTCACCTGGCCCATGACCTACCCGAGACACAATGTGCACTGCAGTTAGCACAGAAACAGCTACAGCACATAGCCTTAGACAATGCAAAACAAGCGCATGCAGCAATGCGAGCGAAAATATATGAAACTGGGGACAAGGCGGGGAAAATTCTGGCATGGTTGGAGCGCAGGGACTTAGGCCTCACTCAAGTTAGGAAACTAACGACAGAAGAGCCAGACCCGCTAGTAACAGACCAGGACATAGCGGAGGGATTTGCTAAATATTACGCTGAACTATACAGTGCACCACTTGCACTGCCACCGACCGATATATTAGAAGAAATTACCCTTCCAACCCTAGACGAGCAACAGGCGGTCCTACTAGAACAAGAAATCACAGAGGAAGAAGTAACCTGTGCAATGTCAGAACTTCAGTCAGGGAAGACCCCAGGCCCGAACGGTTTTCCTGTCGAAATATGGAAGAAAATAGGTGCAAACATAATCTCTCCACAACTACTGCGCCTCTTTCAACATTTGCGCTCGCAGAGTTGCCTCCCACCAGACCTCAGAAAAGCTACAATAATAGTTTTGCCCAAAGCAGATAAGCCACCTGACAAGTGCAGTTCCTACAGACCCATCTCTCTTATAAACTGCGAGGCCAGAATACTGGCGAAAGTACTGGTCAATCGGCGGCAGTGCGTCGTACACACACTAGTGCACCCGGACCAATGCAGATTTATGCCACAAAGATCCATCAGGAAAAATATATATAGATTACACACAGCACTAGAAAAAACACCTAAGCTACCAAACCCCCTAGCCCTACTGTCCATAGATTTCGAGAAGGCTTTCGACTCTGTGCACTGGGAGGCAATTTGGGAAATTATGCGACGAATGGGCATAGGCCCTTACTTCATGAGTTGGGTTAAACCACCTTCCAGTGGCAGTAACAAGAGTGAATGGGTATACTTCCGAACCCTTCCAGCTAGGTAGGGGCACATGACAAGGCTGCCCCCTGTCAGCTTTGATTTTTGCATTAGCAATCGAACCTTTAGCAATCCTGTTAAGATCCACGCAAACATGGAGTGGCTTCAGGTGGGCGGACGGCTGGGAAGACAGAGTGTCTTTATACGTGGATGATCTGTTAATTTATCTGGCGGACCCGCGAGTTTCCTGCCCCGTTGTGTCGCATTTACTAGAGAGATATGGCACGTTCAGAGGACTCCGCGTCAACGTCCATACTATTCCCGGTGAAGCATATAGACATTGCGATACCAGATGTGTGCCCCTACCGTATTGAAAGGGAACAATTCAGATACCTCGGTATACAAATCACACACAAACTAACGGACTATGTGGGGAAAAACTTACATCCAATGGCGACCAGGTTCAAGAATGATGTTCGCCACTGGATGTCCCTACCACTCACATTACTGGGACTCTTCAAAATGATGGCCCTCCCCCGTTTTCTCTACGTGCTACAAAATGCACCACTATCAATAGCACCCAGTGAGTTCCATAAGGATCAAACACTTAGGAAGTTGTTATGGAAAGGGGGGCACCCACGAATGGCACTTACTACCCTACAAAGATCCATATGGGAGGGCGGGATTGGGCTCCCCCGGCTACAGACCCATTACTGGGCCAGTCAAATGGCAATAGTGAATGACAAAGTACATGGGGATACCACTCAACCGCATAACATAACACTAGACACCGACGCACAAGAAAGACCCATCATGAGCCTCTTCTACCAGAAAAAAGAGCGACCCGCTGACCCATCCATGTTGTCGCATATAACCCTAGTCTGGGCAGATACACATAAATACCTAAGTTGGGATAAAAAACTAACTCTAGCACAACCACTCTGGAACAGCAGACATCTCCCGGAGGTGAACAAACTCTCTAAATGGCAGGCATGGACCCAACTAGGTATTACGAAAATCGGCGATGTGATGAAAGAAAATGTAATAATAGCATTTGCGGATCTAGCTGCCACCTTTGCACTCCCCCCCAACAAACAATACCACTATATCCAGCTCAAACATGCGTTGCAGGCCCATCTCCCTGAATTGAGTGACATACCTGATTATTCTCCACTAGAACGTAATGTATTCCCAGAACTGCTTGAACAGAAGGTCACATTGACTATGTACAGTGCTATTAACTCCTTTGCTACAAAACAGCTGTCGAGCTTGAAAGCCAAGTGGGAGAGGGAGGTGGGTGATATACTCCCAGAGGAATGGGTGACTGCGCTGATGTACCCCAGAGAATCAACTATCTCCTCCAGGCTTAGATTAATTCAACTGAAGATACTACATAGGATTTATTACCCAAGGGTGGCACTGTTCAAGTGGGGAAAGGCTACGAATCCATACTGCTTGCGATGTAAGAGGGATGAAGGCTCCTATTATCATATCCTGTGGGACTGTGCCATCATTCAACAATACTGGCAACAGTGCTGTGAAGAACTGTCAAGGGTAATGGCAAGAGGATACTTGCAAATCCAAAGCAATTATTGCTGGGGATAGAAGGAGACACTGATCTAACGAGGTATGAGAGAGCGCTCCTATCTACCACCACTGCGATACTTAAAAGGAACATAGCGCAACTTTGGGGCTCCGAGAGGCCACCGAGCCTTGAACAATGGATCACGGACGTGGATATATGCATCGCGATGGAAAAGAGAGTCTATACTGCCAGGGGGTGCCCAGAAAAAGCGCAAAAGATATGGCAAAGTTGGAAAGAGGCGCACTAAAAGTAATTTATAATATTGTACCGTTACGCTATCCAGAGACTTGCAGATGGACTGGTGGGTGTAATGCGGAAGGGACAAATGTTGTGGCATGTTTTGCAGCTCGTTCGTAAGGGACCAGAGCGGGGAATTGTTGGTGGGCGGGTATGGGAAGTTTTGTTTACCCTACTGTGTGGGGCTGTATGTTTTGTGTTTCCAAAAAAACAATAAAATGTGGTATTAAAAACATTGGCGTAAAATGGGATAAACAATTCGCTCACATGGTAGAAAAGAAATATTATAAAAGAATACAGAATTAACATTCCTGTTATTTTGTTACCATTGCCAATTACAAGGGTCACGGTACTCACATTTAAATCACTTTAGTCATTCAATAAAAGATCTCCTTGTCCTAGTCTTTTTAGCTAGCCTCCACCCCCACCCCAAACACCCTTAACTGCTCTCTTCCCTTCTCCATTGGGAGTATCTTGCCCTTGCTCCTCTTTAGAAATGTCAATTCGTATTTATAAGATGTTCGTTGTCCATGACCTTCACCGCCGACGAAGAAACATATATTTTCTGGCTTCAGAACGCAGACGCGTGGAACTAACAACACTTGTTTTTCCATAAAAGAAGGGATCTTTTTGTTTTTCCATAAAAAGGGATGTTTCACTCCTTTCAATAGCTTTCTGCATGTCACAGTCTCATGGGTGTGCACACCTCTAGTTTAAGGTTGACATTTCTTTGTAAATACCACTGACTATACTTTTAAATATTTTGTAAATTGTCATGCATGGAACAATTGTGGCTAAACAGTGCTCAGAAACACACCCAAAGACCCGTGAAAAAACACTTTATTAGAACTTTGAAACAAATCCAAGCAATCAGAAAACATTGTCAGGAATGAAACCATAGCTGAATGCTTTTGCAACATATCTTTTACAAACATATCAAGTTTCTCTCTTATTGCTGTACAATGTGTCTCATATACATACACGTGAAAGTTAAAAAGCACGACATTCCAAAGGAGCGGAGGACACAGCTTATTGCTTTGGCTTGTATTTGGGGTTTCAGTGTGAGGGAGCAGCCCGCCAGGAACCCCATCTTCTTCACTCTTGCTGTTGACTAGGTGCCGATTTCTTCAGTCCAAGGAATGATTGTGGGTGGATTTTTTTGGCATCACACATAATGGGTTCTGCTTTAGCTGGGTTTGGTTTTAATACATTTTCCATCATCCATTAGTCAATATGACTAATGCTAAGGTCCCGTAAAGAGGGGATGAGCGTTGGGCAAGTGTGAACATTATTTGCACATCATCTGTGTGGTTGTAGCTAGTGAGGCGTGAGTTGTTGCTGGGTTTTGAGAGGGTTGTCACATAGCTGCACATTGTTATATTTGCTTTTCACTCCCATGTTCCCTCCCTGTTGCCCTGTGGGCGCTTTGAAACACAATTTACTTGATATATGAGTGCCTTACAAATGCACAATAAATAAATAATAGATATTGAAAGTTGATAAGGATAGGCAATTTCCTTGAGTTACTCCGCATGTTAGGTTACAAAGGTGCGTGTGTATGTGGGAGGGTCCGGGGGGGAGGGGTCATGGGGGATTGCAAAAAGACATGTAAATAGTTTCTGTACTGTCATGGAGAAAGGAAGCAAACAGATTAAAAATTATCAACCTTTTTCACCTGGTTTTTTAGTTTTCTAATAGGTGAACACGCACATTCATTGAACGGGTGCACAACCCCAAACCACTGGACGGATTTGCTTCAAGTCCCAAACAAGTTGGGCAGCAAACAGTGTACATAGGCCTTAAGTGGTTTGGTGTAATTCCTCCAGGAACTTAAAAAAAAAAATAGACAGCGAATGGGTTTCGTGCAGCACCAACTTCTTTTTATGTTTCCCATGGGGCATTGTAACAACCGAGACTTTTCAGAAATGAAAACTCCACTTCGTTTCCACTGACGTAAAAAGTGTACTTGGGAGAATTTCTCGTGAGAATAAAAAATCACAACGTTCTGAAAATATTACTAGGAGGGGCTGATGGGGAGGCTGAAACAGTAGCAATTGGGAAAGTTAGGAGCTTGTAGAGGGCTGGGGATAATGTTTCTTATGATTGTTTTTCTCGAGAATGTTCTTGTGAGAATATGATTTGCTTTTTTTAAGTGCTTCACTGGCAAAACTTTTGCGAATTCTCGCACGAAATTGCTGTAAATTCTCAAAGTAATTTTGCAGTGAATTCTCAAAGGACATTTTCATGGTCAAATCTTGCTTGAACAAAGTGGGCAGTCACAAAAAAACTATTTTCAAGTTGTGTATTAAAACGCCAAATATTGTCTTCCTGGTTCCTCATTATTGCAAAGTGGCCACAGGTGAAATCAAATAGTGTGTAGCTAAGAAACATACTGAAAATATTGAATATGGTATCTGTGATGACATGACAAGCAAAACATGCAATAGCATGTAATATAACAGTTGGTGTGAAATATAGCATAAGAACACCCTTCCAATTCTGATGCTACCAATGTGTTCTTGTGCCATGCAATGGGGGGGGGGGTACTGAGTGAAGGTGGCATAGCTTGAAACACTGGGCACATTTCAAAGGCTTTGTTCTTCTAAACAATCACTTTAACTCCCTCTTGAATGAAGTGTGTTCACTGAATATTCACATGTGCACAATTATCTGAGGGTGTCTGTGCATCTTACCCTGTGACACAAGAGCAACCAGAAGTTCTGGTGTAACGCTTTTCATCTATCCCTGAGAGTTGTTTTATTAAAACAAAACCCTGCCCCACTGTTGGGGAGAGATTCGGGTGAGCACTTGCAGAATACCAGCTGTGCATGCAGCACGAGAGCAAAGTGCAAGAGGTGGCTTGCATTCAGAAATGAGGGCATGGTGTCCGATCTTGAGAACGCCACAAAAGAGATGGACTGCAATGCTCATTTGTTTTTAAACTTGACATTTTATTGAAGGAACCAATTGTACATGTCACAACAAAGCATGATTGGGTCTTCAAAGTCAACCCTCCTAAGCCCACCCTCCCCAACAACTGAAACCGGTGGTTTCGTGCAGTGTTTTTTCTAGGCCCTGTGTCTCCACTCCAACTATGGAGACATCAGTCTTCAACCGAATCCGCTGTGGAACTAGGCTTGTGTCATTATGCCCTTCTGGTGGTGTATCATCCACATTACCCCATCTTCTTTTGTGCTCGAGCCTACTGATTTCAAGCTCTATCCCCCCATTGGTTTCTCTTGTTATCACCAACGATCTCCCCCGTCTCTCCCTGCCCACCAACCACAAGTGGCAATGTCCTCCATGAAACCCGCTAGTGCTAGCTATGGTTGGTAAGGCTCCCCTTCAGTCTTAGGTATTCGAATATGGAGATTGTATCCCTATCGAGCACTTCTGCTACCGCTCCATTGTCGAGGAATGCCTCATCCTTAAACAGCTGTCCCACCCTCTCCAGACCTCTCTCAGACCATGCTTGAATGTTGCGAAATCCCTTGCTTCCCAACCCGATAACTAGGCCCCACACAGAGGTCATCATACAGGGCCAGGAGGAGCAAATATCAGTGCTTCTCCCCTCCCTTCACAGAGACCATAGTACACCCAGAAAAGGATGGTCACTCAGCCTGTTCGGTACCGTTCTATAGGGTGCCCAGAGTAAGTTCCTCATTTTGGCCGGGTGAGTGTCCGTGTCTTCTAAGTATGTCCAGTATGTCTCCAGGACGTCCCTCATATGTTCTAGGATCACTCGTAGCTGGGCAGCTTTGTAATAAAGAGCAAAGTTTGGGAAACCGAAGCCCCCCTCTTCCCTTGGGATGGAGAGGGTGGATCTTTTAATCCTCGGGGTCTTAATCTGCCAGACAAACTTCTGCATGCTAGGCTTCCGGGATCTTCATAGGTAGGGCTATGAATAGGTAGAGAAGTCACAGTAGAATGTTCATTTTTACTGCTGTCATTCGCCTGTACCAAGAGAGTATTTGTGTGCCCCAATGGTTTAGGTCGGTTTTTATGGTCGCTACAAGAGGTTCAAAGTTTACTGACGCAAGTGTCCCCAAGTTTCTGGCGAGCCGGACCCCCAGGTATGAAATCCATGATTGATCTACTCTTAACCCTAGCATACCCCTAGACTACGGTTCCTTTGATCTAGGCCCGGGTCTGTGGCCCGGATTGGCATTATTACCAATTTGGATTGATTAATTTGCAGCCCCGAGAAGGCCCCAAATGTTTCAGTCAGTGCAAACAGTGCAGGAAGCAAGGAGGGAGCATCCACCAGATACCGCAGTATGTCGTCGTCGAATAGGAAAAGTTTGAACTTAGACTTGGTCCCGTAGACCAAAGATGGCATAACTCCCTCAAGTCTCTTTCCTAGCAGCTTCGCCAAGAGATTTACATCTGTGTTGAGTAGGGAGATTGGTCGGTAGGGCGAGCACTGCGTCATTTCCTTACCCTCTTTTGGAAACACCACTATGATGGCCCCCATCATTGACTTGGGCAATATCCCCTTCCAGAACTGCACTGAAGACTCTCATCAGGTACAGGGCCAGAGTGGACTGATATATCCCGAAGAATTTAATTGAGGACCCGTCTTCACCTTGTGTTGTGTTCTCTTTCATTGATTTGATCAACTGGATAACCTCTTCCTCTATTATTGGAGCATCTAACTTGAAGGTGGTTTCCCTAGGTAGGCCTGAAATGGGTAGCTGATCCAGGAATTCAACTATGTGTGATTCGTCACCTTCGAATTCTGACTTATGTAGAGGTTTGTAGTGTTTTCTGAAAGATGCTCCAATGATATTGGTATCATAGTGTATGGTCCCTCTATTGGTTTTCACGGCTCTATCCATCTTACTTGTCTGGGATTCCCTCAATTTTCAGGCTAGAATTTTATCCACCTAGTCGCCCATGTCGTTATAGTTTTGTTTGAGAAAGAACAGTTTCTTATGGACCTCCAGAGATCTCATCTGGTCCAGGGAGATGGAATCTCCCGGGCCAATCCAGGTTGGAGCTCTGCAATTTTCACCCTAAGGAGGTCTCCCTGTCTCTTCCCCTCCCTTTTTATTTTGGGATCCTATCCGGATTAAAAATCTGCGGATTGTGGCTTTGAATGCATCACACCAGGTACGTGGACACACCTCCCCGTTATTGTTGAGCTTGAAATATTCTCTCATTTCTGGCGCAGGCAACTTCCCTATCTTTCAGATGAGAATCCTTACATTTCCACCTTCCTGAACATGGGTGCCCCCAGCCATCTCCCACCGTTATGTGCACTAGGTAGTGATCTGACCAGGGAACTGGGGGTCCACCTGGGAGTCCTTAACATGACTAAACATGGAGCTGTCTACCAAGATGTAGTCGATCCTTGAAAAGGATTCATGGGCTCGTGAGTAGAATGTGAAGGGGATTCCCTAAAGCCGGGGGGCCGGGGAGGTCAGAGTCCACCAACCCCAAATCTGTGTTAATTTTACATATATTCTGAGCAGTAATCTCATCTAGTTGATGTGGTCTCTGTGTGCCCATTCTTTTCCTGTCCTAGAGGGGTCCAATGCCATGATAAGTTCTCCCCATACCATAAGGGGGCCCCCTACGAAGAGTTGCAGTTTGTCCCTAACATTTTCCCAAAAGGGTATCTGGCCTTCATTCTGGCAGTAGATCACTCCCAGTGTCAATGGGTCCCCCCCTAATAACTCCTTTAACAAACATATAGTGGCCCTCTGGGTCTCTCGGGGTAGCTTCCACCACGAAGCCCAGACTGTTTGACATAACAATGGCCACTCCTCTCTTATTTGATGTGATCGAGGCCCAGTGGAATTCCCCTATCATACCCCCATGGAG
The DNA here is from genome assembly GCF_040938575.1 of Ambystoma mexicanum. Classification (NCBI taxonomy): domain Eukaryota; kingdom Metazoa; phylum Chordata; class Amphibia; order Caudata; family Ambystomatidae; genus Ambystoma; species Ambystoma mexicanum. The sequence goes on along the minus strand of NC_090921.1, from coordinate 501,435,946 downwards.
TGTTGACTCCTTCCCCCTTACCCAATGCATTTCCTGGAGAAACAGCAGGTCAAGCTTAGCTCGGGAAAATTCTCAGGCCAGGAGCGATCTTTTCGTCAGAGAGTTGACTCCTCTAGCATTTAGAGATCCCACCACCAGGGCTGGCAATGTATTAGCCATTAGCTCTTAGAAAACAATATCCTATTGTATGCACGTTAAGACTTCCACCCTCGACCCTTGGTATGTCCACTACTGCTTGCGGGCCTGAATATGACCTTTGCCAAAAGCATAAAACAACCAAAACTATAAACCCCAACACCCCTGGACCACCTAACTCAACCCTCCCTCCCATTTCCAGAGATCATCCAACCTTCCCCCCACCCCGTGTCGAGTTGGAGCCCAGGCACACCCGCTCCCTTTTTCCCCCAACTACCCAATTCCCTTTCCCAACTCTCCCTTTTGTTCCCCCCAACCCCCTGCCCCAGCATCCAGTCAGGTCCCTTACCCATTTCTGGTACCTGACTGAACCACCAAGGCACCCTGTCACCCCAGGCCCATCCTTAAAAGTGCTCCATGTGTTGAGCCCCCGGTTGCTTTGGGAAGTTATGAACCTCCTCACCCGCCTTCACTGAGGATATCCCCCTATGTCTGAAGGATCCTTCCCCCAATCTACACCTTCACCCGGCCCGCCGTCCCCCAGGACACCACATAGAATGTAGATATCCTCCTTAGCCGCCCTTTCTGTGGCTCTCCCTGAGTTTTGTCACCTCCGGTATAGTCTTAAGTTCTGTCTTTCCTGTGTCAAAATCAAATGCCACTGCGGGGCATCGGGGTGTTCAATTTCTCAAATGTCCTCGAGCCGTGGACCCTTCTCCTGTCCCTCGAGGACTCTCTCTCGGCTCCCCCTTCGGCAGCCTCCCCAGAGGGTTGTCTTTGTCCACTCTGCCTTTCCATATGGTCCTGGATCGCTCCTTTAATATCGTCTTCAGAAATCAGCTTGGCTTTCTGGCCCATGTATTCAAAAGTCAATGTGAAAGGGTAGCCCCACTGATATCATATCCCCTTCTCTCTTAGCCATTGTGTCAGCAGGGCACACATCCGTCTTCGACCAGGATGAATAAGGGGGAGGGAGGGTCCTGGAAGATTGAGATCACTGCATTGTTGTATGTGCTGGAGGAGGACTTCCAGGCTTCCTCTAAGATCTTCACATTTCCTGCATATTAATGGAAGCGAACAAGGACGGAGCGCCGTCCTCCAGTTCTACCACTGGCCCTGTGAGCTCTGTCTATGGTGGGTTCATTCGTTGCTTCATCATCAAACAGTAAGTGGAATATCTCTTTGACGGCACGACAGATGTCTCTCTCCGTCTCTCCACCACCTTTGGAATACCGAAAAACCTGAGGTTGTTCCTCCACTCCCTGTTCTCAAAATCGTCCATTTTGAGGGCTTTCTCCTCATCCCTCCTCTCAAGAAGTGACAGTCTGGTGTCAATCTGTATTTCCAGAATTCCACTGAGGATTGATTGAATTCCAAACCGTGGATTCTGTCCTCCATCTTGTCCACTCTCTGGTCTATCTTGTCCACTCGTTGGTCCATCTTATGCAGTCTATACCCTATGTCAGCCTGCATTTCTCTAATTTCTTGCATCAATGCTGCAATGTCTTTTTTCGTGGACATAGGGCCTCATTACACGGTAGGCGGTGGACCAAGGTGCTACTAGCACCTTGGTCCATGCCGGTAAAATACCGGCACCGCCTTGGAGGAAAGGGGAATTACCGCCCTATTCCAAGGTTGGCGGGCGGTAATTCCCCCTTCCCCCATTGCCCTTCCCCATTCCCATTTTTGCCCCATAGCGCATAATGGGAATGGGGAGGTGCTAATTACGGTACCGCAAATTGCAGTACCGTAATTAGCACCCTGGTCCCTTTGCGGGTTAGTTTTTAATACCTGCTAAAAAGCAGGCGTTAAAGTACCAACTCGCAAAGGGACCTCGTAGTAAGGCGGTAAGGGTTAACGGTCACCGGTACCATTACCGGTGACCGTTAACCCTTACCGCCTTCCGTGTAATGAGGCCCATAGTGCTGTCTGCCTGGTCTGTCATTTCCCGGATGGTCATGTCTACTGGTTGCGGTGGGCCTTCTTGATAGAGAAATTCCTTTAAGGCCACCCTCAAGCTCATCCAGGCCGACCAGATGTGTAGTAGGAGCCAATCCCCTGGGGGGGTGGTAAACTGTGTGTGGGCCCTCCTGGGCTCCGGGGCTGCTAGAGGTTTGTGGCGGCCTGACGTAGCGGTGTAGTTTTGTGCAGTTCCTTCCTTGCTTCTTCTCAGTCTCAGTATTCACGCACTGCGTGTTTTTTCTTTGTCTTTACCCCCCAGCCCACTTCGTTCTGTGGTCCACGGTATAGCTCACTCCTTCTCCCCACCGTGGGAACACGTCCTTTCTTCCACCTATAGGGGGCCAGAACATGTGGTTTCAACTCAATGGCGATATTTGCGCCCTGTCAAAGCTCTGTTCTGGTGATTTACCAGAGTTAGTGGGCTAGTCTGTGGCAGGGCGGGTTCTCTGGGGTGTTTCCATGGGCAACCGTCATTGCTGGTCTGGTCCTCCCTTTGCCCTGGGTGGGAGGGGGGTCCAAAGGTTTTCTTCACCTTGGTGCGGGTAGGGGAGGGCGGGTGTCAAAGGCTACCCTTTGCAGCCCTCAAGCGTTGCATACAGCGTGTCTTGTAGGTTGCTTCTCCAGGGTTCTCCCCCACCTGGTCCAATGCCACGGGATCGCCGGTGGGACGGGTGTCTTCTGGCATGTGATATCCCCAAGGCCGAGACCTGGGAACTTCCAATGGACCTAGTCAGGAGGGGGCGAGGGCTGTTCACTCACCCCCTTTGTCGACCCTCTGTGGTCCTTTGCTGTTTCCCACTGCAGGTGAGGGACGGGTTCAAGAAGCTGGCATCCCCAGGTCTGATGTGGATTGAGTTTAATATCACTGTTCCTTTGGATCCCGGTGTGTTTACATATAATTGTGTACAGGTAATACATGATCAGAGTAACAAGGGAAGGAAGAGGGAGAGAACGGAGAGAATTACATTGAGTGTGGCTCAGATGTGGAGCATTGGTATTTGATTTTGAAGAGAGAGAAGAATTCTCATACCTATTGGTGAAGGATGGGGGCCTCTTGTGGGGTCCTCGATGAAAACAATAAACAATGTGTCCTTGACAGCTGGGCTCTGCATTGGGCCCTGTGAAATATATGATTATTAGGCTAATGGCAAATGCGATAAGTTATATTGCTGGGGTGAAGGTCCAAGGATTATTATGTGAGGTGGGGTGCGCCGATGTGCGGGTATCAAGTAATAAAATTGCGTCAAAAATGTCGCTGGTAAAATAAACTATAGAATAATAATATTTAGTATTCACGGCAATTTTTGCAACCATTTTAAGACATGGAACCCAAGTCTGCTGTGTTTTGGGTTTAATTTTGCCGTTCCTTTGGATCCCGGTGCAAGACTTCACATGATTTTGCACCAGATGTTGAGGCACTGGATGGGGTCTTCAGTTAGTCCGTGGAGGGGTTTATTGGGGGGGCTCTGAACCCTTATAGTCCTGACACCGATGGAGCAACACAGAGAAGTTAGCACATATCTGCGATCCCTGGTAGCCAATATGCAATGCTCATTTACCAATGAACACACCAGTTTAATTATTATCCACCACATAAATGTTATGATAATTTGGTGATTTTGTCGTAACATTTCAAGTTGGATCTTTGTCATATTTGGGTGGGCTCGAACCACCAACTTTCAGTTAAAAGCCATGTGCACTAACAATCATGCCACAAAGACTGCTTGCAAAATAGTTTCCTAGGCTATAATCTGGGAATATCCTGGATACCTCGCTATTGGTTAATTTTTACACCATGGATTCTCCACAAAGTTTCCTGTTTTGTGATAATTGCAATTGATTTTATTCATCAATCTGTTTATTGCGTGGGCTTGTGGTCCCAGTAGTGGTCAGCCGACATGTTTTTCAACCCGTGGGTCTTTATCAAGGTTGATACAAGTTAAAATTGCATACATGTGACCCAAGGTGGAAGTGGATGTGGCGTTTCTGACATATTGCATTTTTGTCAGTGCGTAGTGGGTTAGTGGTGAGGTAGCATGGTTGTATATAGTTTAAAAGTGGTTCAATTAGCAATTGGCGAGCAGTTGGCAAGTATACAACAAGATTTCAGGTGTGTTTCCATATAATTGTGTACAGGTAATACATGATCGGAGTAACGAGGGAAGGAGGAGGGAGAGAATTACATTGAGTTTGGCTCAGATGTGGAGCATTGGTCTTTGATTTTGAAGAGAGAGAAGAATTCTCATACCTAATGGTGAAGGATGGTCTGATCTTGCTTCTGGATCGCTGTCGATCTCTGAGCTGCCTGGTGAGCTGTTAGGGATACTGTCTTTAGATTTTGGTTTGTCAAGGTTGTATTTAGGTTGATAGGTGAATACCCTGCCTTCACGATAATCTTTGTCTTCGCTGAAAAACGTGCATATTTTTTTTTTCATTTTGACCTCATCTTGATGGGTTGTGAGGATTTTATACATTGTTTTGAAGTTTTTCTCTTTAGTTGTGGTTGGTGCACCATAATCTTCAATTTTTTTTTGACTGCATCAATTAGTATGACAAGTCTCTCGTGTTTCCTTTTTGCATGCTCTGTTAGGAGATTAATCATTGTGGTTGAACCTTGGATTGGTTTTTCTCCCATTAATCTGCAAGATGAGTGTCTAGGGGGTTGTCAAAATCTGGGAAAATCAGGATTCTTAGTCCCCTTGGGATTTTCTTTTGTTCCGCATATTCTTGCATGCTTGTCTTTTCCCAGAATTTTTATATTTCTTTTCTTGAAATTTTTTCCAATCTCATAAAATTTTGTTTTAAGTTTTCTTGGGTGTTACTATTTTTGAAAGCCTTCTTCTTAGAACCTCTTGGGGTAAATAGTGCTCTGATGTCTTCCATTCTGGACAACAGGCATTCTGCCATATTCTGCAGAAGAGCTGGTGCACTGGTGGTTCCCTAGTGTTAGCAGATTATGTTCTGGGCCCTAGGTTTGGAACCTTCCTTGCTTAGCTCTGTTATTTGTAATGATATCTTTTTCTTAGTGCAAGGTTACAGGATTTGGTTGTTGAGGTGAAGCACTCACCTCCTTTGTGGTATGATCTGGGAATATCGAGTTCATCCAGTCAGGATCGCACATCGGGTTCCATGTCTTAAAATCATGGCAAAAATGGCTGTGAATACATAATATGTTTATTCTATATTTTATTTTACCAGCAACATTTTTGACACAATTTTATTACCTGATACCCGCACATCGGTGCACCCCACCTCACATAATAAACCTTGGACCTTCACCCCAGCAGTACAACTTACCGCATCTGCCATTAGCCTAACAATCCTATATTTCACAGGGCCCAATGCAGAGCCCGGCTATCAAGGACACATTGATTATTGTTTTCATCCAGGTCCCCACAAGGGGCCCCCATCCTTCACCAATAGGTATGAGAATTCTTCTTTCTCTTCAAAATCAAATACCAATGCTCCACATCTGAGCCACCACACTCAATGTAATTCTCTCCGTTCTCTTCCTCTTCCTTCCCTCGTTACTCTGATCATGTATTACCTGTACACAATTATATGTAAACACATGTGGTATCTTGTTGTATACTTGACAACTGCTCACCAATTGCTAATTGAACCACTCTTAAACTATATACAACCATGCTACCTCACCACTAACTCACTAGGCACTGACACAAATGCATTATGTCACAAATGCCACATCCACCTCCAACTTGGGTCACATGTATGCAATTTTAACTTGTATCAGCCTTGATAAAGACCCACGGGTCGAAACACGTGTCGGCTGACCACTACTGGGACCACGAGCCCATGCAATAAAGAGATTGATGAATAAAATCAATTGCAATTATCACAAAACAGGAAACTGTGTGGAAAATCTATTGTGCAATATTAACCGATAGCGAGGTATCCATGTTATTCCCAGATCATACCACAAAGGAGGTGTGGGCTTCACCTCAACAACCAAATCCTGTGACGTTGCACTAAGAAAAAGATATCATAACAAATAACAGAGCTAAGCAAGGAAGGTTCCAAATCTAGGGCCCAACACAGAATCCTAGTTTCCTAGGATAGCCTAAAATAACAGAGGATAAACTCCTTTCTGTTTAATATGATTAGAGTCACAGCTAAATCTGTACCCAAGGGAATGTCTCAAATTCTCCCCCTCCACCTTCCCAGTACTGAAGTGCAGTCCTGGCAGCCACCTTCAAATTGCAGTCCTAGTTTAATGTTGGTGGCCTGTCCCAGTTTTTTATTTTGAAATTCTAGTCACCCTACGAGACCCAGTCCCTCCTCCAAAATTCTACAAGGCTTTTCTTAGATGGGAGAGGAAAGATTATCTATAGGAACGAGAAGCATAATGGTCCAATCAATTTTATCCTCACATCCAAATTCTGAGGCTGTCTGAATTATTATGTATAGTTGATAGTTACAAATACTTTAATGTTATGGTGAGTGTTGAGAAAAATAAAATGAGCACTGGCCTCAGTGTTTATTATGTGATTAGTGATTTGGGAATATGACCCCTTTTATCACAGAGGTATTTGTCAAATATAAATATTGTTGGTCATCCTTATGTTTCCAAAATGCATTTGTTTATTTATTTTTACATTTATATAAGCACACTAAGCCTGTGGGAATCAATGCGCTGGTTACAGAGGATAGCTAGTAGGTGAGAAAGGGAGCGGGGGATGGGAGTACCATCAATTGAACAGCCAGGTTTTTAATTGTCTTCTGAATGGCCATCATGAAGGCTCAGAGTGCAGGTTGAGTGGAAGAGAATGTTCCAGAGGTGAGTGACTGTGAATGGGAAACTAGAGCCCTCTTCTCTAGTGGGCTTGAAGCTCGGTGTGACCAGGTGGTGACTGTAGATCGAGTGCACTGGCCTGCTCAAGGTGGTCTTAGTGTTTGTGAGGGAGCAGAGTTCGAGAGCCAGCTGTGAGTGATTGAGAGGATTTTGAAGTTGATGCGCTCTGACACAGGAAGTCAGTGTGCTTTTCGGCAGGAGGCTGTGATGTGGTCATGCTTAGGGAGGTGCAAGGTGGCACAGATGGTGTTATTTTGAAAGACCTGTAGTTTGTTGAGGTTGTGTTCAGAGGTGTCAGCAAAAAGGGAATTACAGTTATCGGGCCAAGAGCCAATGATAGCTCTGGCTATGGTGAGATGGTTTTGGGATGAAAGGAAGGTTTTGCTGGCATTGCTAAGTGTGGTAGAATGGGCTGCCAAAGAGGCGATGGCATTGACCTGTCGAGGTATATTGAGGGTTGAGTCGAAATAGACACCCAGTGTCTTGACTGTGGCGGAGACTGGGATGGTTATGGTGTCAATCGTGAAAGTACGAAAGGCAGGGTCTAGTTTGGATTGATGCAAGGGGGATCCCACAATAAGGATCTCTGTCTTATCGTTGTTAAGGCAGAGTTGGTGGGAGGCCATCCATACTTGCATGGTATCATAGATCGTGTTTATTGTGGTGGTGTCATGGGCATAGTTGGGCAGGAGGATTTGGGTGTCATTGGCATAGTTGGTTTAGGAGATGCAGATGGGAGTCCAGGTGATTGAAGAGGGATTTAGTATATATATTGTAGCGGGTAGGGGAGATGCAAGAACGTTGTGGGACTCCACATTAAACAGAAAGGAGGGATGTGGAGTTTTCAGCGAATATGATGGCGGTTCTGTCTGCAAGTAATGAGGCAACCTGTTAAAGAGGGCCCAAAGTTCTAATAGTATAAAATAAAATACTCACTAATGGAGTATTCAAAGTGCACAGAAAAACCCAACTTTCTTCAAAGCATTGAAACTTGGCTGGGATAGTGTACAGATAGCTTTCATTCTTACAATGAGTGTGAGCCGCTTTTACATTAAAAAATACATCATCATTGATGTCACACTGCAGTATTGATTACAAAACTTATGAGAATTTCAGATTGTTTAATATCCCAATCTACATATACATACTATAGGTGTTAATTCTATGGTTGGGTTAGACATATCTGATGGCTCCACCTGGGCCCAGCCCCTAACAGCTACCACTTTCATTGCATCATTACAACTATTCCTAATTTGTTAGCTCTGTTCATTATAGGTGGTGTGGCAAGAGGGATTTTTATTGGTTGGCCATTTACTCACTAACTTTGGACACTTTGACAAGATGTCAAGATATAATGGAGATATGTTGTGGGATGAGAGAAGTCCATGGTCTGCAATATTTCCAATCAGAGTGAATGAAGTATTTATGGCCATACATATGGATGGCTTTAAACACTCAGGCCTTGAATGACTCCAAAAAAGAGTTGCTTATCATCAGCATGCAACATAAACTAAAAAACCCTGACACTCGGTATAACTGCTTTGAAGTTAATGGCATTGCCATTGTAGTGTCCGAAACAGTTAAAACTCTAGGAGTCTATTTTGACTCTCATCTTACCTTTAAGAAGCACATCTCCTACCTTAAATCCTCCTGCGCTTACCTTGTTAGTCTTTTATGGCAGATTCACCCGTATCTATCTGAGGATAATCGAACAATGATTGCTGCAGCCATTGTAAATTCTAAACTGGACTATTGTAACAGCCTCCTGGTAGGCACTTCAAAATTCAATATCAGAAAGCTGCAGGTGTCACAGAATGGAGCTGTCCATGCTGTATGCAGGCTTAGTCGTCATTCTAAATTGTCAGCTTCTCATTGGAAGTTACATTGGCTTCCTGTCGAGCAGCAAATACAATTCAAGGGCTCTGTTATTGTATTCAAATGTCTCTTAGGCCAAGCTCCTTTATATCTTTCTTCGAGAGTACATAGAACCCCTGTTAGATGCACTCTCCGATTTAACAACAATATGACGCTCGTCCATCCTCGTGTCACCCTAAAAAAGTTTGGCAGTGCAGGTTTTAATGCCTGGGCACCTACCATCTGGAACGCACTTTCATTGGACCTTAGTGCATGTGACTCAATTACCCAGTTTAAGAAGCAGCTGAAAATGCTCCTGTTTGATAGGGGGGTATATTAATCTAATGACTTTTACCTTCGCTTAACTTTACTGACGCCATTTTCTGCTTCCCCTTGTTTCTGTTCTCTGTTGTCTGTCATGTGAGCACCCTGAGGCCTTTGGGCGTGTGGCACAATATAAAAAACATATAGATAGATAGATAGATAGATAGATAGATAGATAGATAGATAGATAGATAGATAGATAGATAGATAGTATTAAAAGTACCCCCCAACATTCCCAGGCAATGTGCACTCTCTGCTTCCTTTGTATTTTGGCCTTGTGTATCTCAGGTCTGTGTATGTGCCAGGGAGTTTGGCAGGTGTCTTATCTGTACTTGGCTCATAATCAATAGCCAGTGTTCTTCTAATTTTGATCATGTGTTAGGAGACCATGTTGGAAAATGATTTTCTTTTTTATTTATTGAGTATTTAGCTAATTCTAACGTGCATGTTGTATTCCTTGTGGCCTCTTGGGACAGTCTTCATCTATTCTCTAAGGAGTCTTTTGGCATACTATTATCGTGCACCCTGTGTCTGTCACAGCCAGCCAAGCTGATTTACTTCTCAGAGTTTCCCTCCCCCTAAAAACTCTCTCCAGATGGCACTTGTGTTTTTTGCACTTTTCAAATCACTGAATGTGTCACACAGCACAGCATGAACAAATCAAACCCTAAATCTAACTCCCTGACTGGGTCACCAGTCACTTATGTCCCTCCCTATCCTTCATACTGAAGTACACAAACTACACTCAAGTTTGGTAACTCGTCACTAAATTGCCAAACCCAGCCCCCAGAATCTCTGAAAGCTGCATGTAATTGAAAGAGCTCTTACCCACCTGCCCATCTTTAAACCATCTGATTGGGTTCCAGCCTAACTTTTCCATATGTTTATCTGAGGTTCAACCCGTTCAAATCAGCTGTAACTGAGGTGCTTCAAAGTTTGTGAGGGAAAGCCCATCCAGGATTAGTACTTAGGGATATTCCAACCTTCTATAAGGTATGCATGCTCTTACTCCCATTAAAACACCTGAGCTTATCCACCTTGATAACAATCACTCTTTCTCCCTTCTCCCTCGCTATTATAAATTTGAGGGCAAGAGTTTTTGAACCCCATCAAAACTTACCTCTAAGTGTGCAGACTCTGTGATGCCTCTACAGTCCTGGTTCTGGCATCAGAACCAGTGTTCTACTGCTCACTCCTCGCACTTGTCTCCTATCCGCATCCTCCTTGCTCTCTTTTTGAGGCCTTCAACAAGGTTGAACTCTCATCTCCCCTCCTGGCTACCTCTCATCTTTGCTTCCAGATCACTGACCTTGCCTTCATTTGCAATAACTTAGCTGAGAACTCTTTTTCCATCTGATGGAATGCAGCCATATCCTCGGCAATCTCTGTGCCATTTGGAGTCCCTGAGGGGCTTGTCCTATGTCCTCTGCAATTCTCTCTACTCCTCATCTATTTGCATGCTCATCTTCTCCTTTGGGTTCTTGTATCATTTTTTTGCTGATGGCAAACACGTATATTTTTCCTTTCCTTCCTTTAGCCGAGAAATGTCCTCCAACATCACTGACTGTCTGACCAGTATTCACAGTAAATCTACCAGATCACGAATGGCAGATTGGTGGTGTTAATAACCATTTGTGGAGTCTGTAGCACTCCTTTGGGAATTTGGAGCATTTAACATGGGCAGTAATTCTGCTACTGGCAACACCCCCTTGTTTGGCAGCAATGTGTAGGAAAAACCTCCAGCCAAATGCTGGAAATGTTTCCACCACTTTACCTCCACTTTTGTAATTTTGAAATGCAATAAAAGTGGCAGTAATTCCATTAATGCCAGTTATTTTGGACAACACCAAATTCGTAATGAGACCCTATCTCTTATGTCCACCTATGTCTTTAACAGACATGACTGCTGTTCCAGCCTCCTCTCTACTCCCTTATGCCACTTTACAAGGTACTAAATGTTGCTTCTCAAACCCTCTTCAACTTGCCAAGATCCATACCCACCTGTGTGCCTCAAAGCCTGGAGGATTTCCATACTCAATGGCTCCTGCTTTAAATTCCTTCTTGTCTACCCTGACTACCCTCAACTCTCATTACTCACCCTCCTCAACCATCCTGTCCCAGGTCCTCCATCCGCTACTACACGTTTTCACGCCATCACCTGTTTGCCACCCACCACTGAAACTTCCTACCACCTGGCCTCAAGTCAATCCTCATTGATCATATCACTCTATCTGCAAACAAGACTGTCCAAAATGCACCTTCACTCCTTTGAAGGAGCACCCAAGCTGTCTGGTGGTATCAACACCTCCTTAATCATCCCCAATCCTGCCCTTTCATCTGTAGAGATTTTATAAATCCTGCGACTAACAAGCGCATGGTATGTTTATATACCTCAAATGTTTTAATTGCAATATGTACTATTACAGCGTTTGTCAGTGCCATGCCTTTTAACTGCTCTCATGGTTACCTTTTGTTGTACACCTGGACATGGTACCTGCCTCTGCATCTCATATCTCTGAATTTAAGTGGGCCCCCCATGGGATTGCCCAGTTAGCCGTACGTATGTGCTCATTCACAGTTTCTTGTCAGAGCCCTCCCCCGCATCCAAACAAATTTAAATAGTTGAAGCTAGTAATGCATTGTCCCTAGTTTCTGAACATTCTTTGTTTTAGCCTAAGCCTCTTAATCAAAATGTAACTACAGTAGAAGCTTTGTTAGGCATCACTACCTATCTGTAATGCTCTATGACCTGCATCTCCCATACCAGTAATAGTACCGTTTTGGTTAAGATAACGCCAGATAAAAAAGTTTGAGGCCAGATAATTGAGTGGCAGAGTGTGGTAAACAGAGCAGGCAGCCAGGGAAATTGGTTATATCACATGATTGGTCTGATTTTTGCCACAGAGATAACAAACATTCGGTTAGATGTCATATCTGATTATACAGCGCCATTGGGTTCTCATTGATCCTGGATAATGTTACTGTATATTTCATTAGGATGGTCTGAGGCCTGCAGCTCAGAGCCCCTTAGAAGGAGTGAAGTCTTCAGCTTGCCCTTTATCTGCAGGTGAACCATGGATGCCTTAAAGATGGTTTTTGGCAGGCATCTGCGGGCGAGCAGCAGGATATGTTTTCATGGAAACGAAACTAGAACAATTCTCCCAGCTGACTCTCTCATTTTGATCCTCACATGAATCACTGCACACCACAGTGTTGGGATATGTTTCGGAAAAGGTGGATTCTTTGTACACTAGACTAACGTGGGTTTTTGGAGAGGGGAATCTCCTGCACAATAAACTGGGTTGGGATTGGGTGTATGGGAAAATCTTGGAGGTGCAGCATGATGACGGTGTGAAAAATCAAATTCAGGGGCACCAGTATTTTGGGATAAATATCAGTTCCTAAACCATCAATCAGCCCCACACATATAGAACACCAGAAGGGATCGAAACAGATTGGAAACACAAGCAAATTATAAACCTCCTTGTCCGATTTTGGTAACGTGGATGGAATGGCAGGCTTATCTTCGAAAGGTCATGGATCGTGGTTAGTTGAAACACAGCAAAAATACAATTGCTAGAGGTGGTTCTGCTGGCCTCCCTCTTCTCTTTGAGTGCCAGATTGTGCAGCTAGCGCTAGTCTCCTCTCCTTCAGCAGGAGCATTCTAGCCGCTAACGTGTTAACAGCAGGAACAGTTACTGGGCCACTTAGAGACTGTGCTAAGGCCTGGGACCTGCAGGATGCCGCACTAGCCCCTGACCTCACTGACACTCTAGAGTGTTGAGAAACCACGCTTTCCCAGCGGCGGGATGGTTGGCGATAAACACTGCTCATGCTGTCTTCCTCGCCATCTTTCACTTCCTCCTTTCTCCTCCGGAAGTTCTTTTCCGTTCCAGTACACAGGGCTTAGCCCATCCCCTGGGATCTTCTCCCCAACCGCCCTCGCATCTACCCAAGCTTGTAGGCTGGTCAGCAACTCAGGTTTATTAACCTTAGTGCTCTGGGGAAGTCCCCTCTCTTGACATAGGACACGCAGAACATCCTTGCTCATGCCTTTCACAGTCTCTATATCAAGAGCCATGATTATTACAAATACCTAGCAGTGTCTAAATGTTGCCTTCAATAGTACTTTTATCATTGGGTGACTAAGTTGTGTGCACAGCTCCAACTAGATTCGACTTCCTGCCACCAATGTGACAAATCAACTTCCGGGCACCAGTGGTGCAGGGATGAATATCGGTTTCTAAACCATCATTCAGCCCCACACCTCTAGTACACCATAAGGGATCCAGACAGATTGGAAACACAAGCAAATTATAAACCTCCATGTCCAATTTTGGTAGCGTGGATGGAATGGCAAGCTTATCTCTGCAAGGTCGCGGGTCGTTGATTAGTTGCAACAGAGTGAAAATACAATTATTACCCAATGATAAAAGAGACGAGTTCTGTCAAGGGTGTATAAAAATATTTACTTGATTATTATTCAATAGACAGTTCTAGCACACTACACAATACAACCCACCCTGTGTAGGAATGCAGAGAACGCCCAGTTTCAAAAAGGAAAAGGGGCGCACTCTGGATACTGACAGGAGGGTACAGGTAAAGTAATTAATCACAACAGTTCAAGGATATTTGGTTTCAGCACAAAGGGAGCAATGGGATGTAAAATGTCACTAGGGGCCTTCGTAGAAGGACTCAGGGGACAGAACTACAATTTGACTTTTGCTTGTTGAAGTTCCTGGTGCTCAGCAGTGTAGAGTCGGTTTCAGGGTGCTTTGCAGCTCCTGCGACTTAGTTCAAGATGGGAGACAGCCACAGGTATCAGGTGGCAGCGTTAAGTGACTTCAATTCAGCAATCCCACTAAGTCAGTGCCTCGTCTGGGATGCCCAAGGGAAGCCCTTATTTATATATTTTTATGACAAGTTATAATCTGGATGATAAACCCTTATATAACGCCACTCTCTTTGAATCCCCCTGACCTCACTGAGCCAAGAAGTAGGTTTGTTTTGCAATTTAAAAGGTTTATTGAGAAAGTAAACAATATATATATATCACACTTTTATGAATAAATTAATATTTGATAGCACACTTAGGCATATGACAGTGATCAACAATGGATGATGTTACACTAGCACACTGATTTAATTACTTAGGAGTTAGTATAGGGAGGATAAGGTAGCTGAGAATACTTTTATGAGTTCAAGGAAATGCAATGATGAATAAAAATGCAGTACAGAAATAAACTCATAGGGTTTCTCAAGAGATAATATGTTCACTTTTCCCCTTGTGGCAATTAACTCCCCCCTTATGCAATATAAGGAGATGGAAGTAAAGCACACAGTTTTCAGGAATACAATCACAATACAATACAAATTTCAGTTCACCCCTAGCAAGCTTAGAGAAACAGGGATGGTTTTAAACACAGGCAAAAGTACTTTAAATGTGGTATGCAAAGAAGGGAACAATATGCTAAAAATGATTTTAATTCCCTGTAGGAGTTTCAGGGTAGGTGATAGCTATTTAAGATTAGTTCAAGTCACACTGGCAATGATTCAGGAATAATTATCAGAGGGAAAAACGGATTTCAGCAGTTGCAAGCAAAAGACGGCTATTTTTGACAGGAGATAATTTTTCAATTTGCGGCAATTTAGCTGCGTGCGTCGAGCACGATTACAGAATTACAGAGTTAAATCTCATTTCTACCACACGCGGTTCAAGAGATACGGACGATTTTGTGGAGATAGATTTTCAGAAATGAAATTAAAGTTTCAGAATGACAGATGCGCTGTGGAAGGTTTTGGATCAACAGGATGGACACACAATTCTATGATGCAGTTCAAAATAGGTGGAAATGGTTTGAATTAGATTATTTTAAACTAAGAGATTGGTTTGCACAGTTCTGGCTGAGTACTCACACTATAAATTTGAAATAGGCCGTCAAGGTCTGATCAGGTTTGGACTGGACTCCTAGCGGGTGGTTCTGAAGTCACAGCTCTCTGGGTCAGCTCTGCTCTGCTGGTCTGGTCTGGCACTCAGCACTGCACGGCGGTCTGGATCTCTGGTTCTGCTGGTGTGGATCAAGTGGATTCTGGATACAGCACTGCTTTCTGGGTACTGGCACAGGGTTCTAGCCAGAATCAAAAGCTCAGCCCGGCTGTTTGAATAATTTGCAAAATATTTTGAGGCCTGCTGAGAAAGTTCTGAAGTCTGGATTCTAAGTTCTGGAGATGGTCCATCTGGATATCGTCTGTTCCAGCCCAGCGCTTCGCAAAAAAAAGGGGAAAGTGAATCCCTTGCTGGGTTTCAGTGTTCCTTTTATGTCTTTTGAAAATGGGTGTGTGCGTGGGCATAACTAAGCCTGCCCCTCACAACTTATCATTGGCCAAGCTCTCCTCTCTCCCTTGATTGGGGGAAGGAATGGAGTGTCATCAGGCATCAATTTTATGGCATACAGAAAGAACACTCCCCTAGTCATTTTGCACACAAATCTATTTTTGATCCAAATACATATTTATTTATGTACCATTTTTCTAATATTATATGTCCAGTTAACATATTTTCTGTAGCACCAAACCATCCGATCCCTGTCTTTGTAAGATGTTGTGTCCACTTACGACAGAATTCTGCCCTTTTCATCAAGAACACAACCTGTAAACTTTTCCAGAATTTACACAAACATGCACAAGGAATATGGGCATCAGATGATAAAGTGTCAGTTATTTAACATACAGAAATTCAGAGTAATACCTTATTTTCCGCTACTACCCCCCAGAACATACCACAGAGTCCTAACACCTCTTAAAATGTGCACAGAAAAATCACAAGAATAATGATATTAATTATATAATTATGACAAGTCTGTACTATGAATTATCCATCTTTTCAAAATTATGCTCTGGCCAGAGGGGTGTGGTTTCCCAAAGCACATGGTGGAATTTCTGGTTTGTCCACTTCCTCCAACTCAGGTTGCTCACAGACACAGATGCACTGCTCCTCCCAGTTTCTTCCAAGAGGAAGCCATTTACGACCCCCCCTAATTTAACATTTGCCTGAGCCAAGGAAGGCTCATTGTTCTGTTTACCTGCTCCCAGGTGCTCATCCCCTGATTCAATCAGAGAGGTGTAATCTCCTTTTGGTGCGAACAGCAGAAGGCAGCCAGGCCTGCAAATGCAGTTGCTGGGCAAGTTTCAACTCCTGTCGGGGGTAGTTGCCGGGCAGAATTCAATCTCTTCAAGCCAGGCTTCAGCTAAATGTCACTTTTGTTCCAGTTTTTTTCGTTCAAATCAAACTTACAATTTTTACACATGCAGCTAGAATGCTGATTCTAAGTTCAAAATATGACCTTTAAACAGTTGCAACCTATGTGACACTCAAAAGTAGGTCACTCATTTATTTTAAACATTTTAATTTTAGTGGTTTTAAATCCAATTTCAGTTAAGCTGCTGACATCCACAGCTCAGCCAGTTTTGTTATAAACATTGTTTTCCAGATTTTGTATGCACACAAGACTACATTCTGCCAAATGTCTGCTGGTGTTCAGTGAGATTTTTGAATATCTTGCAATGTTTAAAATAGGCATTTCTAGCTTGCATTTCAGAGAAACAAAGGTGATTTCAAAGCACTTTTTGAGCTAACAGGCACTGCTGTTTTTTCCTTTGGCATCACGTTTCTCTCATGGCGCTTCTGGCCCACCACGCTCGCACTGGTGGGTGGCAGGTTAGATGACCATTTTGGTGTGCGCAAAATTGCACGGCTTTCCTGGATTCTGGCGCAAATGTGGGCTTTTTCGGCCATCTTGTATTTTCTAAGCCCACAGCACCAAATGTTGCAGCATAATAACTTGAACGTGGGTCAAGACACCCAACAGCAGGCAGATCAGCAAGCGAGGCTGGATGGACGGCTGCAGGTTGGCCTACACAGTGGCTCAGGGTCAGGAATTGTTGCCTCAGTGCTGGCTGGTGGGTCTGAAGCATTGGTCAAGGCGTCTCGGATGGCGTGAGTCTGTGACGTAACAACAGCCAGCTGTGCAGTGGGTTTCAGCTCAAGGGGCTTGACTGGCTCCAAAATGTCCTTTAAGGCAGATGTTGGTTGATGCTTGTCGATGCACTCCTCCTACCTTCTTCAAAGGGCTTGTCTCATCCTTTAAGGCAGACAGCCCAAAGCTGAGGAGAGTGTTGCAGGCAACAGCCTTTTCCTTGGTTTGGTTCAGAGACTCTTTGGCACTTCCCACCTAGAAAGCTTGCTTTCAGAGCCTAGAAGGGCATGCTGTGTGCTGACTGGGTACCAGTTCTGCAGCTGCTGGAGGGTCTTCTGGATTCAGTATCTCCCTCTGTTCCCTGGGAGATCTTTAGGGGAGGGATCGTGCTTCAGAAATCCTGGCCTTCCTTCACTAGCGAAAGCTGTAAGGCACACTGTACTGTAATTGTGCAGATGATCTGGCCAAAAGAGGGGCTCAAACTTCTTTTAAATCCAAATGGGCCCCAGCGATTGGTGTAGGCTAAGCCTACCTTAATGAACTAATCCTGAGTCCCCACCAACAATCTCCTGTATGCATGAGGTCATAACCAGAGTGCTTTGCAACTGCAATGGTAAAGGGCTGAAAGCGTGTAATCCTAAATCCTACCTTTCTTCCTGTTTGTTGTGGATCAAAGAGTCTCTCTAGTTAATTGAGCTCTCTGTTGTTTGTGATTAAAGCCTCTGGTCTCCCTTGAAGCTGCGGCAGGATCAGACTTTTGGCTTCCGCCAAACCACATACCTTCTGAATGGGGTCCACCTGTGGGGATGAATACTGTAAATACATAGTTCCAGACATGACAGGTCACTGCCCTTGATACTGAAAGATGGGAGCTGGCTTCAGGTAGACACAGTGCATGTCAAAGTTTGTTGGGGCTTTCCCCTCCTTTGTTAGTCCTACGACCAGGCCTCACTTGGCCTGTTTGGATTAACACTGATTAGTATGCGAGTCTGCGACCAGAAACTAACAAAGGAATGGGAGGATCCATGGAGCCTTTGTTAGTTAATTAGGCTTGCCATGGCAGGAGGAAGGTTTTGCCTTCTCCCTACTGAGCTGCCTTGATGTTCTCTTGGATGTCATATTCCAACTAAATATGAAAGAGGGGACAGCTCCTGTAGGCTTTGTCCACCCAGAGTAAACAGGTCTATGTGTATGTCTATGTATATGTATGCAGATTAGCCCCACACAATTTCCAGAGGTTAATCTACCATCATTAAATTTCCTTTGCAATTTAAAAAAAGTCCAAGCGAGCACACACCCACCGTGCGGATGGTCAAACTCCTCACAAGATGTTCATATCTTAAACCCATGGAACTCCTAGTTTTGGCCCAATTCATTTGGTGTATGTCTGGAAGCAAAAACAGCATTCAAAACCTTGTGGATTACTCTTGATGCTAATCTGTCCTTAAAGAACCAACTTGCCCTAGTTTTCAAAGTCTTGCCTTTTCCGTTTGAGGAGATTAACATCTCTCTTTCTATGTTTGGCTTGTTGGCAAGAGTTTATGGCAATGAATACCTTTGTGCCTGCTCAATTAGACTTCGAAAATAGCAGTTACACAGGTTTATCAGACACTATGCTTCATTGTTTGCAAAGGGCCCAAAATACATCCGCCAGAATGCCGTTGAAGCTAAAATGGTGGGCTCATACTTGTGTCGGTCGGCTCTCACTGAAATGGATCCCAGTGAAAAAAGGGAGACATTTTTAAAGTTATGTGTCTGGTGCACACAACTCTCAAGGACACTTAACCGCTGCTCTTTTGCACAAACTGAAACATTATGGCCCATTTTGCTTTATAAGATCTTAATTTAACAGAACTATCAGATTCCCGCACTATACCAAAGAGAGAATCGGAGACCCCTCCGATTGTGTGCTCACGTCAAAATACTGGAATTCCTTGACTTTATCACTACGAATGGGTGAGAATGTGTATATCTTCAGGAAATGGATTAAACCTCACTTATTTAACCTTGCTGTCATTTAGGACATTACTGATCCACTGCCATCCATTCTTTCTAGAAAATCAAGGTGTTAGTTTGCACTGTATAAAACTCGATATATTCATTTTTCTGGGATGGAAATTGTATTGCCTCTGCCTGATTTATGTCTAAAACCTGCCAAAATTCAAAAATGGCCATGCAGAAATTATAAATACGTTTTATTGACTCGATTTAAAAATGACCCCGAAATCTGAAAACATTGAAGTACTGCCTTTATTTGAATTGTGTGCTAAAGAGGCGACATCGACTACAAAATGGCTGCCGCCACTGCACAACATTATTTTGTGCACGCTTGGTCCCCTCATGGCTCGCCACCGCACCCGCATGATTGGATGCGGGTGTTTACACCCCCACCAACCCCCAACACTGAGACTGGAGCCTCAACCTGTCTGGTCCTATCCGCCCATGTACGGCATAGGCCCTACCACTAACCTCTCCACCCAGCACCCCTCTACAGACAGTAATCTTTCCATCCATCTTCCATATGATTACCGCAAGCACAGCTCATTTTTCCACTAGAGCAGCAATTGATGCAACCTGGTCTCCCGGAATTGACCAACATCTGGAACTACCTCCTGGTTCAGAAGGTAAGCTGGCTCATGAGCCTGCCACTCCATCATCCTGCTCACATGATGCCATGTATAGTCTCGCCTTCTCTTCCCCAGACTCCTCGCAGTTCTGCCTCCCCCCACAAGTTTCCTCCCACCTCTAAGTCCCCTCTCACTTCTAACCTCCACCTGCCACCAGTAAGTCACCATCTGCCAGTGGGGCTCTTTGCTGCCCCACCAAACTGCATGTATTAAGACACCCCATCCTCCAAGAGCCATAGCTAGGCCCGCTCTGCCAAGCACACCTGCGCAGAAGATGCTTAGGTACCCCCTACCTAGCTTATCCCCTGGCAAGGTACTGCACATTCGACCACCCTATCTAACAATCCCTTTACGTCTCAACCCCATCCTACAATGAATGCCTTTACCAGCAACCTATGTTCAGGCCCGCCTCAGCTGCCCTAGCTGCCTCCGGCCCCAACCAGCAGCCCAAGAACAGGTCCACCAAATTCGGCTCACGCAGCCTTGCTCAGACTTTGCAAGAAAATTCAGGCTGCTGTCCCGTACTACTACCCCATCCCTTCGAAACACCCACCCACCCCTCTCAAACCCCCACCTCTCATGCCTAGGCTCACGTACCACCCCACTCCCTCAAGAAGTGTGCACCCAATATGGCTGTTGTGCCTATCTCATGTTGCCTCATCAATGCCAGCTCTATTACTGCACATGCCCACAATGTCAGAGACCTCATTACAAACCTTAACCTAGACATTCTTGCAGTTACTGAAATGTGGCTACACCCTGCGGCAGGACCAGCCCTCCTATTGCCCTCCCCTCAACTACAAGATACTCTGATGCGGCTGCCCCGAAACTAAAGGGGGCGGAGTCACCATCATCCACAAGGACTTCATGACATTCAAAACCATCATGACCACCACCCTAACCTCATTGTTATGTTATGTTATGTTACCTAAATTTGTAGAGCGCACGGTCGCCCAGGGGCATCATGGCGCTGATGAGGAAACTGTCACACAGGAAGAGCAGTAATAGTCGGGGGGCTAGAATAAGGTAGTTTTCAGGGCTTTCCTGAAAGCCAGATGGTTGGAGATAGACTTGAGTGGCAGTGGGAGGGCGTTCCACAGCCTTGCCGCAGCAATGGAAAAGGCTCTGCCGCCGAGTCTTTCCCGATTGTACTTAGGAACCACCAAAAGGTTGGTGTTCAGGGAGCGAAGGTTGCGTTCTGGTATATAACGGACAAATTTAGTTTGGAGAAACTCAGCACCTAGGCCCTGGATTGCCCGGTGGACAATGCATAGTGACTTGAACTTAACTCGCTGGGCCACCGGGAGCCAGTGAAGTTGGCGAAGCACTGGCGAGATGTGAGCTCCATAGGGGGAACCTGTGGCCAGTCTGGCTGCCAGGTTCTGTATGCGCTGGAGACGTTGGAGAAGGCCCATTGGCTGGGCAAGGTATAAGGAGTTGCAATAGTCCAACCGTGAGAGGACTAATGCGGCTACCACAGGAGGACGCATAGCCTCTGGGATCATAGGGAGGACCCTCTTGAGTATCCTGATCTGGTGGAGTGGAGAGAATAACTCCTAGGTTCTTTACTTTGTCCACTGGACAAGGCAGGGAGCCCAGTGAGGTGGGCCAGAAAGCAGGGGTCCAAAGTGATGGGCGGGGGGGACAACCCACCAACATCACCTCAGTTTTGTCGCCGTTAAGCTTGAGCCAGTTTTGGTCCATCCAAATGCCGACTGATGTCAAACAGTCATGAAGAGAAGCTGAAGCCTTGATATGATCCTGATCCAAACGGATCAGGATTTGAGTGTCATCCGCGTAGGAATAGCAATTAAGTCCATACGAACGGATAAGGCAGACCAGAGCCCATATGTAGATATTGAATAAAATAGGGGAAAGAGAGGATCCCTGGGGAACACCACAGGTGAGGGCACAGGGGACAGAAAGGAAAGGGGGCATGGCAAGGGTCTGAGTGCGGTCTGCAAGAAAGGAGGTAAACCAAGCCAGAACTGATCCAGAGATCCCGATTTGTGCTAGGCGAGAGAGGAGAATAGGATGGTCCACTGTATCAAATGCGGCAGACAAATCCAGCAGAATCAGAGCTCCAACTCCACCTGTGTCTGCGAGTCTAGACATGTCATCTTGCACTGAGACAAGCACACTCTCCGTTCCCCTACCAGGTCTGAAACCTGCCTGGGCAGGATTAAAGATCCTAGAGGATTCCAGAAAGGAGGAGAGAAGGGGTGTGACCAGAGATTCCAAGAGTTTAGACAAGAACGGGAGCAGGGATATGGGGCGAAAATTTGAGGGGATAGTAGGGTCGAGGGACGGCTTCTTGAGCAGGGGGATAACCCTAGCCGATTTAAGTTCCGGCGGGACCAGACCAGACTGGCATGAGTTATTTATAGCCATTGTGACGTCAGACAGAATGTCTGGAGCAATAGTCTTCATCATACTGGCCGGAATGGCGTCCTCTGGAGAGGAGGACTTGATTTGCTGGTCTGAAACTCTTGCGCTGTCTGGGTGATGCGTGTCCTATACCAATTTTGAGGGACTGTACCTCAGCCCTTGGCCCTATCATCACAGCATTTGTTAGCACCTTTATCTCTATCCAGGGGCCTTGCTAGGTCTTGAAAAGATCTGGGTCTACGCTAATCTCTAGAGTTTCAGGACCTGGGCTTGCTAGCCATTTGATTACAACCAAAATACCCAGGGTTATAGCCCCATTAGCCCCTCCCCCAGCAACGCCTCTGGCTCTATCCCACTTAACCTCAAAGAAGCATGGATCTCCCCCTTGATCAAGAAAGCCACAATTGATTCAGCCATCCCTACCAACTACAGGCCCATCACCACTGTCCCTTTTCTCCTAAAGATTCTTGATTGTGCAGCATACATTCAAATACAAGCCTACCAGGAACAATACAACATCCTCAGCCTATGTCAGTGAGGCTTCAGACCACGTCAGGGCATGGAATCAACTTGACAAAATTTTTGACACTTGCAATCTAGCCCTCATCCTTCTCCTTGACCTATCTGCAGCTTTCGACCTGGTCAATCACCAAACACTCTGCCACCATTTCATTTCAGCTGCCAACTTCTCTCGTGAGGCCACCACCTCAGTGGCTTCATTCCTCGCAGACAGAACAACCCGGGTATACGCCAAAATCATTGCAGCTTACCCCTAACAAGTCTCCTGTGGTGTTCCGCAAGGCTCCTGCACCTCCCCCACTTTATAGAACATTTACACCAAACCTCTATTTGACCTTCTTGACTCTCCGGGCATATCCTCCACTAACTCTGCTAACAACACCCAGATCCTTATCCCCCTCTCATGAATCTATGATCAAGACCAAGACTCCAGATACATCAACACCATTTTGACACTATCCAAGCATGGATGGCCTCACACGAACTTTGCTTAAATGACCAAAAAGCAGAAATCCTGATCATGGGCCCTCACGCCTTGCCAAACTCGACCCTGCCTTCTGCTCAATGGCCATTGATGCTTGCCCTATCCTGGTCTCTACTTCTGCCAAAATGTTTTGCATATACCTGGACGTTAGCGTCCACATGACACGCCAAGTCATCGCAATCGCATCCTTGAAAGCTCACACCACCAAATTACTGATTGCCACCAAGCACCTCTTCTCCCCAGAGGACCGCTTAACCATTGCAAGAGCAGTAATCTGCTCCCAGCTGGACTATTATACCTCTCTTTGCCGGTACCTCAGAATATAACCTCCTGAAACTCCAGTCCATCCAGAATAAAGCTATCTGAGCTGCTCTTGGTCTATCGAAACATAGGCTGACCAGATAAAAAGAAAATAAAACATGGACATGCCAGACATAAAAGTAGGACTACCGTAAATACAAATAAAACTGTAGTCCTACTTCTATGTAGTTGGCCTTTTGCAGGGGGCTGGGAGGGGTGTGTGCTCCCAGGCACAATCTTCTCATTGGAGGAGAGCGCTGGGGAGAGGAAGGGGAGGAAATGGGCCCCCATTCGCACAGGAAGAGTCGGCCCAGGACCCGATTTCGGGATTTTGAAATCGGGTCCCGGCAAAAACCAGGACCGTAGCTCACACTCTTGCAAACCCCAGACAGGGTTTTAAAAATGAAGAAAACTTGCAAGACCCCGGGACGCACATCGATTTCCCCGTTATGTCCTGGGAAAACCGGGACGTCTGATCACCCTATCGAAACAGGGTCAGCCCACAGAAAAACGGCACAGTGGCTACCTATCAAAGATAGGATCAACTTCAAAATTCTATCCATAACACACTGCTGTCTCACCAACATCGCACCCATCTACCTCTCTCAAAGGTTTGCCAAGACCAAATCCTCCAAGCCCACAAGATCGCCCAACTGCAACCTACTGGCTACCCCGCACTTCAAACACAGCAGAGCTGGACACTCCAGCTTCCCAGTCACAGCTGCTCGCCTTTAGAACATCCTTCCCCCCCACTTGTGGGCCTAGCCTTGTAACTGGTCTATCAGGAAACAACTAAAAATGTGTATGTTTATTTGACTGTGACCCAAACCACGAGACTTGCTTGGCTCTTACCTCTGGGGGCTCATAATGAACTTTGTCATTGGAATGTTCTCCTTCCTCGCTCATCTCCCTCTTCCTCCCTACCATCCCCCCGGGATCAGCGCCTTGATGCCTGTTTGGTTTTGTGCGCTTTATAAATTTAAAAATAAATGCATGGTATAAAGCAATAGAGGGTTATGGTATTGGTTCTCTTGCTCAAGTAGGATAGTCACGGTTTGGGCATTGTGGGTCATTTGGCAAGCTTGCCAAACTTGATGAGTGGGTGTTCACAATATTTTGGGGTGGTTTCCCTTCTTCCCCATTATTTAAAGGTCCTTGAGCAGGTGGTCTTCAACCAGATCACTAAGTTCCGTGGGGGATCATCTTTACAGATCCACTTCAATCTGGCTTTCATAGTAAACATTCTCCAATACTGAACATGTGCACGTCTCCAACTGATGCTCACCACTCAAAACTCTCTTCTATACTCATTCTTTTGGACGTCCCTGTTGCTTTTGACACTGTATAACATCCCTCTCTCCTTACTCACCAGGATCTTGGGTTTCCCAATTTAGCTCTCACCTGATTCGTCTCATACCTGATGCTTACTTCTTTGAAACCTCCTGGAACTCACGAGCATCTATCCCCACCCCTCTCCCTGTTAGCATGCCCCAAGGATCAGCCTTGTACCACTTCTCCGCACCCTCTACACCTCTGCCCTAGGATGGCTTATCTCATCTTTTTGTTTTCACCATCACCTCTCTGCTGATGACATTCAAACCTTTTTCTCCCATCCTTCCTTCACTCCAGCCATCTTGGAACAGATTACAAACTCTCTCACTGAAACTATTACTGGATAGCTCAACACTGCCTCAAGCTCAGCTCTTCAAAAACCTAAGTCATCTTTCTCCAGGCTTCCATTATCAGTCATAACCCCACTCCTATCTCCTTTCCATCTGACCTCCTTGCTCCCTCACCCAAGGCTGACAGATAGTAGTCTGTTTTGATAGAGACCTGTGACTGCAGAAATTCATCACTGCCACTGCGCCTGTAGCTTGTATTATCCTTCTCAGCATCGGGAATATTAGTCTATTTCTCACCAAACTATGATAACTATAATCTCCACCCTCATGTCAGCAAACTCGAATACTGCTCAAGCCTACTCCTGAGCCTTTCTCTCTGCTCCTTCCTCCCTCTAGAGAAAGTCCTCATCTTCACAACTTGCTACTTGCAATTCACTCAAATGTACCCAGTTCCCCCCTCTTCTACCTACCGACAACATGCGCGTTGGCACTCCATGCACAATGCCCCTTTTCAAGTTCCTTCACCTAGTCTACAAAGCTATCATTGGTCTTTTTCCTCAGTACCTCCCTGATTGTATCTCTGTCTACTCTCATCTCATTCCCACTGCTCCTACTCTACACTCACCCTCATTCTCATATGCCACCCCCAGTCTCCTTTTCCTTACACTCTGTCTCCCTATTCATCCCACTCCATTGGGAAGTAATCAAAGCCAGCCTCACTGTGGAGTTTAAACTTCACTTACTAGCCAAAGAGGTATCTCCCTCGGTCCTCACACCTTCCCTCCCCACATGATCCCACCACTCCATCCAGTGCCACATAACAAAGTAACTGTATATTTATGCAGTATACACCACCTTAATTTCAAGCACTTGTCCCAGTATGTTAATGTTATCTTTGTAAGTTACCAGTTTCTTTTACATTTCTTTTTTTCTGTTTTCTTTTATATCTGGCCTACGTTTGACTTTACCCACACCCATGTCTGGCTCACCACTTGTTCTCATCTTTGTGCTTTTGTACGGGCCGGTCAGGGCCTCTGCCTCTCTAAATGTGTTATTTAAAGTAATTTATGATTGAAATTGACATACCTGTTCTTCAAATAAAGACAAATACACATCTTTTTTCACCAATCCTTTATTTGATTCAGGCAGATATCCATTAAGGCCCACAGTAGACAAACCAGGCAATGCTGGAAGTAATTGAAAGTTAGATGGGGTGTGATTGCCAGCTCGAATTGAAATCCCTGCATCCTTTAGCAAGCCCTTGCTTTCAAGGCAATTACAAAATATATTAATTACCAAATAAGACCATGTTGGTGATCCTAAAACCACCAGTCTATTTAAATAACGTAAGTTGTGCTATTTTGTGGAGCGGCAATTATCATTCATATCATGCTTAAAAAAGGATACATGAAAGCATCAAACAATGACATTATCACATGTGTATTGCACAGAAGGCAGTCTCCAGGACTCTCAGGTTACCTCATGTCAGGTTTGAGATGCTTGGCCAAGCCAGGTCAGACTTTTCAGCTGCCACCCCCTTACATCCTTTATATTATAGTCCAGAACTTGTATTTTGAAAATACAAGTACAAATGATGTCCTCAAAAAATACAGAATGACGTTAGCTAAAGAGCCAGGGCTTGCAGAAAAGGTCAACCCTTCTCTGGGACAACTTCCGAGGTTTCTTTCTGTATATTGTTGAAAAAGTCATGTAAGAGGCCTATTATAGCAAAACTAAAGCTATTAAACTAAGTTAAGTTTGAAACTTAAACATTGCTAATTGATTAATAAGAAATCCTGGGCACAGAGTCTGGCATTCCCTCACATTATCAACCTGTTTGATCCAAGACATACCACTCGTTGTACATTTCCCTTGGATGCCAACATTGGTATCATCTAGAAGCAGTGCTTTAACTAAGCAGGGGCCAGCCAGGGCCGGGTCCCTGCAGTCTCCAAAAAGTGAGACTGAGCCGGGGCCCTATGTTACGCTCACCTGGTCTCCGCGGGGGCGTTGGGGCAGGGTTGGAGCCCTCCCTTGACTTAACTCATCGAAACCGCCTTCCCCTCCAGATAGTGGTTGGACCTGCGGCTCGGGAGATGGGTGTTGCCCCTGAGTGAAGAGGAGAGGCAATGAAAATGGAGTGGGGGTATCGAGACTTCCCCCAACCCTTTTGTGCCAAAATACCGTGTGCAAGCACTTTCCCATATAAGCTCGCCTATAGTTTTGTAATGTTGAGCTATCCAACCTGCCTATCCTATAAGGGGTGCATAGAAAAGACCAAGTTGCGTCACTGGTCTGTGGGAGTGTTGATCCAGACCAGCTGCAAACAATCCACTTTGAAGGTAAGTCTTTTGTTATAACTATTGTTCGATTAGACTGTCTGTATTCCGTCTAATAATTATTCTTGCAATGTCTCATTCCATTTCCATAGGTACGGAGAAGTAAAACAGGATCGAAGAGAGTTCAGAAGACCTTAGAGGCTGATGGAGTTTCAACAGTGACAGGTAAATTGGTCTTTATAAGGGAACTCTAGTCTTTTGTATGATGTGGCGTGCGTTCGATATGCATATGAGTTCTAACCTGTTGTGTTCTTATTTCCTCGTAGGTGCAGGCCGACTATGAAGAATGGCGTCTGGATCCTTGATGAAGATTCGCGGTTGCAGGATGAAGACTCCGACTTTGACCGTGATGGAATGCCGGTGAGAAAGAAGACTTTGACTCCGACTGGTATGGTATGCAGGTAAGAGGAAGAGTCCGACTCCGACCGCGATAATAAGTGCTCTCAGTGATGTAACGGCTACCAGCGGTAAGATGCACACTCAGCGATGTAGCGGCTGGCAGAAGGTAAAATGTGCGCCCAGCGTTGTAGCAGCTGGCAACAGGTAAAGTGCACGCTCAGCAATGTAGTGGCTGGCAACAGGTAAGATGAGTGCACAGTGATGTAGCAGCTGGCAGCAGATAAGATGCGCCCAGCATTGTAGCGGCTGGCAACAGGTAAGGTGCGCGCTCAGCGATGTAACGGCTGGCAGCAGGTAAAATGTGTGCCCAGCATTGTAGTGGCTGGCAACAGGTAAGGAGCACCCTCAGCGATGGAGTAGTTGGGGTGGAAGTCGCGCGCGGCGATGTAGCGGTAGACTGCAGGTAAGGAGCGCTCTCAGGAATATCTTCAGGAGGGGGCTGCAGGAATCCAGTGATGCACAAGTAAGCACAGCGGAGAGCGTTACGCTGCTGAAAGCAGAATAACTGGAAGCAAAGGCACGTGGATGGGCTCGCCTTATATAGGCTGGCTCAGGCCCCTCCCTTTAGCCCCGCCTACTGGCTCCACCTTGTCCTTCTTTGGGACTGTAGCACGTGCCTTCCAGTTCTGTTCTATGGCCACGTCCGGGCCAGCTGCACACGCCCCTGGCATAGAGTGTGCAGAGCATACTTTGACATGAGCCTGGTGCCAAAGGCGCCATGACTGGGTCCAATCAGACCCTGGGTATGAAGGACTGGCCCCTTGACTAGTGGCCATGATAGCACTCCCCGCAAGGCCCCTCTCACGGGCGATCTTCTCCCTGGTCCAGGCTTGGTTGGGTTATTATGATGAAACCGCCTGATTAGTCGAGGCGCATGGATAAACTCCACAGGTTCCCAAGTGCGATCTTGAGGTCCATAACTCTTCCAGTTGATTAAGTAGTACAGTTTTGACCGCACTATTTTAGAGTCCAAGATGTCCTTAACCTCATACTCAGGTTCTCCTTCGATAATTTCGGGGTCCGGTGGTTGTGTAATTCTTATCTCAGGCTTCACAGGATTTCAGAGGGAAACGTGAAATACAGGGTGGATGCACATATTGTCAGGTAGCTCTAGCTTTACCGTGACTGGGTTGATGATGGCTTTGATGGGACGGAAGACCCGAGGTCCTTTTAGCGGGATATTTCTGGCTGCTAACCATACTTTGTCTCCTATTTGGTAGTGTGGCGCTTCCTTTTTATGCCGGTCAGCAAACTTCTTTTGTTGTTCTTTGGCTTTGGTTAAGCTCTTGGTTGCTTCCTTGAGGGGTTGAGTAATAGTTTTATGTAGGGAGGTAATTGCTGGCATTTCTAGCTCATCAAGGAAGATGTCCATGGGTGCTGACCATTCATGATGTAGAATGGGGTTTGTCCCGTGCTAGTGTGGATAGAGTTATTTAAGCAAATTCCGTTAGTCAAAGAACATCTTTCCAGGATCCGTTGGTCTGCTGCAGCATGCACCTTAGGTACTGCTCCAGCGTCTGGTTAGTCCTTTCAGTTTGACCATCGGTCTGGGGATGGTGACTGGTAGAAATGAGGAGGTCAATTTGCGCGAACTTGCAACAATTCCTCCAGAATGCTGAGACAAATTGTATCCCCCGATCAGAGATAAGTACTGAGGGGAAGCCATGTAATTTGACTACTTGTTCCAGGAACACAGTGGCCAGGATTCCAGCAGTAGGAAGTCCTTTTAGTGGAATAAAGTGTGCCATTTTAGAGAATAAGTCCATTACTACTAAAATGGTGTTGAAGCCGTCACAAGGAGGCAAGTCTGTACTGATGTCCATGGACAAAGTATGCCAAGGAAACGGTGGTATGCTTGTGGGACGTAATAATACTGCAGGGCTGTTTTTTTTAGATTTTTGCTGTGCGCAGACTCCGCAGGTCACAATGAATTGGGCCACATCCTTTCTCCAAGTTGGCTACCAATAATTCTTCCTGATCTTGGCCCATGTTTTAGTAAACCGGCGTGTCCCTCCACTAGTGAGTCATGGTAGTTGGCGATGATCTTGTTTTGGGTTTCTTTATCCTTAATGTAGAGTCTCCCCTGAAAATAGGGTAAGTTGTCCATGACAGAGTACTGATCTCCCTTATTCAACCATTCATGTTGGGAGGTTTGATCCATTTGCGATTGGAGGTCAGACTTTAATTCTTCCCAACAGGCGATTACTGCAATCTGGTTCTGAATTCGTTCCTCCGGAATAATGGGTACTGGTTCTGATGGTATGAATGCATCCTGGTTATCACCCATTCGTGACAGAGCGTCAGCTTTTCCGTTCTGCACTCCAGGTCGGTACGTGATTATGAAATCCTACTCCGCGAAGAAGAGAGCCCAGTGAAACTGACGAGATGATTGGGCCTTGGCTGTCTTTAAATACTGCAAATTGCGATGGTCCGTGATAACAGTGACAGTATGCATAGCCCCCAGGAGGTAATGTCTCCAGTTTTTAAGGGCTCCTTTGATTGCCAATAGTTCTTTGTTGGTTATAGCATAGTTCTTTTCAGGTGTTGTAAACTTGCAGGACCAAAATGCTATAGAATGTAACTGTCCAGTGTCTGGGTCTCTCTGTGATAACACCGCCCCCATGGCCACATTGGAGGCGTTGGTCTCAACCACATAAGATAGATCGGGTCGAGGATGCCGGAGAACTGGGGCTGAAGTGAAAGCCGATTTCAATTCCTGGAATGCCTTTTCAGCCTCTGAGGTCCAAGAAAACTTTTTATTCTTTCTTAGCAATGAGGTGATAGGGTGGACGATTTGCGAAAATCCCTGAATGAACTGCCCATAGAAATTGGCAAACCCGAGTACGCTCTTCGCGCTTTTGATTGATGTTGGAGATGGCCATTGAAGAATTTCTTCCACTTTACAAGTATCCATGTGTACCCCTCGTGGGGTAAGTGTAAAGCCCAAGAACTCGACTTCTGTAACGTGAAAAAAACATTTTTCTAGTTTGGCAAATAATTGGTTCTTACAGAGATTTTCCAAAATGGCTCTTACAAGGCCACGTACACCTCCTTGGATGCCGAATAAATGAGGATATCATCGATATAAACAAGGACACAGACGTCTAGCAGTTCATGGAGTACGTCATTCATAAAGAACTGGAATGCGGCTGGTGCATTGCATAGACCGAAGGGCATAACCTGGTACTCAAAAAGCCCATATTTGGTTCGGAATGCTGTCTTCCATTCATCGCGCTTTTTCACTCTGACCAGGTGGTAAGTTCCTCGCAGATCTAACCTCATATAGATTTGAGCATTCTTTACCTGGTCGAGTAGCTCAGGAATGAGTGGCAGAGGATACCTATTTTCTTTACGGTAATCTGGTTTAATGCCCTATAATCTATGCAGGTCTTGAGGTCCCCTTCTTTCTTTGGTACGAAGAAAAGAGCTGAGGAGGCTGGGGACTTAGATGGGCGGATGAACCCATTAGCTAGATACTGATCAAGATATATTCATAGATGCGGATTTTCCTACTCAGTCAGAGCAGATCGATTTGGCAATCATAAATTCTGTGTGGTGGTAGGGTGTTGCCTTGGTCCTTTTGGAACACATCCACAAAGTCTTGATATTCAGAAGGCAATGAGCCCGACATTCCCAGGATGGGTTTCTCCTTGTGTTTTAATCTCCTCACATCCCTAAGGTAGCAGCTCTTGGTGCATTCTCGGGGAAAGGTCAGCTTTCTGGTGCGCCAGTCGATCCTTAGGTTATGGGTTTCCAGCCACGGCATTTCTAGAATCATTTGGAACTGGGGGGACCTTATGAGATCAAACTAAATGCTTTCCCGGTGACCATCCTGACATGTCAGCATTACCTCGTTGGTGTGTTGAGTTATTGGCCCCAAAGACAGCTGAGAGCCATCCACGGCAGTGACCTTTTCCGAGTGCGGTTTTTGTTGAAGCGGAAGGCCTATCCGTGCTGCCAACCCCCGATCGATGTAATTTCCCACTTCACCACTATCGATGTAGGCTTCTAGAGCATGTACTCTCGACGGTTGTTGGGGGTGAGCTATTAATACTTGAATGACCAGGTGTGAGGTTGTTACAACTTTCTTGATTCCGCTCGACAAGTGGACCTCTGCACTTGTCGGGCGTCCAAGTTTTCTGGCTCCTGTTCCTTGTCTTTGTGTCATTGTCCGTGGCACCTTCCACCTTCTTGAGGGGTTTTGTAGGGCAATCCTGTAAGAAATGTCCAGCTTTTCCGCAGTATAAACAGAGCCGCTGTTCTCTTCTTTTTTCTCTTTCAGCCTTAGAAATGGTGTGTGGTCCATTTTTTGGTCTTGTAACTGGTGATCTAACTGCACAGTTAGGTTGATATAGTCTGCAGAGCATTCTCGTGGGTTAACAATTTGAGCTAGTATGTCCTTTAACTCACCACAAAGTCCCGGTAAAACAGTGTGGTCATTTTCTTCTCCGGCTAGTTGGTCTGTCCTACGAGGCGATTGAAGGTGGCAATATAAGTCAATAAGTTGTGGTTTCCTTGCCTCAGAGACAGTAGTTTGTTGTCTAATGCTTGCCCTTTAGTGTGTCTGGCGAACAGCTTTTCCAATTCCCGTTGGAATTCTGCAAAGTTCCGAATTATATGATCATCCTGAGCCACTAACGGTATCGACCAATCAGCTGCGCAGCCTCCCAAATAAGAAAGCACAAAGGCCACCCTTCCACTGTTATTAGGGAAGGCTCCTGGTCGACACAAAAAGTGGAGGCGACACTGATTCATGACCACAGCGTATTTGTTCGGGTCGCCAAAAAAGCGTTTGGGTGGAGCAAGTTGAACCGTCCCCGGGAGTACCACCTCTACTGGTGGTGAGGGCTGCAGCAATGGAGCTTGTGTAATTCCGGGTAACAGAACTTGTCCTGCGTGTGCCTGAAGCATTTGTCTTGCCAGGTCATCTGTTCGTTCTCGGGCTATAATAAGGTCTCTACTCAGGGAGTTAGTCTCCTGTCTTGAGGCATGAACCTCGGCCCGTAGCTCTCCCAATAGTTGGGCTAACTGGTCGGTTTCGGAAGTTTCCAAAGTGCCCAGGCGGAAATTTGGAGAGGCTTTGCATTCTGTTACGCTCACCTTGTCTCCGGTGGGGTGTTGGGGCACGGTTTGGAGCTCGCCCTTGACTTGACTCCTCGGAATAGCCTTCCCCTCCGAATAGTGGTTGGACCTGCGGCTCTGGAGATGGGTGTTGCCCTTGAGTGAAGAGTAAAGGCAATGAAAATGGAGTGGGGATTTTGTGACTTCCCCCAACCTTTTTGTGCCAAAATACGGTGTGCAAGCGCTTTCCCATATCAGCTTACCTGTAGTTTTGTAATGTTGAGCTATCGTTCCTGTTTATCCTAGCAGGGGCGCGTAGAACGGACCAATTTGCTTCACTGGTCCGTGGGAGTGTTGATCCAGACCAGCTGCGACCAATCCACTTTGAAGGTAAGTCTTTTGTTATAGCTATTGTTCGACTAGACTGTCTGTATTTCGTCTAATAATTATTCTTGCAATGTCTCATTCTATTTCCATAGGCAAGGAGAAGTAAATCGGGACCGAAGAGAGTCTGGAAGACCTTAGAGGCTGATGGAGTTTCAACAGTGACAGGAAAGTTGGTCTTTCTAAGGGAACTCTAGTCTTTTGTATGATGTGGCTGTGCGTTCGATATACATATGAGTTCTAACCTGTTGTGTTCTTATTTCCTCATAGGTGCAGGATGGCGTCCGGATTCTCGATGAAGATTCGCGGTTGCAGGATGAAGACTACGACTTTAACCGTGATGGAATGCCAGTGAGAAAGAAGACTTTGATTCCGACTGTGATTATATGCAGGTAAGAGGAAGAGTCCGACTCCGGCCGCAATGATTTGCAGGTAAGAAGCGCTCTCAGCGATGTAGCGGCTGGCAGAAGGTAAGATGCGGGCTCAGCGATGTAGCGGCTGGCAGCAGGTAAGATGCGCGCCCAGCGTTGTAGCCTCTGGCAACAGGTAAGGTGCGCGCTCAGCGATGTAACGGCTGGCAGCAGGTAAAATGTGTGCCCAGCATTGTAGTGGCTGGCAACAGGTAAGGAGCACCCTCAGCGATGGAGTAGTTGGGGTGGAAGGCGCGCGCGGCGATGTAGCGGTAGACTGCAGGTAAGGAGCGCTCTCAGGAATATCTTCAGGAGGGGGCTGCAGGAATCCAGTGATGCACAAGTAAGCACAGCGGAGAGCGTTACGCTGCTGAAAGCAGAATAACGAGAAGCAAAGGCACGTGGATGGGCTCGCCTTATATAGGCTGGCTCAGGCCCCTCCCTTTAGCCCCGCCTACTGGCTCCACCTTGTCCTTCTTTGGGACTGTAGAACGTGCCTTCCAGTTCTGCTCTATGGCCACGTCCGGGCCAGCTGCACACGCCCTTGGCATAGAGTGTGCAGAGCAGAGCATGACATCCTGCTGCTATCCCCCGGTCGCACCACAACACGGTGGGACACATTATCCAGCCACCTGCCACACCCACATCCACAACAGGAGATATACCTGCCATTAAGTCAGGCAAGCTGACAGAATTGCCAGCATTTGGTCTTTGGCTGGCGATTCTGTCAGTCACTGTAACTTCCTCTGGAGACCCCTCACATGTGGGGTCACCAGAGGAAGTTACTGTCCTTTTGTTTAACCCCCCCTGGTCACTGAGGCCTCATTAAGCTTTGGCGAACCTGGGGACTCTGTGACATATTTCTAGGTTTATAAAAGATGGCTTGAAAAGTACACAAACCATATTAAGGTACACACACAAATATATAAATTATATAAATGCTATATATTTGTGTGCTCACCTTACTATGGTTTGTGCAATTTTCAAGCCATCTTGAAGTACACAAACCATAGTAAAGCATGCAAACAAATATATAAATGTAAGAATTTATATATTTATGTACGTACCTTACTATGGTTTCTGTACTTTTCAATCCATCTTTTATAAACATAGAAATATGTAGCATATTTCTATATTCATAAAAGATTTCTTGAAAGTACACAAACCATAGTACGGTATGCATACACATATATAAATGCTTACATATATTTATATATTTGTTGGCGCACCTTACTATAGTATGTGTACTTTTCAGGCCACGCCCATCATGCAAGGCACGCCACCAAATGAGGCCCCCCTCAATTTCCTATCCCTCTTAAAACCCTGCCTAGAAGTGATTCAGTTCTACAGAAAATGCCACACTCACACATGGATGTATAAACTTCTATAGCGGTGCTCCTTGAATAATAAAATTGATAATATTACCCCAAGCTGAATTGCCCCTTAGCCCGCCCATGGCACCATCACTTTTGGCAATTAGTCTCTCCTAATGGAGCAGTGAAATACATGCTATACTCTAGCACAATGTTTTGTGTGCCATGGGACTTATCTGGGGAATGGAGCTTGACTGGGTGAGCAGTCCACTAGAATGGTTGCTTCTTCCAGGCCTATGTGCTGTGGGATGGTAGGAGGAGGGGCCCCTATCTGTTAACAAGCTTGTCACTAGGTTGGTGGGGTGAGGGTCACTGGCCTTGGGGGATGCTTATTTACGGTGTCTGTGGTGATAATTGACTTAAAACTCTCCATGTGGTGCTTTTTAGTTTTACTTTGTCTAGGTTGGAGAGATTGGGCTGGCCAAGACTTAGGTCTCTTCATCAGTATGTCAAGGAGACAAATATTAATAAAATAAAGTGGTGATATTTATTTATTTATTTATTCACATTTGGTGAGCGCACAGCAGACCAAAGGCATTGTGGCGCTTGTTACAGTGTTGCTTATACTTAGTTAAATACAATTCAGGTCCGTAGGTGTTACATTGGACGCAGTTATTATTACTTACATACATTGAGTGGCAGGTGGTTGGAGTGTTGCAGTTCATGCCAGATTCTCCCTGCTTCTAACTACTGTAATAATATATGTATTTATTAGCCAATTTAATGGGACTCCTTTTGCTGGCCTGAGAATGATGAAGGGTTTATTTGACACTGCCAGGTTTTCAATTTGCTAAGTGCAGGATTACCCCACACAGGTTTATGGGGACTCCAGCTCAGTGTGTAGCTCGTGTTCCTGCGCAGTGGGGATGTGGCCTAGCACTTCTGACTGGGCTGCTCCTTCTGTTGGCAGAACAAAGACTGTTTTGTAAACGGCTAATTCCGTTCTGTAACGGCGCCGATGGACAAAAGTTGTTTATCGCAAAACCTGTGCATTAAAAAACAAGTCAGCACACCTTTCATAAATCCGCTAATGCAATCATGATTTTATTATTCTGAAAAGTGAATTATCACATTCATTTATCTCATTAAGCATTCTCAATAAAATACAATTTGGCTTGATGCCGGTGAAGATGGCTGCTTAGGCACGCAGCTCCGTCCCACTGCATCATATAACAATGCATAACTTTGTTCTGTCTCTTTAAACCCTCCACCTTCTCCTCACCTTATTGAAACGACGGCTGCGGACTACTCGCTCTCCGATTCCGGTGTGCTGCGGCACTTATATAAACATTTCCTCTGTCCTGCAAGCCCCTCGGTGGTGAGCACAGATGCCATCCGTCACCCATGAGAAGATCCATGGCCGCGGTGGTGCCGCAACTTCAGGATTGGGCCCAGTCTGGCCTCTTCTATCCTACACAGTGCCACCTCATGGACAATAAACAATAATGCCCATAACAAGGATAAATTGCACTAAAAGGATAGAAATAAAGAAGAACATAAGGTGAAATTAGATCTACTTCACCCCACAACATTTACTGCCTGAGTTTTGATATAGCATTGTATCTCCCCTAATTTACTTTACTTCAATTGGGGTACACTTAGCACCTCCCTCCTCTTTTTGTGCCAGTGGGATACTTCTGTGCTCATTATATCAACACTATATTATTGGGGGCTAATTAGTCAATATGACGTCTAGCAAAAATAACCAGAAATTGCCAAATGCCTCTAAAGATGTGTAAACCTGCTCTGCTAGACATAAGGCTCAAAAGTGATTTGCTGCCACCATCACTTTCACAAGACCCCACCATTGAGGCCATTCTACAAGAAATAAGGTTGCCCAAACCATTTATTTAAACCACCAACAAATATTGCATCAGTTTGATGATAGGTGGAACGCATTCAAAAATAGAATCAGTGAAATTGAAAACATAATAGGTCTTGTGGAAGACATTTCACCCAGGATGTCCCAGCTAGAAAAAGCGGTGAAGGACCTTAAAAAACATAACGAAGAATTGGAAAACAGTAGCAGGCGCAACAACCTGCGCATTACGGGCCTCCTCAAGGGATGGGAGGGGAACGATGCAATACTTTTCTCCAGAATCTGTTACCATCCCTGTTTCACATCCCAAAAGAAATATCCCTCAATATTCGATGCACACATTGCATTGGCTCATCAAGAAGTCCACAATGAGCATACCTCCCACCACGCACTTGATTTTTTTATCTACTTGAATACACCCAATAGCTGCTCATTCTTTCAAAGGCCAAAGAGTTGAATACCCTCATCTGGCATGGGAACAGGAACTATATCTCTCAAGATGTGGCAAAAAAAACTGCCCAGCGAAGGAAGGCATTCCTCTCATATCGGCCTGCGCTAAAACAACTCAACGTCGGATATGGGCTTTACAACCCCTGTTCTTTTAAAGTTATGTATGATGGTCGTACTTCAATATTTGATGAACTGGTTGACCTCAAGACTTTCATCCATTCCCTCAAGACCGACAGCATGGATATGTAATTTCTTACCAACAGATCTTCTTCTGGGTCTTGACTTTTTTACGTTAC
The DNA here is from genome assembly GCF_040938575.1 of Ambystoma mexicanum. Classification (NCBI taxonomy): domain Eukaryota; kingdom Metazoa; phylum Chordata; class Amphibia; order Caudata; family Ambystomatidae; genus Ambystoma; species Ambystoma mexicanum. The sequence goes on along the minus strand of NC_090921.1, from coordinate 501,398,411 downwards.
TGAAGTGTTGCAGTCTCTAGTTTGGCCCCTATACTGGTGGGCCGAGCATCACTTGGAACCCCTCTTCTTCCAGGGCCTTTTTTTATGCCCTGTTGGTGTCACCTACTCCTTTATTTTTTCTCTGTTTTTTATTCTCCTTGATGTACTTGATCCTGTCTACTCTCTCTATATACTTTATGTCTCAATTTGTCATCTCATTCAGAGTTATGCTTTTCTGTTTCATTTTACCTTGATCAAGTATCCTCTTCGTTCCCCTCCTTCCTTTTGTGTCATCCTTCTATGTTCACCCTGACAGTTTTGGATGCACTGCTCACTCAGGTATGTATTTACTGAGGCTACTCTTACTACTGTTTTGTGTACCGTATTTGATGAAACATTCATCCTTACGTATTTTTGTGTTCCTGTTCTAACCATGCTGCTTCTCTTCGATGGTTTTTAGATGTGTTACCTGGAAGATTAAGGGCTGTAAAAACCCAATTAAGAGATACAAAATGATCTCTCATCTCAAAAAGCTAAACCCATTTGTTGCCTGTATACAGGAAACACACCTCTCTCTTACAGAAGCTATGAAACTCAAAACCCTATCGGTCAATGATGTCATCGCCAGTCCAGCGGTTGGGAAGAAAAATGGTGTGGCCATACTAATTAATAAGAAGCTATCATATAATATTCTAGATCAAGATGTGGATACCAATGGCAGGTAGGAGTGGGTCAAACGGCTGGTTGGATCTGATATCATTACTGTTATGTGTATTTATGGTCCCACTCTACCTGATCCGATTTTTGGGACTCTATTAAACAAACCATACTGAATTCAAATTTCTCCAATCTAATGTTGTATGGAGAAGAGAACCAAGTTCTAGACCCCTTCTTAGATATAAAATCCAAATTCTACTTCAAGAATTCCAAGTCCCATAAAGCTTTTAGACATTGCTTAACTGAAACTGACCTTATTGACAGTTGGTGACTGGCCCATCAGGTTGACCTAGAATACACATTTCATTCACATCCCCATAATACTGCATCATGCCTCAATTACATTTTCACTACTAAATCCCTTACGAATACCATTAATGACTCCCTCATCTCTAACATGTTTATATCTGATCATGCTCCAGTAATAACTACCTTTGATCTCTCTGACATTAAAACACCATGCTCTAGATGGAAATTCAAAGACTGTTTTCTTCAGGACCAATAATTAATTCAGTCATTCATGTCCTTCCAACAGAACTTTTTTTTTAGAAACTCTAGACGAAGATACCTCCATCACCACTAACTGGGACGCCTTTAAAGCTGCCCTAAGAGGTCATATAATCGCCTTCTCCAATATGAAAAAGAAGCAATTCAAAAAAGACCTTGATTCTCTAAAGCTTCAGCTTCCTAGTGCAGAGAAGCAACATTATCGCTCGCCCTTGAACGCAGACCTTCGTACCTATGCTTTAAAATTAACAAAATACTTACTAAACAAGCTGCTGGTGCCATCTTAAAATACAAATCCAAAATTTACCAAACCTCCAGCAAAGCTGGCAAAGCTCTGGCCTCCTATCTCAAAGCTAGGAAAGAGAAAATACTCATCTCCCACATTCAAAATCCCACTGGTTCCATCATCACCAATACCTCCAATATTATAGAGGTCTTCAAGAAATTCTACACCGACCAACATTCTCCAGATTCTTTGGTCCCAGAGGACAATCTCAAATCTTTCTTTGATAAAAATGAATAGACAATCCTACCCATCAACTAATATTGGTGGCCTGGATGGTGACCTTACTACGCGGGCAATCATACAGGCCATCAAGGGGTTGGGAAAAGGAAAGGCTCCAGGATCTGACGCTCTATCCACTGAATTTTTCAATTGCTTCTCCAGCTCCTTAACCCCCAGACTCAAAACCCTTTACTCTTCTTTCATTTCTAAAGGTTCTTTGTCCGGAACCTTCTCTGAGGCCTTCCTTATCCTATTTCCTATAGCCGAAAAAGATCTGGATCTTCCCAAAAAAGATAGACCCATATCTCTCATAAATGTAGAAAGTAAGATCTTTGCCAAAATAATCACCAATAGAATTGAATCCTACCTTCCCAATATCATTAAATCCGAACGAGTAGGCTATGTCAAAGGCAAGAAAATTTCGGCCAATGCCAGACTCCTACATAATTCCTTGAACATTATTTCACAGGACAAAAAGGTCATATCGGGCTGTGCCGCCATCACCTTAGACGTCAAAAAAGCCTTTGATCGGGTCAATTGGGAGTATATGTTCAAATCTGGCTGTGGTGATGGCTTCATATCCCTTGTTAAACTTCTGTACTCTGATCCCAAATCCTCGATATGTATTGATGGTCAGTCCTCATCCTTTTCCTCCTTACAAAGGGGAACTAGGCAGAGTTGCCCTCTATGCCCCATTCTATATGCACTATCCCTCGAAACCCTTTTAGAGCTCATCCGATCTGATAAGAATATTCCTGGGATTGCATCCAGCATGCATGAAACCAAGATAGTCGCCTTTGCGGACGATATTCTCATTCCTAGGAACAATCCTAAACAACACTATCCCCTATCTTCTGGCCAGATTACAAGATTTTTTAACTGTATCTGGGTATAAGCTCAATAAAGACAAGTCAGAGCTATTACTTCTCAATTTGTACTGCCTTAAACATGAATTAGATGTATTTGGCTTCAAATGGTGCGATACCTCCTTCAAATATTTAGGCTTACGATATTCTTCCTCGGTTACCAACACTATCAAAATAAATTGACACACCTTACTCAACAGGCTTAAAGATTTATCCTCCAGCTGGTCCCCTCTTTATTTATCCTGGTGGGGTTGTCTGGACACTATTAAGATTTTGTTTTCCCCTATTGTGTTATAGTATTAACAAATGTTTCCTGTACCTCTCCCAACTCCATTTTTCAAATCCATCTACTCAATTTTGCTCAACTTGGGAAAAGGCAAAAGCAAAAGAATTGCACTCATCAAACTCAAGACCCCTTGTGAAAGAGGTGGTGTCAGATTTCCGTATTTCAAACTATACCACTATGCGTTCATACTTAGACAAACCTGCGGTTGGTATTCCCCTTTTGATTTAAATAACCCCCCTCCTGGTACATAATTGAATAACGGTTAGCGTCCCCTCATAATATTGCTGATACATTTTATCTCTCAATTCGCTCTTCCACTACACTACTCTTTCCAACCCAATCAAAACTTCCAAATCTGCCCTAAGAGTACACCTCTTCTCATCCATCAAATCCCCGTCCTAGGAACGATTCCCATATCTGTGGCATAACAGGTCTATTACAATTAATAACAGAGTATTATATAGGAAGTCATGTCTCTCCAAGATTATTAGGTTTATCTATCAGATAGTGCAAGATCACACCATAGCGTCATTCCAGGACCTCAAGAATTCATTTTCTTTAAATTAATCAGACTTTGCCTTTCACAAGAAGCTGGTCCACGCCTGTCTGGATGGTCTTCAAGCTCACAACAACAACGTTCTTTCTCCTGACAGTGCAAAATTACATCTAATGACCACGATCCCTGACATCCGAGCTGCAAAACTCTGCAAATTGTTGACCGCGGCCGACCCTCCTACAATCAAGTGGCTCGTACAATCCCAATTGGAGACTGATTGTAGTAGGGTCTTCGATGATCATACATGGTCTCTGATATGGTCTAAGATAAGATATATTCCCACCTCTGCCAACATCACTCAAAACCTTTTTTTCTTCACGCACAGAGCCTTCATTACCCCTTTAAAACTGACAAAAGCTAAAAAGCAATCAGATGGCAACTATTGGTCATGCGGAATACCCTAGGCTCTTACAAGTATATGTTTTATGAATGCCCGTTTGTGTTCAGGCTATGGCAAGAAATCTGGAAATACCTAACAGCAATCCTTGATATACATGTTCCTCTTTCCCTTACAAATGTGTTTCTGGGAAGTAATGCTGTCAAAGCGGACAAATCTCTCTCCTCCCCATCCTATATGACCTCTTTATTGCTACTGCCATCAAGCTCATTACTGCCAATTGGAAAAACTTTCAAAACATCTCAGCTAAGGGCTGGTGAAACAATATCTGCCACACACATATAATTGAACACTGAATGGCTTTCTGTCTTGATACTGTCCCCAAAAACAACTTGAAATGGGCTCCCTTTATTAATTACTTGAACCGTCATAATATGTCTGACATGGTTCATGAAGTTTATCTCATGTCTGTAATACATGAATTGCTTACCATTAAAATACACCCAAATACATCCATTGAGTATATTATTCCAGTCATCATAAACATGACACCATTTCCACTATATGTTTCAGTGTTTTGATTGCTTTTTAAAAAATGTACAGGGCAGGAGGCATCCTTCATAGAGCAAATTATATTTAATTGTGTGCTTGTTTTAAGGTACGCACTACAACCTAAAAGAATAAAAAATATGGAAAATTGCCCTGAACAGTTTCAGTGGATATGATTAATTTGCAACCTTCCAAATCACTTTTTGGTTTTGGGCAAAGCCAGGTGTCATTAAAAGCAAGCAGTTTGTGTAGGCATTGGACATGCATGTGCCAGTAATACTACCGGACCACAAGAAGGCAACAGCTGGAAAATGGTGTGTTTACTTGGGCATAAAATAGCAGTGCCTAGCAAATGCGTCTCTTTTTTAATTGATTTTATTGTTCAAGATATTAATAATGATAAATGTGTTAGCACGTAACAGACTTTGAGTGGAACAGGTACCATGAAGGATAAACAGAGTTAACAATCTTAACAAGGAAGAGTATGATCTATATTCAAGACATTCTTTAACTAAATGTAGCAATTTGAACAAGAATAGAATAGAAGTTAAAGGTAGTGTTGTTAAACATGGATTCATATAAAACATGTCTGTAACGAGTAACTAATATGGAGATAAGAATAGAAATATGGGGAGACATACTGGGAGACAAACAGGAGACATACAAGAAACAGATGGGAGCAGGGTGAAGGGGGAAGATGAGTATAGTAAATTATTTCATAAAACTGATCCTTCCATTTCTGTAATAATATAAAACAGGTTTTTGGATATGAATATAGTTATCAAGTTAGTGAAGCAAACATGAGAATATATGATTAGGAGCCATGAGCAGTTGCATTGAAACAGTTAAGATAACAGGTGAAATAGTACCATTTATCATTGTATTTAGGAATTGTATTTTGATTATTAGCCATGTACATTTCCAATTTATGAGTTTGACAAATACGGTTCCACCATACTCTAGTAGAGAGCGATCGAAAGTCTTTCCAGTTCGCTGTCATACATTTTAAGGCTAAACAGATAAATAGATCGTATAATCTGGCAGAGTCAGGTGGAATATATGTTGTAATGGCCAGACTACCTAAAAATATGCTCACAGAAGAAAATGGCACATTTACAGAGAAGATACACTCAATGAACTTCCAAATGTCTTGCCAAAATGTAACAATATATGAACATTCAAAGAACATATGCATGTATGTAGCGGGAGATAAGCCACATGACCAACATTTAGCATCATAATTCGGGTTAGCCTTGGCTAATTTAGCCGGAGTAATAAATGCTCTATGAATAAAGAAATAATAGTGTTGTGTAATGTTTGCAGAGACCGACAATTGTTTAATTTTAGAAAACAGGCAGAGCCATATATGATCTTCAAAGATATATCCTAAGTCAAATTCCCACTTCAGACGAATTGGGCAAATATTAAATGTTGATGTTAGCATATTATATATTTTCGAAGCTCTAACTTCACCTGTCATGGTTAACTGTAGTAGTCTGATGGCGTCTGGAGAAAGAATCTCGTAGGAAAAGTGACCAAGTGCATCAAGACAGGAGTTGATTAATTTATTGTAAAACTGTCAGTCTAGGCTATGGTAAATATGGTAGAGAATTGCTGGAAGGAAAGAATGGAAGGACCAACTATAATGTGTTGGATGAATCTGATTCCTTTTTTGATCCATGCTTTGTGATTAAGGATCTTTTTATTTTTTATTATATTCTTATTATGCCATAGTAACGGGAAAAGGTATTTATTGGGAGTTTTGGTATGGGGGAAGAGAAAGCTTTGTAGGGCCAAAATGGATGCTTTAATAGATTCCAAGATGTTCTTTGAGGTATGTTTAAATATGTATATATAATCAGTAATGTTGTGTGGATGAAGTAGGTGTTTTTCTAATGTACACCATGTAGGGATATCGGCAAATTCGGGATCTCTGAACCAATGGCGAGACTGTTTTATGAGAAATGCAGAGTGATATAGCTAAAGTCAGGGAATCTAACACCTCCCATTTCATAAGGTGCTTTGAGTTTAGTTAGCACAATTCTTTTTCTTTATCCTACTCCCCAAAGAAACTTTAGTAGCATGGAATATTTGATTTGAAAAAAGAAAGGGATAGTGGAACGGAGAGAAGCTGAAGATAATAAAGTGCAATAAGGGATAGCATCATTTTGATTGTATCCAAACGCCCCCACCAGGAGAGGTAAAGGGGGGACCATCTGGATGTAAGGTCCTTAAGAGTGTCCAGTAACGTTTTAGTGTTCAGCTTGAGAGTTTCCTGGATTGTAGGGGCATAGGTCCTAAGGTTTTGATGGAGCCACTACACCATTTGAGGCCGAAAGTGTCAATGTCATACTTGAGGCAGTAGGGATTTAAGGGCATAATTTCTGATTTTTGTCTGTTAAGTTTATATCCTGATACATGACCAAACTGAGATAGTGCATCTAAGAGGTTAGGTATATGAAGTTTGGGGTTTTTGATTAAGATAAGAATATCGTCAGCATATGCAGCAATTTTGGTAATGGAGGTACCTGCTTGAATCCCCGGGATATTTTTCTTTGATCTTGTTAATTCCAGCAACGGTTCAAGTAAAAGAATATATAATAACGGTGAGAAGGGGCAGCCCTGCCGTGTGCCTCTGAGTAAGGGAAAGAATGAAGAAGTTTGTCCATTTAAATAGATAGTGGATTTGGGGGCTGAATAAAGGAGTTCAACAAGTGAGATACATTTTTCACCACATCCGTGCCAGCGTAGGGTTTGGAACATAAAATTCCAATCTACACAATCAAAAGCTTTCTCTGCATCCAATGCAATGGCAGCATAGCCTTGTATGTTTTTTTTTGTCTTTGGCTGCTAGGTTAATGGCATTAAGTAGAAGTCTAGCATTAGAGGATATGTTACATCCTTTTACATAGCCAGTTTGATCCGCTTTAACCAGATTTGGAAGTGAGGATTCAATTCTATCAGCAAATATTTTAGCAAAAATGTTACTTTCTATGTTGATAAGAGAAATGGATCGATAGTTACTGGGGAGGGAAGGGTCTTTGTCAGGTTTGGGGAAAATGATAAGTAAAGCTTCTGAGAATGAACCAGAGGAAGATTTCTGTGATATAAAGTATGAAAAAAGTGTTAAGTTTTATTACTTGGGATAAATTGATTTAGAAATCCGTAGATAATCCATCTGGGCCGGGTGCTTTGCCTTTGCCCAGGCTGTGAATAGCTGTAGTGATCTCTGAGGAGGTAATATCATTGTCAAGGTGAGAAAGGTCTATTCTGGGGTAGGAAGTGCAACTGATATTTTTAAGAAAGGAGTCGATTTTGTCTTTGGGAATAGAGCTTTCTGGAATATAGAGATCAGTATAAAATTTCCTGAAGCATTCAAGTATTTTACCTGAATGGTGATGAGATATGCCTTGAGTGTCTTTAATATGGGAAGTTGGACCTTTTTCCTTTTTATCTTTGTTTTGTATTTAAGTATGGTACCTGTTGCAAATTCTGTGATTTCTTTGTTAATTTCAAAGCGTAGTTTTATTACTTGTCGTAAGTTTGTTGAGTTAGTGTCTACATAGTAGCGTTGTTCTGCAAGGGTGAGTTTAGAGTAAAGGTCATCTAGATGTTTTTTCCTAAGTTTTCTGTTCCTACCGGAGAGGGCCATTATGTGACCTCTTAAGGCGGCTTTGAATGCATCCCAATTATTAACAACCGAGGTATCACAATCTTGATTGTTAGTAAAATATTGTTGGATGAAAGCTTGAACCGATTGATTAAACTGTGGATCATTTAGAAGGAAGTTTTTAAGTTTCCATCTAGTAGCAGTTTTGTTTGCCTCTGTGAGGCAAAAGGATGTGATAACAGGTGCATGATCTGATATGATAATATTAGAGATTTTAGAATCCATAATGGTTCCAGAGAGGGTTTTGATTGCAAAAATATAGTCCAGTCATGATAGAGTATTGTGTGGGGGTGAATGGAAGGTATTATCTAATTGTGTAGAATGGGATAGTCTCCATGTGTCAATTAATCCTGTCTCCGCTAGGCAGTTAACAAAGGACTTATGAGTTTTGTTTGATTTGAACGTACAGCTGGACTTTCGGTTTAAAAAAGGATCGAGGACCTGATAGACATTTCTGCACATAATCAAATTGGTGAAGTTATTTTTGAGTATCATTTCTTTGATTGAGGTCCAGAAGGGGGGATCTGGTAATGTGGGACCATAGATGTTAAGGACAGATACTTATGTAGAATCAATTAAAAGCTTTACCCAAACCCATCTGCCATTTGTATCAGCATCTTCATCAAGAATTTTGAAGGTTTTTTTTAAATTAATATAGCAACTCCATTTTTCTTGGAAATAGCAGGACTGGAAATAACCTCCTTAACCCAAAGCGACTTAAGCTTCATAGATTCTTTGTTAGATAAATGTGTTTCTTGTAGGCAAGCAACCGTTGGCTTAAATTTGTTCAAATGAGATATACCTTTGCATCTTTTAATAGGATGTTTACATCCTTTGATGTTCCAAGTTATACACTTGAAGATCATTTAGTCAGAAACATAATGATAGACATGCAACATATGGCTGTAGTGCGATAACAGAATCAGATCCTTAGTAATGTAGTTTAAAACATATACACCCAAACAGTGATACAGGAGGATAGAACATTGAGGATCAAGGAGCAGAGAAATGGGTTTGATCATATTTTGGGAGGATTCAGACAATGAAATACAAAAGGTTTTAGAAATCAAACGGGACAAAGGAGAAGGATCCAGGAGGAAAGAAATACGGGGGATAGGTAACGCCAACTGGGTCGCCAAAAGGAAAAGAACGACCATCAGTGGAAGAGGGACACCCAAAGGGCGCACGCCCCAATCTATTAAAGTAATTGGATAATAACTGCATTAGGTAAATGATAATGTAAACAAACAGAAATAAAACAAATTATACAAGAAATGAGGTCAAGATTTCAGGTAGTAGATGATGTTGAGGTACTTGCAGGGGAGGAAGTGTCCATGCCGTCATTTTTTACGGATTGTATGAAGGACCTCAAATCGGCTGGATCATCAAACACAGCTTTGCGACCTTCATGTGTTACCTTAAAGGAGCATGGGTGGTTTAAGCCATAGTGGATATTTAGTTGCTTTAGAGCAGGACGGAAGGATAGAAACACTTATCTTCTTTAAGCCGTGCTTCTGGCCACATCCTGCGAGATAAATAGCTTGCTTCCATGCCAGATGAGTGATTTACGCTCTCTTGCTGTTAAAACAATAAGTTGTAGTTGAGAGTATTCCAATAGGTAAAATATGAGAGTTCAAGGCAGCTGACGAGATGTGGAAGAAACTGAAGGTTGATCTATTCTATGAGCCCGTTGTATGTTAAATTTTGTATCCAAGGGCAAATGTAGAATAGCTGGTAAGAATTTTTGTAGGAAGACAATGGGGTCAGTTGCCTTAGCTCCCTATGGTAAACCTGAGATGCGTAGGTTATTGTGCATACTGCGATTTTCCAAGTCTTCGTTATGCCTTTGGAGGTCTTTAATAGATTTTTCTAATTGTGCAACTCTAGGCGATATATCTTCAAGAACACCAATTATTTTCTCTACTTCCTCCACTCTATTATTAACACCCATCGACCTTTCATCTAATTGCTGTAGCTTAGTGTTAGTAGTGTCAACGAAGGGTTTAAGTGCCCTAATTTCCCCAAGGATGGCTTCGACGGCAGGATCAGAAATTCCTAGTGGAGGCGGTGAGTCACTTTTAGGTCTTTTAAGATTTGTTGAAGAGGCGGTGGCATCTTTAGCAGAGGATGCATTTTTTTATTAGCTTTATTAGCTGCCATAATTGGAGATTGTTAGCTGAACCTCATAATTAGGGCGTTTAACTAAACTGAAGAATGGAAGATATGTATATGTCGGAACAATAGACAGTTTGCATTTAATTATATAACCGCTTTATTGTAAAATGTTAGAGTGACTTGTTGACTTGAAAGGGTTTGGCAATTCCTCTTTATAAATATTTTCTATGACGTCTTATAGTATACAATTATTACATCCATATTATTCATACTGTATTACTCTTAGGTAAAGAGACCAAAATGGAAAGACAGAGAATAATAAGGCGTATACTATGGATGCTTAAAAGTTTGAAGATGTCCTGCAGCTATTAATAGTACCATAAAGGAATCCAGAAGCAATCCTCCAGTGCAGTGTATGATAAGGAGAGGAGCCAGCATGTATAGTTGTGGAGGTGAGGAGGTTGGGGGCTGGGGGTCAACAATCCAAGCCGTGAAGCAAGCAGATAAAGATTGTTGGAGAGATAGTGGCAATAATGTATAATGTTGCAATTTTAGTTGTAATCTTTGGTTATTTCTGTCTTTTCACTTCACCTCTTATTGCTCTCTCCCCTTCTCACATCCCCCTCCACCTCCTCTTCTCACCTTTTTTTCCTTTCCTTTTCTGTTTCTGTGTCTCTCTCTTCTCAGTATTCCTTATAAAGCTGTTAAATGAGTTCTTTTTGTTTTCCTTCTTTTGTCCACCAGGTGGCACAATCTAATTAAAGGAGCCCATGATGCTAGGCCCGAGCTGGCGCGTCACTTGAAGCGCGACGCCATGCCTCTCCTCATGAGGGGCGGTGCACTTCCAGCTTGGTCTCGGTACCCGCCTTCGGTAAGCAATGCGGCTGCAAGAGAAGCTCTTCCAGCACTCCGGATTGGCACTGAAACTCCACGGACCTGTTTGCAGCCACTTTGCGGGATGAAACATTGAAAAAAAAGGTAAGTCTATACAAATAAAATAAAGACCTAATGCTATATTTATATCTTGTGAGGCGGAGCGGCTCATCTAGGCGGCCATCTTCTCCGGCGCTTAGCCACGCCACCCAGCAAAGACGTCTCTAATAACCATTCATAGGCCCAAACCATTTGCTTTGCCAATACTTGTTTTTAATAGGACCTTGAGTGCAAGAACAGACATAAATGGAGTGTCTGAAGGCACACTTGGTTGAAACATTTTGAATACACTATTGGCACATTTACAGCTGTACTTAGGCCATTAGCTCTCAGCAGACTGCTTAGAACAATACTGACAGTCTAAAGTTTGATGTTGCTGCTAGATAGAGGTGGCTCATAGAGATTCTAGGTGGATGCGTTTTGGGCATGAAGGGGTTGGTAGTGGGTGGGAATGACCATAGGGAGAAGCATGGCATTGGACAATGGGTGGGTAGAATGCCAAACAACACCAAGAAGATGTGTGCCCCTCCTCACATGACCTTTCCTTCCGAGCTGAACCGTCATGCAAGTGTTTTGGTTAGTATGTGGTGAATAAGCATCACCTAATAGTCACAACTAAAAATGGGTCTAGCCAGTGACCTACACACAGCCACATGCCTATGCTGTTATGCCCTCTACAGTGTAACTCCTCCTGGTGTCCCTTTCCACATGATGGTACACTATAACATCACTTGGGTCAGCGTTTGCCCCAGAAGACTTGTTCACCCATTGCAAATGCAGGGGTCGGTGCACCAGCCAAGATTCTCTATTATTGGTACGTGGTCGAGCAATCAAGGCCTAGCTTCTAAGGAGGTGATGCAGGCTGGTTCTTAAGTACAGTGTAGTCCGCAAGCACCCACAAAGGAATGTCTTCACACTGTATTAGTTAAAACACAGTCTTTATATAATTAATATTCAAGGTTATGTACAATATCACAATAACTCACTTTGTACTCGGTTATCTATAATGGCATATACAGATCTAGTTGGTACCTTAATTACTATTAGAGCTCTTTAAAGTGCATCAACTGTACTGTTAAATTGCACACAAATCATTTTGTAACGGAAACCAACAATAAATATAGGAGGAAAGCAGTTGGTTAGAACAAGTGGCAGAATACTGGCCCGATACCTGGACACAGTTCTATGTGGAGATCCCCCCACCTGGGCAACCTGTAGAATAAAGATATATCACAAACCCAGGCCACATATTGATCACAAGAGAGTTTCAAATAGTTCTGCAACCCCAAAGTACCTGGCATTGTAGCGTTCCTCGTCGGGGAATCAATGGCCCTTCTTGAGTGCCCTCCCTTTAAGGCAGGAGTCACGGGTCGTCGAACGTCCGACGGAGAACAGGGTGAAGCAGACGGTGAAGTGGCAGCTTCTTTCCTAGCGGTGCTCGTCGAAAGGGAAGCGTAAACATCCTGCAAGGAAGAGGCATCCAGGGCCGCAAAGAGTTTGAAGAACTGTGGCCCAGCAAGGGTGTTGAGTCGTCAGCGTCTCTGTGGTCTTTGGGTAGTGGAAAACCCACCGGCAGATGCTCCTTGGCGCGTCAATGGCCTGGCCTTCTCCAGCGGGATAAGGCGGGCGGCGTTGCAGATGAGCGCATCCGTGAATCGAAAGTTCTTAGGCAACGGGAGCACGGTGGCTCCGGTCGGCGACGGCGGTCATCGATGGTGGCGGACAACAGTCCGTGCGCTTCTCTTTGGGATACTGCGGCAGTCCCTGTCTCTGGTAGGCAGCCTGTCGTAGGTCTGTCTACCAGGGAGCTTTGGCAAAGATCAGTTGGTGCACGATGATCCCTCATAGCTCGGGAAGAGGGCGCCTTACCAGGTTCTCTCTGGGTCAGTCCTTGGCAGAGGCATTGCTAGGGGGGACTAAGGGGGCTATAGCCCCTGATCTTTTGGTTGTAGCCCCGGAAAGAATCTCAAGAGCTACAACCAAAAGGCTAGCTAACCCCCAGGCCCAACAGTTCCAACATCAGCGTAGCCCTGGGTCTTTTCCAGACCTAGCAACACCCCTGGTCCTTGGAGACACAGCAGCTTTCAGATTGACGAAGTAGAGCAGCAGCAAGACTTCTCTTCCATCAGGGCTTCAAGGTTAAGCTTCAGTTTTACTCCAGTTACTCTTTGTAGTGGACTTCAGCTTCTGAACATGATTCCTAGCAGTAAGAGGTCTGCAGATGTACTGTTGATCTCCCATTCATTCTGCTGGGTCTTACTCAAGCATCCAATCACTGCGAAGGGCATTCATGCAGGCAGGCAGCCAATAAGGTATTGAGGCCATTCACTTCTCTCTAGACACTCACAACAAGTTATGTGTATTGGGACAAGTATCCAGCCATTCAACACTCCACACTGCATTCATACCAATTTCGGGCAGGGCTGTCTCAGTCGTTGTGTCAAACACCAGAAACTAGACATCCACAACAAGAAGTGCATATTCATCACACACTCCATTCACCCAGGTCCCACCCACAGGGTGTACCGACAACATACAGTTGTTGGGAAAGGCTCCAGCCAGTCTGGTCGGCACTTCCACACACTACCATATATGGAACTTCCACCCAACAGCCAGTCAGGGGGAAGGGACAGAGTCAAGGCTTACCGGGACTTTGGGAAGATCAAGGTAACAGACGATGGAAGGCAAGAGGCCACGGGGGCCATCTTGTCTCCATCATGAATCTACCGATTCCAATGACAGGGCCTGGGCATCCCAAAATGGAGGACGCTCAGGGCACCAGTCAGTTCAGCACAGAGCTGCCACCAGCCCATACCCTGCTCTGTGGGCCACACACAGGTGCCCAAAAACATACACTCGGGGCACAGGGTTGTACCCCCCCCACCCAGGGGTGCCATAAGAGTGTCCCATGTGTCTGTTCTCCAAAGCCAAAAGAGAGAGCTGCACCACCAGGAGTCCCACATGAACTCCTGCACAGAAAACACGATAGAACACCCGATAAAAAGCAGTAAAGGACAAGGATACGGAGGCCCTGTCTCCCCTATGCATTTACAGCATCACGCTGTCTAACCCTTTATAACTGTGGCATGACTTTTAATGTAGTCAGCGTTGCTTTTTTAAAATTGTGGCATGGCATTTTATTCTGGGCCAACTACACACACATGGACCGGAATGGTGGGGGGAGGCGCATCCAAAATTCTTGCACAGGATCCAGGGAGGCTGCCCACGAGACCCGCACACATAGACCCCTGAATGATATGATATGTTATTTATAGCGCGCTTAATACCCAGAGGTTTCTAAGCGCGGACCCGGGGATCGAACCTGTATTGCTCGGTGTCGTCTTGCTTCCAAGGCAAGCACGTTGCCGCTGAGCTATCCTCCTGAGACATATTGCACATTCTCTGTGCTGCCCACAAGAGCCCAGGAATCCAACACCCAAAAAAACCTGTAGTAATGAGACCCCCACCCCTATGAATCTATCCCATCCACTCTTCCATGCTGCTCAAGTGGTACTCCTAACCCAACTGGCCATACTACCAAACAAGTGATATGCCTAACTCCCCAATGATCTCAAAATCCAGCCCTCTTATCTTCCATGGTGCCTAACAGATCTCACACAACCAACCCTCTGCCATTCCCCACTGATCAAAAGATACCAATATTTAACCGGATCTCCACATAGAACTGTGTCTAGGTATCGGGGCCAGTATTCTGCCACTTGTTCTAACCAACTGCTTTCCTCCTATATTTATTGTTGGTTTTCGTTACAAACTGATTTGTGTGCCATTTAACCGTGCAGTTGATGCACTTTAAAGAGCTCTAATCGTAATTAAGGTACCAACTAGATCTGTATATGCCATTATAGATAACCGAGTACAAAGTGAGTTATTGTGATATTGTACACAACCTTGAATATTAATTATATAAAGAGTGTGTTTTAACTAATACAGTGTGCAGACATTCCTTTGTGGGTGCTTGCGGACTACACTGTACTTAAGAACCAGCCTGCATCACCTCCTGAGAAGCTAGACCTTGATTGCTCGACCACGTACCAATAATAGAGAATCTTGGGTGGGGTCCTCTGTACCTCTCCTCTACCATATAGAGAGCAGAAGAACAGACACCCCCCCACCAGTCTTTACAGACTGGTTGGCCCAAAATGCCAGTCTAGCCCAGTAATAATATGCACCATGCTTGCTTTATCATATATGCCGGGAATGAAAAGTCATGCCACAGTAATAAAGGGCTAAACTGGCTGCCCAAAAATGCCAGTCTAGCCCAGTAATAATATATACCATGCTTGTTTTATCATAGATGCCCAGAATTAAAAGTCCAGCCACAGTAAGCTACATCTATATCCAACATTCAATCCCTCATTTCCCCAAACCATTCAATCACGCACCCATGCACCATACTGCACTTGCCCATTCACAGTCTCGCAGGGCGCGCGTGCGCGTGCGCGCGCGCGCACGCACGCACGCACGCACGCACACACACACACACACACACACACACACACACCTGTGCATGCATGCATACATACATCATAAACATGGAGCCTAAATCCAAATGCGCGCACACACAAACAAAACCATTGCCCCTTGTTCCGACAGGACCCAAATCCGTCTTCACCTGGAAGGCCTCCCACGCTCCAACCTCCACTACCCACACCTGGTTTCCTGTCTCGTGCAGTGGTGCCAGACAGGAAGTAACGTTCTAGTTTCAACTCCGCTCTATAACTAATACGTTACTTTGAGTCGGTTTGCATGCACCCATACTTCAGAATGCTTGCCAGGACCCGTTTATGGGACAATGTGGTACACCAGAGTACCCTTGATTGTGTGGGCTCTTGTGCGGGCGCACCATCCGCTGGCCACATTGCGTTGCTCGCCTCCATTCTTGCAGTCTGACTGCCTCTCATACTTGATTCCTCGTGCATAGTCCACTCCGGGGGCGCGCAGGGATACAGTATTGTGATATGCAGCCCATGACGCACATCCACAGTTCACGGCCGGGTCAACACTTACAGGCGAGATTCATTCCCTTAATGTGTCCCTCATGGCCACATTACAATTCACTTTAGGCCTCAGGGTCGCTCCGTGATATGCAGCGCGTCCTGCACAGCCCCACTGGCAGACAGACCCGCAGCGGCTGCACTGGCCATAGTCCGAGGGTGCAGGCTGTGGAGGGCAGTGGATATCATTAATGCAGCACACGATCAGCGGTGAAACCATCGCCAACTACCTACCCTTCAGCGCAATCCACATTAAAAACGCAGAACTCCACATAAAGACATGCCATTTCCATCATCAACCTCTCACAGCCCAGAGATCACTTGTAGCCCCTCTGATAAGAACCACTAACTGCACACGCCCCATAAAACCCCCAAAACCTCATTATAAGGCTCGTGGGCCTCGGAACAAATATCCCTTCCCAGCGGATACAATCTATGATAATTACCTCTTAGAACACAGACGCAGGCCCCGTATGAAATGGAACTTTGCATACCACTCATATGCCATACCTCCCAGATATTCTTCATTGGAAACTGATGAGAGTAACAACAGCAACATCATCTCTTGCGCCATGTAGTCCTCATATACCGGGCAAGGTATCAGTATTATGAACCTCCATAGCACGGAGACTGTGTCATATACCCATTACAACATAGGACAGAACCTGTGCGTAGTAACCTTCACGACCTCTCCATTAGAAGCCTGTT